>NC_141136.1:72714646-73062646 GCF_053477565.2 Lygodium microphyllum
CTCACATGATATATATAGATATTTATGAGTGAACTCCCCGGGACTATTGGTAATAGGACTACTTATCAAGAGAAAGTTCAAGAAAGGGTAGAGGAGGTGTTGAAGAATTTAAATGTTGTAAGTATGCATGTCCAATGTGATCGTTCTAATTGCATTAAAGTAGAAGATTGTCTTGAAGAAGCTATGGTATTAGTGGTTACTAGAAGCTAAGCTGTGGTTTGAAACTCAATTGGAAAGAATAAGAGAAAGCTAGGGAAAAGGCAACTAAGAAAGTTAACCAGTTGCAAAAAGAGGCAGAAAAAGTAGTATTTTAAGAGCTTGAAGATGAGGAGTGGCAAAGTACCCCAAATCTTGATCAAAAGAAACAACAACTTGAAGATAAACGTTCGTGCAAGTTTTAGGAAGGAGGTTCAGAAGCATTATTTCAAGCACTAGCATGATGCTCTTTGCAGTTAACCTTACATCAAATCTTGGATTTGATACTTGGGTTCAAAGAAAAGTTGCTCCTGAAGATTCAACAAAAGCAATAGGAAGTTCTTGAAGGGAAATCATTTGAGGATCAAGCAATTCTTGAATTTCTGGTAATCATAGCCACATAGAAGGAAGTTGTAGATTATCAGGTCTCTATTATTCAAGTTGAGTATGCAAGGAAGAGGTATCATGATGTTCTTCTTGATGGTGGCTCTTGAGTGAATATACTTCTTGAAGAAACATATTTACCCAATAATCAGGGAGAATTTATTCTAGCCCCATTTCAAGTCAAGATGCCAAATCAAGGAGGTTACAACTATTAGGTATTCTCAAGAATCAACAAATCAAGGTGGATGGCCTAAAGTTTAGGGTAATTTTTCTAGTACTAAGAATGTCAAAAATTGGGGACTCTTATCACATGCTCCTTGGAAGACCATGGCTTAATCTTGCTAAGTTAAGGAATGACTAGGGGGCTGACTATATCTACATCCCTAGGGGACCCCAGAAAATCAAGTTATGTACTATGAATAAGGTGATCCTAAAGAATACTTACAGATCTATGGTAGCTCAAACAAATAAATCTTGTAGATGAAGTTGAAGATGATGAGGAGGAATTATTTCTTCAGATAAATCCTTTACTGGCTCGAGTGTTTGAGATTGATGCTGATAGCATTATTTAGGGGTATTAGGAGCATTCCCCAATTGCTGGAAATGCATTTCGTGAACAGCAAATTGTTCAACATGCAAACTAAAGTTGGTCATGAGTATAATATCTTGAAGGTTCTTTTGTAGGGCAAGGGTGGTCTGTCTTTCAAGGTAGGTCGATAAGTAAGGAGTTTAAAGTGGTTCAGAACCTTGGAACTAGTTATCTTGAAGATGAGTAGCAAGAAATTGTGGAGGATTAGGGTATGGATAGTTTTGATGTGCTAAATGAGGAAAGAAAAAAAGAAACCATTTACACTAAGCAAATATACGAGCATACAATGAGAAGATCTACAAGAGTAGTTGAAGATGAAGTGCAAGAAATTAACCTAAATGTGGGAGGAGAGGCCAAATCTATTAAAGTTATTATCTTTGTGATAGAGAACTTCAAACAATATCTTACCAAGTCGTGCTAGGAGTCTTAGGATATCTTTGCTTGGGACTATACGGATATGAAAGGGTCTGACCCAACAGTATTTTAGCATAGGATTAACATGAAGAAGGATGCTAAGCCAATAATCCAAAAGTGGTACAAAATGAGCTCGAACTATGCTAGGTAGGTCATAACACTTCCCTTCCTGAGCCCTTCCCATACGACAAGCTACATTTGTTACGTCAAATTAAAACTTGAGGTTCTCCATTAATATCTTTGTAGTGCAATTCAAACCTATCATCCCTTGAGATTGTTGATTGTTTAAACTTTAGCCTTATTTTATTCCATTCCTATTTCCAAGTCTCAAGAGTGCTTGGACTTAATAATTTTCTTCCTAGCCTTGAAGTGAGATTTCTTAAAGTGTCATTTTGTTTCTCTCCAACTTGTTCTAAACGTTGTCGCTTATTTGAAGAAGGAAGGACATTCTTCATGCTAGCACACCCCAAGATGTGAACTTGAAGCTTATCACCAAGAGTCCACCGCACCTCTTACCATTTTCTAATAATATAACTATCCTTGATAAAGTCAAAAGTTTAGTGTAGAGGCTCATCACCCTCAATTTGTTCACAATGTCGGGGGTAGGCATTAAGTGAAATGGCTTAATCATAGAGATTTAGTAATATGATTGATAGAGAAGAGACACAAGAAATGTGTAAAATAAAGAATGTATTCTAGAATAGATATACACGAAATATCCAAAATCCAACTATAGGATAGCTTTTGATTCAGATCAATACAACATACATGAATTCAATTCAGACAAGTCTAAGATGATAGCTCAAGATAATTTCACTAAGATAGTAGCTCAAACTGAGACAATATTAGCTCAAAAATACCTTGTATGCATTAATCTAATTGCTATACAAATGATCCAAAATCAAGACGTAGGCCCTTTGCCAATAACAAAACCTACGTTAGGAAAAAAATGAACTCACAAATGGGCCTTTTAGTTCCCCCTCTCTCCTCCGTAAAACAAGGAAAAGAGGAGAGACGAATAGTAAAATAATCCTCTTCTCTCTCCACTTTTGCAATCTCGTTTTGCCTTTTTTATATTATCTACAAAGATATACTCAGATTCCTTCTCTCTCCTCATTCAAGAAGTCTTTTTCAACCAAATTTTATATTCAAAAAGGAGTTAGTTACGAGAGTGTGGTGCTTCGTTTTCAATGCAAAATGATTAGTAGATAGAGGTAATTGATTTTTTAATCGAGAATAAGAAAAATAAAATTTCGAAAGTTTTTCTTAAGATATTTTGGAGATTTTTTATATTCTAGCTTTTGGTCAAAAATAAACCAACCGGTCGAATTTTGTGTTTTTTGGAGATGTTTTGGGAGGTAAAATAGAAATGTCTAAAATACGAAAAGTCTCAGACATCCCTACCCTCTAAGCTATTTTCCCCCATATTTATACTCTCTCATGGCTCTATTGTGACCTCTTCTCTATGTTTATGCAACCTTCATTAACAGAGTGAATTACTTACACCCTCCTTTCCCTTGGCACCTTTGTGTGCCTCTTTGTGCATCTCCACTCTACCTCTTGTGACAATCAAGTAGGCTCCCTATTTTTATTAATAGTAAAATGAATACAGGAAATAAGGAGGTGCATATTGAGGTAGAGATTGAATATGCCCCATTATTCAAAAGAACCCAATGTACTAGTGTCAACCCTTGGGTTTTATAGAGTTACAGGTAAATGGGATTGCAATATGTGGATTTGTGGGTTGATGGGGGAATCTACCCAATTGACCCCTTCAACAATAGACCTCCAACTTTCTCGGAATCACAAATTTGCTGAAGTATATGTGGGAGGGTGAAAATGGGTTGTTGGATTATACTAGGTGGTCAAGCATTCAAAGTATTTACAACTTGCCAAGCAACCATAAAAAATTGCCATGATGTGATCGTAGCATATCAACTTCATATACAACAGCTCATAGGACAAGTGGTACAACTAAATGACACTATAATTCAACAAGACAATCAAATTATTTCAATGTTGGACACTATCCATGACATTGTTATCTCATATGAGGAGGCAAAGGCACAATTGGACGACTTGAGAAAGATCAACAGCAAGCTAACACAAGAGTGCAAACGAAAGAAGAAGCCAATCAATGAGTTAATTGTGAATAGCGGCTAGTGGAAGCGACGTATCAAAGCATGTAAGGTAGCTCAGAAAGAGAACTTAGGTGAGGGTGAGCTTGGATTGTGTATTAGTAGATTACTGAAGACAAGTACATTGGAAAACACTTTGAGCAATCCTAAGTTTAAGGCTATAAAGGAAAAGGTGATTGAGTGTACATTAAAAGATTTGTCAAATGAGTTCTGAGCTGTGAATACACAATCTATTTGTCACAACAGAGTCGGTATTAGCACAACGACTTACTCAAAGATATTCAAAGCTGTGAAGGCTGGGTTTGGTCATGTGTTGAAGAGAAATAGAATCGTGCCTCTTCCTCAACCTTCAAAGTTAATAAAGTCCCAATGGGAACTTAATACAAAGGTTTTGGAGTTGATAGGAGATCCCATGCATGTTCAATGCATGGAAACACTAAAGATTATTACCAAAAATGCATATGAGGTAAAGTTCACCGAACTCAACAATTACTATTTTGATTTTTACAAGGTGCAGTCGGCAATGGTAATGTACTACAATATGTTTGTTGAGGAATGTAATGGTAAATTGCAGTTTGTTATAAAATTAGATGAAAGTGAGGTGAGTAAAGCTTGAAAGAGTTAGTGAACTCTGATGAATAGAGCTTTACAATTCGACATGAACAACCCAGGGAACTTTAGGGTTCAATCCGAGCGCTATGTGTGGTGGCTCGTTGCATTTGAAGTTCCTAAGGAAACATTTGAGGTACTGCAACTGTTCTTTATGCACATAAGCATTCCAAGCATCATTAATCGTCAGAAACATGTTGAGATGCTCTCTGTTGAAGGGTATGGTCAATACTTGGTTGAATGGCATCTTGTAGGAGACTTGAAAACTTTAAAATGCATGTGTGGAATCTCCAATGGTGCAAATACAAAGAATCCATGCCTATATTTCTTGACAAAGAGGATGGAAGGAAAGGACAGAAAGAAGAACTGGCAAAGGGTGACAAGTGTTGCACCGGCATGCAATAGAGAAGATCCCACTTGGAAGCCCATCTTCAACATTCCATTGGATCGTATTCACATTTGTTCATTGCATGATTTTGTCAGAATCATGGAGAAGCTTGTATATGAATACATTTGCTTTGCTTATATATGCAACCAGAAAAAGAATCCATTGCACGTGTAGGAATGTAGAGCGAGTGCTAATAGAAATTGGGTTACACAAGCATCAAGTGACGATTGAAAAAGATGAGAAGAGATCTAGAAAATTTGGTAACTTGCCAAAAAAGCATTTCTTTGGAGGAGCAAAGGCTAGTAAGTTTCTCTCAGCACCCATCAATGAGGAAGGGAATATCATGGTTTGTAGGACGCAAGACTACAATGGGTGGAAAAAGTTACATTTTGTAGTTCCTGATCGAAGTAATGGAGGAAAAGCAAGGTTGGCCAAAGCTAAGATTTGGATAAGTCTTAACAAATTGGCTCCCTTACTTCCCAAGATGGTGTTTAACAATGAAGATAAGCAAGAATTTATCAATGTTGTGCATAGCTTCTACGAAAACATGGTGGAAGCATGGGGCAAAAGCTCTATCACAAATTACATGGTGCATACTAAGTTAATATTTTAAAATTTTATAAATTATATAAACTATTGAGCATAGTTTTACTCGTGTGATATGTGTCTTTGTAGCATATCATTAAGGCACATGGGCCATACTTTGTAGAAAAGGGAAGCATCGAAATTTGGTCCACACAAGGGATGGAAAATTCACATTGGATAGCACATGGTGCATACCAAAGAAAAATTGATCATGGTGGAGGGGTGAATGGTAGCAATCCAATGATCCAATTGCTATCTTGGTGGTGTAGGATTATAGAAGCGGATGAAGCTAAACTCTCGCAAAAGAGAGCAAATGAAAGTGCTAATGAATCGACTGCAACCATGATGGAATCACATCGTGTCACTAAAAGAGTGCATTATGAAGCCTCAAGTGCCAAAGAAAACCATGCTAAGTGGCAAGAAACAAGGCTTCGACAAGGTAGCAAATGGGTTCGAAGAGAGCTAAGATAGTAAGACGAACAATGTGTTTAGTGTGAATGCAATTCATAGTTTAAGAGATAAAGAGAGAGTGTGCATCTATGTGAATGAGTCTTACGGTTTATGGTTATATAAAGGAGGGTTTCACTTTCTATCTTATTCATTGAGTTCTCACATCTCTTGTGTAAGAAAGATGGCTAGGTCTAAGGTAGTTGCAAATAAGCTTTTGCTCAGAGCCCCATATTGTGTTCAGCCCCTTGGAGCATCTACTAGCTCAGATGCACCTCCTTCTCAATCTAACCCACCTTCCTCAAGCCGCCCTCACAAGGGTCCTCCTCAGCATCCGCACAAGAAATGCAAGTGGAAGCCAAGTACAGTGGCCTTGAGAGAAATTAGGAGGTATCAATGCTCTTTTGATCTCATCATTCCGAAGGTGAGCTTCTCAAGACTTGTTCGCGAGATTGTGCAAGACCTCTACCGCACAGAAAGTAGGAGGTGGTTTTTGGCACAACCTGATCACTTCACAAAAGAATGTCTTCATGCTCTATAGTGTGTTGCAGAGGCCTTTTTAGTTGACTTGATGACTGATGCTTAGCATTGTAGAATACATGTAAAGCACATCACTGTAACTCCCAAGGACTTCCAACTTGTAAGAAATCTTCAAACAATGAAAGATGCATTCATTCCAATGGAATGAACACAGTTTGTAATGTTATCTTTTTTGGCATAGTGTTATCCTCGTGCATTGGACATATGACTATGTCCCAATGAAAAACTATTGTATGCGCCTTTAAAATATGAATTAAAATTTTACTCTTGTCCTTCACTCTCAACTTTGATTGTGCATCTTTGCTTTATTTTCAATTATTACTTGCACTTTTTGTTAACAGTGCAAATTTCAATAGAAAAAACATGCAAAAATTTGCCATTTTTTGTTGCAGACTTTACTCTTGATGCCTCTATATAGTCTATGTGGTGCGAAGTTTCTAAGGGCCAATAGTTGTGATGTTGATTTCTCAATTATTAATCCATCCATAATTTTAGTGTGGGATAATTTTTAAAATACTAAATTGTATTAGAATGTGATAAAACTTCACACGCACACTCGTTAGGTGGCCAAGAGCCCAATTTATTTCTTTTTGAAAAAAAATGCTTGCAAACTTTGTCGCATTCCGATAAAAGGTTATGGATTTATGATCACATGATGGACAGTGCGTATGAAGCTGCATTAACCTAGTTTTGGGTTTTAAATGGGTTGAAAGTTCATTCTTCTTCTCATTTTCACATCTTGATTTCTTTGCTTCCTCCATTCTCACATCCCCAACCTCTGTCTCTTCTCCATCTTGCCCTCCTCGAGCTTCCTTGGCACACACCAAGCAAGCATGTCGCCATTTCGGCCCCGGGAAGACCTCACGCCAAGGGGCGCCACTTAGAGCACAAGGTGAAGCCTCCTCTAGTGCAACAACAAGTGCTCCCCATAGAGCACAAGGACTACCATAGAAAAAGAGAATATGGAAACCAGGAACTATCGCCCTTCGGGAGATAAGGAGAATCCAACGCGGATACAAGCTTCTCATCCCGAAAGGTTCTTTTCATAAGGTTGTTTGGAAAGTCATGCAAGACTTGGAGTTGAAAGGGATGGGAAGATTTTGGGTGCAAGTGCAAGATGGCCCACCAGCAAGAAGGTGGACTACTGCAGCTATGGAGGCCCTATAAATAGATGCAAAGGGGTTTCTCATTGACTTGTTCAATGATACACAACTTGTGGCCATCCATGCAAAGCATGTCACAATCACAGATAAAGACATGAACTTTATCATTCAGCTTTGACACGGCAACGGGACTCCTCCATAGGTTACGATATTAATGATGCAAGGTTTTATAATGAGTGTTATAGCACCATAGCATCTTGGAAGGCCAAAAAATTTTGTATAATCTTCCATATTGGAATATTTATTTATATACATAATATCTCATGCGATGTGTATTGAATTCAAATAATTGAGTAAAGTTGTTTTATTTTATTTCTTGAAATGCATGACTCTTAATTTTTGTTTAGCGTATGAATCCATCGAAAGTAGTAATACGTATGGATACAAGTTACGTTATTGCTTATGCACAATTGCAAGTAAAGTACTACGCATTGAATTATGTTAATGTATGTGAATGTATCATTCATGTACCACACATTATTGTCACACTTACACAATCGCAAGTGCAGTATTATGCGTTGAATTATGTTAACGTATGCGAATATGTCATTTACGTATCACACATTATCGTCACACTTATACAAACCATGCATTTATTCAATAAATATTTATTTATAGGGACAAAGTAAAATATCTTATATTCATCAAGAAAAATACATGCAATGGTTACTAGTGATGGTAGATACAAAAATCCGATAGCCAACAAGAACTCTCAATTGTTCCTTGGCTTTTTCATCGATGGAGAGGAGGGGCCAGCTTCCAATGAAAATATAGGTTTCTTCTTTGCTTCAAAAATGATACGCTCCCCTGTCAGCTCTTTCTCCAGGAGAAGCGGATCTGACACTTTAGCAAGGTTACCTAATGTAGCAAGCACACACATTGTTCTACCACGCATTTGGTCAAACAAGTAAAGAAGCTTTGACCGCTTGATTAGCACCACCTTCTCTAAGCTAGATATCACAGGAATTGCTCAAAAAGTTTCAAACTTGTTCAAAGCTCAAATTTTCATGATTATTTCTTGCCCTCCTGGTGAGCACTTCTTATGGAAGACCACTAAGTCTGCAACAAGGTTGCCAATGTATTCCTTCAGAGCTAAATCCTTCCGTCGATCCACATGTCGAGCTCCTCCTTTCCTTGATGCAAACTCATCTATACACAGTATGTCCTAAATGACAAAGTCAAATCAAACAATATATTTAACGACTAACCTAGAGTTATTTGAAAGCAATGAAACTTGACGGTAGGGTGTGTTTGGTCCCCCGGAGTCCACTGGTGAAATCTTGGCAAAGTGCAGCTACCCTATCCAAAGTCTAGCATCTGGGGTTGCTTTCCCATGAAGTCCATCAATGAAATCTTGGCAAAAAATGATGCCTATAGCTGCTCTATCTTGCATCATTTTTGGCCAAGATTTCACCGGTGGACTCCGAGGATCCGACCACCCTACCGTCAAGTTTCATCGCATAAAAATATATGGTAGTTAGAAATCTCACCTTCTCCAGATCATATTGTATCTTCATTTCCTCGTGTGTTAGTGAGGCACCTCTTTGGGAAGAGGGATCTACAAACTCCTTGGTAGGAAGCTGGGGCCTTGGTCCGAACAAATATACTGTAGTGCTTCAAATTCAGCATCCGACACAAGGTAACCTTCTTTAACCGAGGTAATATACTCCTATGCTACTATGATGTCACTCACTATATCTAATCTTGTGCCATCATATCTTCTAATCTCTGCCATCGTCGGATGCACATCTATGTAATTATAATCAATCAGGTCTTCCATCGAATCCCTGAGTAGGATGGAAAACAACTCTTCTTCCTTCATTTCCAAGCATTGCAGTATATTTGATAGAAGCAAGTATTGTACACCATCTACTTCAATGGGCGTCAAGGAGGCAAGGTTGGGTTTGTTGACTTGTCGTTGTTTTGAAGAAGATGGTACCATGAGAGCCAACCCTTGCTCTGCCACCACCTAATGTTCCTCTTCAAGATTTATGAGCTCTTCAATCAGCTCTCCTCCCATGTATGTGATAGCAACAACCTCTGGAGTTGTATCTTCATTTCTCTCCTCCTTTAGGGGTGTATCCAATGCAAGGAGGTATATTGCCAATGTGCAATGACACT
This sequence comes from Lygodium microphyllum, assembly GCF_053477565.2. Lineage (NCBI taxonomy): Eukaryota > Viridiplantae > Streptophyta > Polypodiopsida > Schizaeales > Lygodiaceae > Lygodium > Lygodium microphyllum. Next base: position 72,724,220 of record NC_141136.1, read on the forward strand.
CCACGAGATCCAAAGGTGTTGTATTGAGTGCACTGCCCATGGGAATAGTGCATACTATATGAGAAGGATCCACTTGGGCCAGACACCTATTCACCACTTTGGGTGATTCTTCCCTGCTTGAAATACCATGAGCTGTTCCAAAGGCACCTAAGTCGTGTCGGATCCCTCGATGGAGTATGTGTAGGTAGCAATGGTGCTCACAAAGTCTTCCAAAACCTGAAGGGGGGATCAAGCAATGAGAGCATGCTTTAAAGGTTGAAGCTCTCAAAGAAAACTTGAAATATCTCGTCACTCTGGATGGCAAAGACAATCTTGTGGATCCACTCATCAAAGTGTGTGCAAGCATCCATTGTAGCAATTAGGAGGGATGTGGTGGATGTAAAGAGATGAAAGGAGAAAGTGTGAAATGAAACAAGAACTAAACTAGTTCTACCTTAAAAACCTTAAGTTTTAAACCATTAAGAGTTGTTCATATACGATATTTAGTTATGGCTTTACATACGTCTTTGTAAAGTTTACATGCATATGTAAATGTGTTGTTGTGGAAAGTGTATAACAAGTGTATGATTTTTCATAAATACCATAATTTTTAAATATTGCAAGTTTGCAAAGCAACAATATTCTATTGGCCAAAAAAATCCAAAAATTTATAGGTGTTGGATATTACAACTTGTGGTATTGGGATTTTTAGGGAGACTCTACAATTTCTAAAATATATGGAGCCACACACTTTCCACTGGTAACAGTATCCTTAGCTTGGTTTTCTTGCCATCTAGTTTAAAATAGAAACTAACACGTGGATTCTGTATTAACATTATAATTTCGTGGTGCATTATACTCAAGGACCAATCATCCTCCATTTGCAACACTTGGGGCTCACGGCCCTCACAAATGATAGTAACATCCACAGTTGCACTTTCATGCATGTCTTGATCAAGGCACAACCATTTACCCTTGAGCATCCTCCATCTACGATACTTGAACACTAGGCATAAAGTCTGTCATGTGAAAAAGTACTTATAATTGGAAATGAAAGTTAGTCGATTCATCCCTATGTAAGATAATAGTCAACTAAGAGAGAAAATTTTTATGTGAAAGCCATGTCCCTTGTTGTGACTCGACACTCCACTATGTCAGGACTGTGAATTATTTTTTATGTCCAAGTTTTCCCTAGAATCCTTGTTACATAATCCTCTAATGCACTTTTTATGACATACGTGCTTTTGGTACATCTCAAACCCTTACATCCCTTGAACATGTGTGAAAAAATTGCAATCGGTATGAACTAGCTTAGATGTCCATTCTTTGAGCAGATGGTTGGCTTTATAGAATTCAATATGTTTGCTGAAATTTTTGTGCTACACATGTGCAAAATGTCACTACTACACAATGGCCATTCTATGCTATTAAGATTATTCGATATGTGCATAGACTCAAGGGTTCCATATTCTCAACCCCCCTTGGGCAATATGTACTTGAAGTCATAGAAAAAAACAAGGTCTTTTGTGAGCTGCTTAGCTGTATGCCACTCAAAGATCAATCTACCAATTTCGAGGTGGTAATACTTAAAAGAACCAGTGAATCTCTCATCATTTTTGCCACTCATAGCAATCCGAAGGGTATACTTCTATAAATACGAGACAAGTTGTTACATAGGTATCATGAAATTTCTCATTCTCAATGAGTTGCAAATACTTACTGTTTGCAATGTTTCGTGGAAAGGGCAGAGTGGGCGCAATATGTATTTGTTTTTGCATGAATGCATGTTGTACAAACGCCTTTGTTACAAGGTGAGAATCAACATTCCTTCTTCTGAGAGCTAAAATTTTACCCTTCCAGTACATTTGCAATTGTAGATGCTTTCACCTTGAAGGCTCCCTTCATACTTGGACGCATATGTACCCAAGACGAGCAATGATACGTATCAGTGATCCAATTCCATTCTTTATCTTTTTTGTTATGTACTTCTATTGAGAGAATGCTTATTCTTCTCTCAAGCATTATAACCTAATATGCATTAGATGTAAAGAAGTAACCCCTAAATAATAAGCATTTTAAGTCTGTCTAGTAACCACCAATATGCCATACAAATCAACATGGCATTAAGAGATATTTACACTTTTGTAAACAGACATAGACATCAATATCGAAACACATGTGGATATGTACGTCGACACAAAGTATAGATTCAATTTCAAGGCATCACTTTAATCATACCATTTACATGAAATATAATGAAAAGAATAGCATAAGAATACTCAGAGAATTTTGCCAAAATAAATTTTATTATAATGAAGAGGAGTCTGATTTGACTCAATACATTGTATGAAATGTGGGTATTATAGAGTAGTTTTTACAAGCATAGCAGCCACATGGCATGCGAATCTTAATAGGCACATTGGATTGACACCTGAGATATTCTAAGACTCAACACATTGTGTGTTATATGGATGATATGATACAAGAGTTTCATGGATCATTGCTAATTGGCATGGAGATCCAAATGGACACATAGGACCAATAAAGCAGAGGATTTTTGAACCATCGACTTCCAATAGATCCATGTCATCCAGCACAAAGGAATCACTCACCACATCAAAATAGTCAATCAAGAATTATGTGCTTCACCTAAACCTTGTACAATACCTACATGTACAAAAAAATACCTCCATGAATCCCTTTTAACAAAAATACTTGCATGACTCCCTTTTAGCAAAAAATATCTAGATAACTGCATGAATAGAAGCAATACAAAATAGGGCAAATTTACCTATAAGTTGATCTTCTGAAGATAAGATTGAATCGTTGCTAATCAAACCCATTGCAAATGATGGACATAAGAAAACATCAATCCCATCAAACATAAAAGTTACTAATTAAATGAATAAATTTTGGCACCATAAAATATGACAGATATACCTATAAATTGAGCTACAGAATCTCTGATCTACCTTGTGTTAAGTGCTGCAACAACAATTGATCCTTAAGTTAGGATTAGCATCAAACCCTATTGTAAAGATAGTAGAAAAGGGATAATGCAGAGAGGAAGAAAGAGAGAGTGTGTGAGTATGCGAGAGAGAGAAAGAAATGGACACCTATCCAATCTTTCCCAAATTAATCTCTACAAAAGATAATAGCAAGAGTTAGTATTTACATGAAGGTATACTGAAAAAATAGTAGAAAAGAGGAAACACAGAGAGGGAAAGAAAGATTAGCACTTATGTAATGTCTCCTAAAATGATCTCTGCAATCAAACAACAACAAGGGTTAGAACTAACATTATGTTGTATTGAAAAGATATCAGCAAAAGAAAAAACAAACAGAGAGAGAGATTAATACCTTTGCCTCTTACTCCAAATAAACTCTGCAAGAAAACAACAATTAGAACCAACATCAAATTCTATTAAAAACACAACATAAAAGAGAAACAACACATAGATTATTCATGGGCGGTGTACCAACCGCATCTGTAGCTAACAAGTCGGTGACATAAATGCACAACGGTCACCCTAGCATATCACGAGTGGAGCTCGATATCTCAACACTCCCCCTCGAGCTCAATCCCAATTCCTGCACACCAAGCAGGTCTCTGAACTTACGCAGCTTCTCTGCGCCCAATGCCTTCATGAATATGTCAGCTACCTGATCCTCTGTGCCGACATAAACTAGATCAATAAGACCTAGTAAAACCCTCTCCTGCACATAGTGATAATGCACCTCAATGTGCTTTGTTCTACCATGATAGACTAGGTTATTTGCCAAGTGTATACTGCTCATGTTGTCACAATAAATGACATTTGGCCCATATGTAGGCTGATGCATATCATAAAGTAGCTTATGCAACCAAGCTACCTCACATGCAGCCATTGCTGCACCCCTGTACTCAGCCTCTGTGCTTGACAAGGAAACTGTAGGCTGTTTCTTGCTGCTCCAAGTGACTTGAACACTCCCAAAAGAGAACACATACCCACTGGTAGATCGTCTATCAGAAATACTACCAGCCCAATCAGCATCAGTGTATCCATGCAATTGTATCTGGAAACCAGTCTCATAAAATAGTCCATACTGCAATGTGGACTTCACATACCTGAGTATGCGTCTAGCCGCATCCAAATGTGGTTTCCTTGGAGCCTGCATAAACTGACTTACCAATCCAACATCATAGCTCAAATCTGGCTTGGTAATAGTCATATAAATCAAACTTCCTACTATGCGTCTGTACATAGTAGGGTCTTCCAAAAGCTCACCTGCATCTGCACTCAGCTTCACATTCTGCTCCAAAGGAATTGAAATAGGCTTACAGCCTGTCATCCCATATTTGGATAGCATGTCCAATCCATACTGCCTCTGCAAGAGCCGTATCCCACTTTGTGATCTAATCACCTCAATGCCCAAGAAATAATGCAGCTCTCCCAAATCCTTCATCTCAAACTTCTGCTTCAATAGCATTTTCACATGAAGGATATCTTCATCACTATCACCTGTGATAATCAAATCATCAACATAAATGACAAGTAGCATAATACCTTTCTCTGTTTTTCTCACATAAAGTGATAAATCTGCCTTGGAAATCTGAAAGCCAATAGTGACAAGATACTGTCATATCTTGTCAAACCATGCTCTAGGTGCTTGCTTCAAGCCATACAAGGCTTTCTTCAACCTGCAAACAAACTCAGGATGAATAGCATGCACATAACCTGGTGGCTGCTCCATATAGACCTCTTCTTGCAAATCACCATGCAAGAAGGCATTCTTTATATCCATCTGATGTAAAGACCATCCCTTTGATGTAGCCATAGCAATGACTGCTCTTACGATTGCCATCCTTGCAATCGGACTGAATGTTTCTTCATAATCAATGACATATGTTTGTGCATACCCCTTGACTACTAATCTTACCTTGTATCTGTTCACAAAACCATCTGCATTGTGCTTCACCTTATAAACCCACTTACAACCAATTGCATTCTTATCTTTAGGCAAAGGTACCAATTCCCATGTAGCATTTGCTTCCAAGGCATCCATTTCTTCATCCATGGCTTTCTCCCATTTTTCTTTTCCCATGGCTTGCTCAAAAGAAGTGGGTTCTGGTTCCTGTATCACTTTGACCATATAGGCATAGTGAATGGCTGTAAATCCATCATATTTCAGCCTGTCCATAGGATACCTAGCTCTGGTAGACCTGTGCAAAGTAGGTTCACTCCCAGGTGCTCTCAAAACATCCCTGGTCTTCCTTACTCCAGGTGTAACAATAGAAGGAATACCCAACTCATCATCAATGCTATGTTCTGAGCCACTGGATTCACCATCCACATAAGAGTGACCTGCATTCACATCAAACATGGGCTGATCTACCTTATCTTTTCCTTTTCGTGAAACCTGCATACCACTATCTGCATTGCTTTGAGAAGATTCTCCTGATCTCAACCAGCCTATCCATGGTGAAGAATGTGAACCACTGCTAGAGGACACTCCAGGTCCACTAATATCTTGTGACTGCTACTGTGAATTCTGTGCAGCATTACCATTTTGTGCATCTACATTATCAATCACATTTACTGGTTTATACCAGCTACTCATCTCATCAAAAACAACATCTCTGCTCACTGTAAAGTTACGAGTAGAAGGGTTATAGCATCTATACCCTTTCTGTCTACAGAGAGTAACCAATAAAGATGCACTTCTCAGCTTTTGGATCCAACTTGGATCTCAACTCATCTGGCACATGAACATAGGCAATGCAACCAAAAATTTTCAAATGAGAAATATCTGGTTTCCTACCAGTATACCTCTCCTCTGGAGTCATGCCATGTATTGTTGCAGTGGGAATCCTGTTCATTATGTAGACTGCTGTAGCAACTGCCTCAGCCCAGTAAAAATTTGGCAGGTCTTTTTCATTGAGCATGGCACGAGATACCTCTCCAATATGCATGTTTTTTCTTTCTGTAATTCCATTTTGCTGTGGGGTATGACTACATGAATATTGCTACTTTATGCCATGCTCCTGCAATAACCTTGCAAACTCATTTGAGAGGTACTCTCCCCCTCCATCTGACCTTAGGCATTTTAATTGCAGGCCTGTTTCTTTTTCAACCATAGCTTTAAGAGTTTTGAAATGCCCAAAAACTTCACTTTTCTTTTTCATAAAATACACCCAAACTTTTCTACTATAGTCATCAATAAAAGTGACAAAATAATGACAGCCTCTAATAGATGCAGCTTTAGTAGTCCACACATCAGAGTGGATTAATTCCAGTGGCTTCTTACTCTCTTGAACATGTCTAGGAAATGATTTCCTTGCCTGTTTTCCAAATTGACAGGCTTCACATACCTTATGCATTTCTGCAACCTTGAAGTTAGTCAATCGTGCAACAATATTTTGGGCTTGCATTGATTTAAGTCACTGTACATTAACATGACCAATGCGTTTATGCTAGATATCAATATCTGCAACTACACCGGTCCCATGTGCAAACATTCCTGCACTCAATTCAGGCATGTCTACATCCAACGTAAATATTCTTCCCTTCTTCTTTCCTTTTGCTATCAAGTGACCTTTATTTTTCATATCCTCAACATTAAATCTGACCTGGAAGCCCTACTCAACCATTTGACCAACTGAAACTAGGTTCTTGGTGATATTCGGTGTCAAGATTGTGGGAGAGAAGGAAGGAGTCTCGCTTGAAGCTTTCTTGCTTGCACAATGGGGGAAGACACACAAGGGTGGAGGCTGAAAACAGTTTTCCTCTTCTTAGTTGTGTAAGCCAAAAGAACTCTAGTACAAAGAAATAGAAGAACCCTCTATATGGGTCTCAAACCAAACTCAACTAACTAAGGTGGCATACTAACTGAGCCACGAACTAGAGTAGATAAGGATAGCTGTCGTCTAGCTATTATTCATGGGCGGTGTACCAACCGCATCTACAACTGACAAGTCGGTGACATAAATACACAACGGTCACCCTGGCGTATCACGAGTGGAGCTCGATATCTCAACACTCCCCCTCGAGCTCAATCCCAATTCCTGCACACCAAGCAGGTCTCTGAACTTGCGCAGCTTCTCTGCGCCCAATGCCTTCGTAAATATGTCAGCTACCTGATCCTCTGTGCTGACATAAACTAGATCAATAAGACCTAGTAAAACCCTCTCTCGCACATAGTGATAATGCACCTCAATGTGCTTTGTTCTAGCATGATAGACTGGGTTATTTGCCAAGTGTATACTACTCATGTTGTCACAATAAATGACAACTGGTCCATCTGTAGACTGATGCATATCATAAAGTAGCTTATGCAACCAAGCTACCTCACATGCAGCCATTGCTGCACCCCTGTACTCCGCCTCTGTGCTCGACAAGGCAACTGTAGGCTGTTTCTTGCTGCTCCAAGTGACTGCAGCACTCCCGAAAGAGAACACATATCCACTGGTAGATCGTCTATCAGAAATGCTACCAGCCCAATCAGCATCAGTGTATCCATGCAACTGTATCTGAACCCCAGTCTCATAAAATAGTCCATACTGCAATGTGGACTTCACATACCTGAGTATGCGTCTAGCCGCATCCAAATGTGGTTTCCTTGGAGCCTGCATAAACTGACTTACCAATCCAACATCATAGCTCAAATCTGGCCTGGTAATAGTCATATAAATCAAACTTCCTACTATGCGTCTGTACATAGTAGGGTCTTCTAGAAGCTCACCTGCATCTGTGCTCAGCTTCACATTCTGCTCCAAAGGAACTGAAATAGGCTTACAGCCTGTCATCCCATATTTGGACAGCATGTCCAATCCATACTGCCTCTGCAAGAGCTGTATCCCACTTGGTGATCTAATCACCTCAATGCCCAAGAAATAACGCAGCTCTCCCAAATCCTTCATCTCAAACTTCTGCTTCAATAGCATTTTCACATGAAGGATATCTTCATCACTGTCACCTGTCATAATCAAATCATCAACATAAATGACAAGTAGCATAATACCTTTCTCTGTTTTTCTCACATAAAGTGAGAAATCTGCCTTGGAAATCTGAAAGCCAATAGTGACAAGATACTGTCCTATCTTGTCAGACCATGCTCTAGGTGCTTGCTTCAAGGCTTTCTTCAACCTGCAAACAAACTCAGGATGAACAGCATGCACATAACCTGGTGGCTGCTCCATATAGACCTCTTCTTGCAAATCACCATGCAAGAAGGCATTCTTTACATCCATCTGATGTAAAGACCATCCCTTTGATGCAGCCATAGCAATGACTGCTCTTACAGTTGCCATCCTTGCAACTGGACTGAATGTTTCTTCATAGTCAATGCCATATGTTTGTGCATACCCCTTGACTACTAATCTTGCCTTGTATCTATTCACAGAACCATCTGCATTGTGCTTCACCTTATAAACCCACTTACAGCCAATTGCATTCTTACATTTAGGCAAAGGTACTAACTCCCATGTAGCATTTGCTTCCAAGGCATCCATTTCTTCATCCATGGCTTTCTCCCATTTTTCTTTTCCCATGGCTTCCTCAAAAGAAGTGGGTTCTGGTTCCTGTATCACTTTGACCATATATGCATAGTGAATGGCTGTAAATCCATCATATTTCATCCTATCCACAGGATACCTAGCTCTCGTAGACCTGCGCAAAGTAGGTTCACTCCCAGGTGCTCTCAAAACATCCCTGGTCTTCCTTACTCCAGGTGTAACAATAGAAGGAATACCCAACTCATCATCAATGCTCTGTTCTGAGCCACTGGATTCACCATCCACATAAGAGTGACCTACATTCACATCAAACATGGGCTGATCAACCTTCTCTTTTCCTTTTCGTGATACATGCATACCACTATCTGCATTACTTTGAGAAGATTCTCCTGATCTCAATCTGCCTGTCCATGGCGAAGAATGTGAACCACTGCTAGAGGACGCTCCAGGTCCACTAATATTTTGTGACTGCTGCTGTGAATTCTGTGCAGCATTACCATTTTGTGCATCTACATCATCAATCACATTTACTGGTTTATACCAGCTACTCATCTCATCAAAAACAACATCTCTGCTCACTGTAAACTTACGAGTAGAAGGGTTATAGCATCTATACCCTTTTTGCTGCAGAGAATAACCAATAAAGATGCACTTCTCAGCTTTTGGATCCAACTTGGATCTCAACTCATCTGGCACATGTACATAGGCAATGCAACCAAAAATTTTCAAATGAGAAATATCTGGTTTCCTACCAGTATACCTCTCCTCTGGAGTCATTCCATGTATTGCTGCAGTGGGAGTCCTGTTCATTATGTAGACTGCTGTAGCAACTGCTTCAGCCCAATAAAAATCTGGCAAGTCTTTTTCATTGAGCATGGCACGAGATACCTCTCCAATATGCCTGTTTTTCCTTTCTGCAATTCCATTTTGTTGTGGGGTATAACTGCATGAATATTGTTGCTTTATGCCATGCTCCTGCAAGAACTTTGCAAACTCATTTGAGAGGTACTCTCCCCCTCCATCTGACCTTAGACATTTTATTTGCAGACCTGTTTCTTTTTCAGCCATAGCTTTAAGGGTTTTGAAATGCCCAAAAACTTCACTTTTCTTTTTCATAAAATACACCCAAACTTTTCTGCTATAGTCATCAATAAAAGTGACAAAATAATGACAGCCTCCAAGAGATGCAGCTTTAGTAGTCCACACATCAGTGTGGATTAATTCCAATGGCTTCTCACTCTCTTGAACATGTCTAGGAAATGGTTTCCTTGCCTGTTTTCCAAACTGACAGGCTTCACATACCTTATGCATTTCTGCAACCTTGAATTTAGGCAATCCTGCAACAATATTTTGGGCCTGCATTGATTTAAGTCGCTGTACATTAACATGACCAATGCGTTTATGCCAGATATCAATATCTGCAACTACACCGGTCCCATGTGCAAACATTGCTGCACTCAATTCAGACATGTCTGCATCCAATGTAAACATTCTGCCCTTCTTCTTTCCTTTTGCTATCAAGCGACCTTTATTTTTCATATCCTCAACAAAGCATCCATGAGGATTAAATCTGACCTGCAAGCCCTGTTCAACCATTTGACCAACAGAAACCAGATTCTTGGTGATATTCGGGACATGAAATACATCGGACAGGTATTTCTTTTTCCCATCCTGCATAGACAAAGGAATTTTTCCAATCTGCACAATCGGATGTGCAGTATCATCACCAGTCTCCACAAATCCTGGTTTTTCCATTTTCCTTGCATCCTCCATCCATTCTGCATGACCTGTCATGTGGTTTGATGCACCTGAGTCAACATACCACACATCGTTGCTTTCTTCTGCACTTGTCACAGAATTATTCATGTGCTGCACCATAAACAAATGCTCATTTCTGTCATCACCCTGTCTACTAGAAGATGCATAATTTCCTTGTTGCAGTTTTCCATTCATGATGTCATTCTGCTTTTTATAGCAGTCTTTAGCCATATGACCCATTTTACCACAATAGTAGCATTCAACATTACTGTTTGCATTTTGGCCTCTTTGCCATCCACCACGACCTCTTTGGCTCCCCCTGCCTCTAGAGTTACCACGTCCTCCTCCATAGGACTGGTTTTCTTGTGTTTGCTGCATATTCTGATTTCTACCACGGCCTCCAAATCGGCCTCCTCTACCTCTGCCTCTACCTCTTCCAGCATTTGAGTAGAAGACAGCTTCTTTTGAAGTTCCTCCTGAAGAAGATGCACCACCATTTCTCTGCTCCTCAGAAATTAGAAGAGCAATCAACTCTTCAAAATCAGGAAATCTTTCACGGACGGAAATGGATGTCCGAAACTGCGCATAATCCTTTCCTAGACCATTCAAGGTCACAGAAACTAAATCATCATCTTCCACTGGCGACCCAATGGAAGCAAGTGCATCTGCAATCTTCTTCACCTTCATGTGGTAGTCGTTGATGCTCATACTTTCTCTTTGCACATTATGCAACTCTTGCTTGAGCTGCATTTTCCTGGCTTGCGTATTTGTGCTGTACATTTTTGACAAAGTATCCCATGCCTCCTTTGGCGTACTTGCATCCTGAATATGCACAATCATAGAGTCTGAAATACTGATAGACAGCCAATACATAACTTTCCTGGCTCTCTCATGCCATGTTTTGAATGCCTGCATTTGTTGTTGATTGGGAACATCAGGAAGAACTGGTTCTTCTTCATTTCCTGCAACAAATTCCCAATATCCTTTTCCCATAAGGAAATTCGTCATTCTAAACTTCCATGCTTGGAAGTTGTTCTTGTCAAGCTTTTCAGTGACAATCTGTGAAAGAGAATCAGATGCCATTACAGAACACTGCGAAAAAATTCTGTCACTGTAAAAACTCAGCTTCACCCTCACAAGGGCAAATCTGCAAAACTGGCGAAAGTGGTATTTGACCACACAGTCACTTCCTAGTGACGATTTTGCATAAACAGGAACCAAGGATGATTCTGAAACTCCCAATGTCTCTGCGCACAAGCATACGATGCAATTTCTATAGTAACTTTTCACCGACCTGTAGAACAGTGGCTGAACAGCATAAAACTGAGCCTTTTTCTGAGTGCGTGGAGAAAACTTCCGCCTCCAAAATAGGCCCCGAAATGGCCTCAAATCAAAAAAACAGGGTCGTCGAGAGGTAAAGCTCTTTCCCGCAGCATATACTGCCCTCTTGCTTCACCGCGAAGGGCGTCTCAACCTGAGACAATGCACTCCTGCACTTTCCGGCTATGCTACCTGCAGAGATCTGCTCCCAAAATAGAAAATGAAAGCAACACTGCTCCTCTTGCCAGAACACCGCGAGCTTGGCTTGCTTTCTTGAGCTCCTTACCACGAACAAGGCTCTGATACCATGTCAAGATTGTGGGAGAGAAGGAAGGAGTCTCGCTTGAAGCTTTCTTGCTTGCACAATGGGGGAAGACACACAAGGGTGGAGGCTGAAAACAGTTTTCCTCTTCTTAGTTGTGTAAGCCAAAAGAACTCTAGTACAAAGAAATAGAAGAACCCTCTATATGGGTCTCAAACCAAACTCAACTAACTAAGGTGGCATACTAACTGAGCCACGAACTAGAGTAGATAAGGATAGCTGTCGTCTAGCTATTATTCATGGGCGGTGTACCAACCGCATCTACAACTGACAAGTCGGTGACATAAATACACAACGGTCACCCTGGCGTATCACGAGTGGAGCTCGATATCTCAACATTCGGGACATGAAATACATCCGACAAGTATTTCTTTTTTCTGTCCTGCATAGGCAAAGGCATTTTTCCAATCTACACAATAGGATGTGTAGTATCATCACCAGTCTCCAACAATCCTGGTTTTTCCATTTTCCTTGCATCCTGCATCCATTCTGCATCACTTGTCATGTGGTTTGATGCACCTGAGTCAACATACCACACATCGTTGCTTTCTTCTGCACTTGTCACAGAATTGGTCATGTGCTGCACCATAAACAAATGCTCATTTCTGTCATCACCCTGTCTACTAGAAGATGCATAATTTCCTTGTTGCAATTTTCCATTCATGATGTCATTCTACTTTTTATAGCAGTCTTTAGCCATATGACCCATTTTACCACAGTAGTAGCATTCAACATTGTTGTTTGCATTTTGGCCTCTTTGCCATCCACCACGACCTCTTTGGTTCCCCTTACCTCTAGAGTTACCATGTCCTCCTCCATAGGACTGGTTTTTTTGAGTTTGCTTCATATTCTGATTTCTACCACAGCCTCCAGATCGGCCTCCTCTACCACTGCCTCTACCTCTTCCAACATTTGAGTAGAAGACAGCTTCTTTTGAAGTTCCTCCTGAAGAAGATGCACCACCATTTCTCTGCTCCTCAGAAATTAGAAGAGCAATCAACTCCTCAAAATCAGGAAATCTTTCACGGACGGAAATGGATGTTCAGAACTGTGCATAATCCTTTCCTAAACCATTCAAGGTCACAGAAACTAAGTCATCATCTTCCACTGGCGACCCAATGGAAGCAAGTGCATCTGCAATCTTCTTCACCTTCATGTGGTAGTCATTGATGCTCATACTTTCTCTTTGCACATTATGCAACTCTTGCTTGAGCTGTATTTTCCTGGCTTGCGTATTTGTGCTATACATTTTTGACAAAGTATCCCATGCCTCCTTTGGCATACTTGCATCCTGAATATGCACAATCATAGAGTCTGAAATATTGATAGACAGCCAGTACATAACTTTTCTAGCTCTCTCATGCCATCCTTTAAATGCCTGCATTTGCTGTTGATTGGGAACATCAGGAAGAACTGGTTCTTCTTCATTTCCTACAATGAATTCCCAATATCCTTTTCCCATAAGGAAATTCATCATTCTAAACTTCCATGCTTGGAAGTTGTTCTTGTCAAGCTTTTCAGTGACAATCTGTGAAAGAGAATCAGACGCCATTACAAAACACTGCAAAAAATTCTGTCACTGCAAAAAACACAGCTTCAGCCTCACAAGGGCAAATCTGCAAAACTGACGAAAGTGGTATTTGACCACACAGTCACTTCCTAGTGACGATTTTGCATCAACAGGCAACAACGATGATTCTGTAACTCCCAATGTCTCTGTGCATAGGCATATGCAATTTCTATGATAACTTTTCACCGACCTGTAGAACAGTGGTCGTACAGCAAAAAATAGGGCCTTTTCTTGAGTGCGTGTGGAAAACTTCCGTCTCCAAAACAAGCCCTGAAATGGCCTCGAATCAAAAAAACAAGGCAACCATGTACTAAATCCCTCTCCCGCAGCATACACTTCCCTCTTGCTACACCGTGAAGGGCGTCTCAATCTGAGACAATGCACTCTTGCACTTTCCAGTTGTGCTACCTACAGAGACTTTCTCCCAAACTCGAAAAATGAAAGCCACACTGGTCCTCTTACCAGAACACCATGAACTTGGTTTGCTTTCTTGAGCTCCTTACCACGAACCAGGCTCTGATACCATATCAAGATTGTGGGAGAGAAGGAATGAGTCTCACTTGTAGCTTTCTCACTTACACAATGGGGGAATACACACAAAGGTGGAGGCTGAAAACAATTTTCCTCTTCTTAGTTGTGTATGCCAAAAAGAACTCTAGTATAGAGAAATAGAAGAACCCTATATATGGGTCTCAAACCAAACTCAACTAACTAAGGTGGCATACTAACTGAGCCACGAACTAGAGTAGATAAGGATAGCTATCATATAGCTATTATTCATGGGTGGTATACCAACCGCATCTGCAGCTAACAAGTCGGTGACATAAATGCACAACAGTCACCCTAGCATATCACGAGTGGAGCTCAATATCTCAACATGTGGGTGCGGGCACACAATGGCCCTTTATTTCCAACAATAGCTATTATATTAATGATATTATTGTTGATGTTGTGTGCATACCAATAAAGAAATGGCGCACCCTTTCTATGTTGGAGATTGAGCTCTTAGCTTTGTGACTGAATGATTGAGAGAGAAAGTCATACCTTGGAGGGAGACTCGTCACCTCTACTAAAGCTAAAGATTCTTAATGCCATCAACTTACAAAAAGAAGAAAAACATCTCACATCAAGTGAAAATCACCTTTAAAAAAATTTATGCACCACCTTGACTAGAAAAATAAAAAAGCAAAGGTTTTTATAAAAAATGAAATCTTGGTTTATACTCATAAAAATTTCACCACAGTTTCACTAGAAAAATACCAAAAACAAAGGTTAACCTCAAAAGCAAAAGTTGTTCTCAAAAAACGCAAAGTTGTTTTCATTTCAAACATGCTCTCTTACTAGCCATGTTAACATCCACACATAAAGCTTTAAGAAACCACCACCAAAGCTTGGGAGATTAGGTTGATTGCATCATGAGAGGAGGATTAGCAAAGCCTTGCAAGAAGCCAGAAGAAGCAGTGGATTAACCCAACTACAACATCTCTTACTTACTAAGTCTTCACAACATTTCATATTTTCCCTAGGTATGCTTCCAATATTGTTTTGGAATTGAGAAATGGAAGTAAGATAGAGAAACTTATTAAAATTGGATTAGATTGCGTGCCTAAATAGACTTGCATGTGTGGAACTGAGTGAGTGCTACGTCTCTTCCTTGTATACCATTTCCATGACAATCACCAATTTGGCTAAATCCTTGCTCAAATCACCTTAACTGATGTTGAAACACCATGATTAGTTGTTTCTCTATATCTACCTTGCATCTGTACTAGTATAATTTGGCATCACCCTGAGTACATGTTCGGATCTAAAATTGGCCCCCTTGATAGTGACTCGCGCACTTATCAGGCTTCAAACCACCTATCTCCATAGCCCACTGACCATGATCAAGTTGCTATTCTCATGAGATACACTCAAACACTATGCTTTGTAGTCCAACCTAATTTCCTAGCCTCAAACTCCAAGTAGGAGATCCCTAAACATGAACAATATTTAGGCAACACTCAAACACTATGCTTTGTAGTCCAACCTAATTTCCTAGCCTCAAACTCCAAGTAGGAGATCCCTAAACATGAACAATGTTTAGGCAACACATAAAGTACACCACCTTGGCTGATTGCCATGGAAGATTTATTCTTTCCACTCTCATCTTGCACATGAAAATCATAATATCTTCCCTCTTTCTCACCAAGCCCTCCCACTCGGTATGTGGGAAATCAAGTGCCATCATGCATTGTAGTGTGCAACATTATGATTGATGAAAAGAGTGAATGAAGTGCAAAATCAGGATTTCTTGATCAATCAATTATGGATGTTGCAAGAGAGCGCCAGGCTCAATCTTGTGCAAATTGTATGCATTAGTTGGGGATAGGATGGACTAGAACGGTGGGAAATGAGAAATGGGCCTAGGCTAATGGCTGGCCATGTAAAAAAGGGGGATGACCGCCCATGAAAAGTAGGGCATGTATATAAAGTTGAAAAGTGAATGGGAAGCTCATTCTTGTGTGTGGCCAAAGCTTCTTCTTCTTCTTCTCTTGTTTCTTGCCTTCTTGCTTGTACTTGAGAGAGGGATTGAATAGTCTTTATGCTTTCATATGGATGCCTCTAATCAATGTGCTTCTTTGCTTTTACACGAAACTAATGACATTGAGACCTTCTTTCTCATGTTACCATGCTCACATATAGATTACATGTATGGCCTAATCTCGCCAAAAGAAAAGGAAATGAAATTTTCATTCATTCATAATGATTCATTTGTCACATATGCACTTGCACATGCAACAAGTGGCATCAAAACCAAGTTTGTACTACCATAACTATCTTTTTTATAGTTAGCTTTAGATATTCAAATATTTCTAATGTTTATGAGGTTTTTATGATATGAAAATGCACTTCTTAGATTCAAGATCAAGCTTATTCTTCTTGTCCTTAGAGATATGCACATAAACTTATTGACCAAACACCCACACGTGACCATAAGAGGATCTCTTGCCAAACCACACATTTTTCAAAATAATGCCATCCAAGGGCTTGCTATAGGTAACTTGTTAATCAAATGAATAGTTGCCTTAATAGCTTCAACCCAAAAACCATATGTGAGACGGACCTGCATTAGATAGCATACCACAAATCCTTTCTTGGATTGTCAAGGTCCTTTTTTCCATTCCCTTCTACTTGGCCTATTTCTTTAGCCTATGCCTGTCTACCCACAATGGCTAGTCATGTAAAAAAGGGGATGGGTGCCCATGGGATTTTAGGGCATCTATATAAAGTTCAAAAAGTGAATGAGAGCTCATTCTTGTGTGTGGCCAAAAGTAGCTCTTCTTCTTCTTCTTCTTGCTTGTTTGAGCTTGTGCTTGAGAGAGGAAGTGTGAGAGTGTAAGGGAGTGAGTGTGTGAAGTTGAGGGACCGTAGTGGAGAAGCTCTCCATCTTCTCCTCTCTTCTTCTCTTCTTTTCTCTTCTCTTCTCTTCTCTTCTCTTCTCTTCTCTTCTCTTCTCTTCTCTTCTCTTCTCTTCTCTTGCTTGTTGCAATGGAGCTTGGAGCGTGGAGCTTGAGGATCAAGCTCACTTAAAGCTTGCACTTGGATTGTGGAGCTACCGAAGTGCTCGAGAGAGGAGGCAACTCGATCAGTCATGGAGATAAGCTCACTATACCACCCCGGTAGGATCGAAGGTGCGTCAGCTAGGTGAGAGATAGCCATAGGTGCTCACTTGAAATGCTTAATAATAAGCGGTCTGTGGGTCTTGGCAATTGAGTGAGAGCTTCCATTACATTTTAGTTAGTTGCCGCGACCAACGGATTCAATCTTGAGCACTTGCATGCCTCAAATCGAGCATCAAAATAAGGGTTTCATCCCTGAACCGGAGCTTGAGATAGGTAGGAAGTTTTGTTTTTTTAATCTTCACAACAAGGAAGTATTTTGGTTATTTTGGTGGTTTGATGATTAGGAGAGTAGGAGAGATCATTTCAATACTTTGCTTTTTATTCTTGTTGCATTTAGTGTAGGTTAGGATTAAGAAATCGAATTGGAAAAGCATAGGGTTTGCTGCTATTGAACAGGCCCAAACAAGGCACAAATTGAGAAAAACGGGGAATTTAGAAGAGTGCTCAAGGGGATTAAGGTTGACAAGTAAGTGATTAGGAGTAGCAAGACCTTTTTCAGGAAGGGGTTTAATAGCCAAGAGGCCAAGGGAGAGCTCATTTGAAACCTTGATTGTGTGTGTGTGTGTGTGAGAGAGAGAGAGAGAGAGCGCTCCATTGTGTGGATTCGCTTCGATCTTGCCGCCGATGACTTTGTTGCTCGCTACAGGTGGATCCAACCCTTCTTCTTTATCCATAGCTTTGATTTGGAGGTTCATGCAATATGTGGTAAACTAAGTGATTTATTGTTGCATCAGCCAAAACTACGCTACATTTAGCCCGGTCGAGCAGCTTAACTCTGGTTGTTGAGTCCCAAAATCGCCCCTTGGCCACTTGTCCTTGGCCTACTCGGCCTTACTCACTCAGATACACAACCACTTGGCCCCCCGTCGATTCAACACGACCAAGCTACACATTCGGACACACTAGGTACTCGGCCATTCGGCCTCGGCCTCTACCTGATAGTCCCATTCGGCCACTCGACCCTTGGACACAACATCCACTCGGCCCTCAGCCATTCGACCCACCAACCATTTAGACTATCCAAACTCCATATTTGGCCTCGGCCCACTTGTGCCATGTGTCATTCAAACATCCCAATCTGGCCCAATTCCACTCGGCCCTCGGTCAGTCATCCGATTTATACACTTGGCCCTTGTAATTCAGACCTATTGGGCCGAATTTGATTTTTCTCAAAATTTTTAAATTCTAGACCAACCCCACCTAGACACCGACCATACAAACCTCCGAAGGCCATACAAACACTTGAAACACCTTTTTGGTGAAAGGAATAGAAGAATCATCAAGATGCAAATATATGGGTGATGCTAGTAGACTATCTGATGATCTAGCCCATTAGCGGCATCCAACAGAGTCATAAACCCCCAAACAAATCTTGACAGAGCAAAAGGCACAATGAAAACCCTATAAATTGGCAAGGATAGGCCCAAAACCGAACTTATAAGCCTATTATGCCAAACCCATAAATGAGAGTGCAAGAGCCGCTTAGACACTTTGTTTTCCCACTCACTCTAATTTCCAGCACTCAAAACACACTTAAGAAAAGCTAAAATCTTGATTGCACACAGTGCACGGAAAAGAGTATACACACACACACAGAGTAAAGGTAAGTTGAGGACTGTTAGTAATTAACAAGAAACTCACTCAAACATAAAACTTGAAAGAACCCACTAGTAAGAGAAAATCCCAACATATAGACGGGTGATCGAATCCCCAAGTGTAAGACCAAGCGAACAATACAACTGAAAAGCCAGACACGGCAAGGACCTACACTATTGGGGAAGTGGATCTACCCGATCTTATCAACCTAATCAACAACTTAGCAAAACAGGAAATCCTAGATATGGAAGAGGGCAGCTCACATCGTAAAAGCGACGAAGAACTTGACCTAGGAGACTTTCCTAAGGCGATTCAGCAATTAATGAGAAAATATGATGCTCAAACCCGGTTAGAACATCGCAACAGACTTGCAAAGGACATCATAGCAGCAAACGTGTAGAGGACATCATAGAGAACATCGTGGCAGACCTGTAGAGGATATCATAGTGGAAGACTTGCAAAGGACATCATATAGAGAACATCATGGAAGACCTAGAGAGGACATCATAGAGAACCTTGAGGAGGAGAGGAAACTAGCACGCAAAGCTCTGCAATGCATAGTCACCTACAACTAGGATTAGCAGACTAAGAGCTTATGCCAGAGCATGGAAATGCAAGAGATACAGAGAGTGCTAGCCCTAGTAAGCAGAAATTGAACAAATAATAAAAGAGCACTAGAAGGAGACCTCACGCTAAGCAAGCTTCTGACGAAGCGGATGCTAGATAACATGGCAGTGGAGCAGAGTGCTACAGCATTAGCAACATCACTACTGGCAGGGTTAGAAGTCAGCCAAGGCTCTAAGAGCCAATCCAAAATTCCCGTAGTAGCGAAGTAGCTGGACAAATACCTACTAAAGGAAGCTCTCTCACTCAACCCCTGAGACCTACGGACCACTTATTGGTCAAGCCTTTCAAGTCGAGCGACCATGGCTACCTCTTACATAGTCTACCCACTCTCCCTACCTATGGGATGTAGTGACCTTGCCTTGATGCTTGATCTAGTGCCCTTCTCTTTCTTGCACACCAGTAGCTCTAGATCCTTGAGGCAAGCTCAAGCAACATCAATCCCTCTCCGTCAAGCTCCATCCTCCACAGTTGCGCGAGACAAGAGAAGAGAAGAGAAGAGAAGAAAATGAAGAGAGGAGATAGGGAGCTTCTTCTCCTTGATCCCTCACTTACACATACTCACTCCCTCACTCAAGCACACACAAGAAGGCAAAAAGTAGAGAAGAAGAAGAAGAAGCTTTTTGCGACACACTAAGAATGAGAGTTTCCATTAACTTTTTGGCTTATATACATGTCATCTTTCCCTTGGGCGATCATCCCCTTTTTACATGGCCGTGGTCTAAGCTATTTTTCCCTTTTCCCTAACTTCCTAGCTTAGTCCTACCACCTATCCATGGCTACAAATTGCACAGGAGGGAGTCTGGCATTTTACAAAGATTTTGTTTGTGCCTTTATATTTAAAGGTGCGCCTTCTTGCTTTTGGCTATTTTGCAACTTCCCTGGTTGTGCCTTGGACTTTTAGATTTTTTTCGGGCCCATTCTCTTGTAAGGCACCTTTTTCTTTGTTTTGCCTTGTGCTTTTCCTCTTGATGCCTCTTTTTCCACTTTCTTTGCTCTACAGTAAACATTACCCCCTCCTAGCCGAGTACCAGTCCCATGGCACTGCTAGATGGTGAGTTGGACAGTGGTGATGGGGTAGTCGGGTGGCTTTTTGAGTTTGTATACAAGCCTTGGTTGAGGATGTTTTGGAGGGATTTATGCTTAGAATTAAATATGGTGTTGGAGTGAGACCCTCTGGGGAGCTAGTTGTGGTGGATGTTTGCCTTTGAAATTGACGATGGTGTTAAGGCAAACCTCCTTCTTAACGTTGGCCATGGGTGGATCTACCCTTGATTAAAATGGAGTTGGGTGGATCCTCCTTGGAGAAGCCAAAGATTGTGGACCTATCCACGAGGTTGAAGATGTTGTTGGACAGGTTTTCCTTGTTGTGCCCTCTCCTTGATGCGACACGATCTTAACCTACATGACAAAGTTGTGCACTTCCTAAGGGGTGTGTCTTCCTTATCGTGTAATGCGTGGTGCACATGCTTGTGGAATTGGAAGATGGGTCTTGGGCAAGCCCTCGGTGGTGTCCCACACTTAAGAACCCAATTTTTGCATGGTTGTAAGTGCAGTGCGTCGCTTAAGGAGACAGGTCTTGGAAATGTACTACCCTTGATGTGCTCTAAGTATGTGGTGTGGGGGACAGGGCTAGGTATGGAAACCCTAGGTGCAGTGATTGTGGCACTCAAGATGCTTTTGGGAGATCCATTATTTTCACCTCTTTTTTTCTTGTATTTTCTTTTCTTTTTCTTTTTCTCTTTTTTTTGGCTTAGATGATTACAGCCGGCATTCTAACACAAGGGTGTGCTCAGGCTATTCCCTAATCTTCTTCGAACAATTCGCAAGGTGGTCTTCAGGACTTAGTCAAAAAGGCACAGCTCTACAGGTATTCCTTGATACTAGCCTTTGCATTAAGAGATGTGGTTGACAAGAAAGGATGATTGCACCTTGTGAAGCAGCTATCACTCATGTCTTCAAGGTTATTCATACAAAAAGAGGGAAGCAAGGTTGCCCTCATCATGAGCCAAGCCATAGCGCAGTTATCTATTCCTAGGTTAATGTCAAAAAAGAGTGGGGGAAGGTGGGATTCCTCAACTGGTGGCTTTTGCTTAAGTAAAAACCTAATGGTCCTAAGGTAATTACAAGTAGTTATGAAGCCTGGTTGCGGGAAAGAAGAGAAATCCTCAAGGAAGTGAGTGATGGATGGTCACAAGTCCCCTGATTTAAAGGTCATGCATTCCTCGGAAGTTGCTGCATTGATATTGTAGATCTTTGGGAAGTCGTATCTGCCTTGCACCCCCCCATCATAATCCACTCCATGTCTGTGAGGGTAGGGCATGTAGATAAGATCATTCCTTTCTTCTGGTAGCATACCACAAAAGACCATCCATGCATCAAAATTAGTGTCCCAAATCCTCCTTTGCCACTTTGGCTAGGCGTCATAGCCTCAAACGATTTTGGGAACCTAATAGACCTTATCCTGCCAATAGTCCGCAAGTTCCCACCTCCATTGTGTGATCACGATGCTCCTCTCCTCAACCCATCAATTCTCTAAATTATTGCCAAAATGAATGATCCTTTCCACTATCTCCAAGGGTAAGACTTGGTCTGAGGCTCATGGGTAGAGGAAGGAAAACTCAAAGGATCGAGATTGGAGCTCCTACTATTGCCAGATAGTCAGCTCCTGTGGCCAATTGACGGGATGATGATCCTCACATAATGGCATGGGCTCATTAGGAAGCTATTGTGGCTATGCTTGCGCTCTTTGTTGGGCTTGATCCACAAGTTCCCATCTTCTTCTTCTTGTAACAATAATGCGCTCGAGAACCTAGACACCCTCTGGCTCTTCTAGAGGTAGATCAAGCAAGGTGGACTAGGCTCTCTGTGTTGTTATTCTTCTTCCAGTTTTTGCTCAAAGTTCGGCCCTTCCTTGATGTCATGTTCCATCGTGGGTTGAACTGGGGGGTCAAGGCTGCTTGTGGTCTTCCAATCCAAGTTCCTTTAGCTCATTAGTGGAGAGATCAACTTTTCATAAGTAGCTGCATTGGTGCTCCTTAGTTATACCTATGCCAATTGTGAGTGTGTGCTCTTGCATGCCATACTTTAAGGCTTTGGTCATCAACTCCAACTTCCTTTTCACTCTCTCCACTAAATCCTTGCCTTCAACTTGTGTGACGTGAAGAAATGTTCTTAGAAAGTCTTGACTCTATGTGTCGGAGCACACTTCAACGGCCTTAGCCCTAGATTTTGCAAGCACTCTCTTGCACTTCGCTACTGCCAAGTGCTCCGTCAATCCTCGCACTCTCTCAAAATTGAGCTCCTCACACTGATGTTCTTTGTCTTCCAAATATTTCTTACCCCTTTCCATCTCCTAAGATAGCATCATTACCACCAGCTAGCTACTCATTCCACACTTCCAACATTTGGGTCTTCTTTTTGTCTCGACGGTTCAGTTCCTCTTATGCTATCCTTCTACCTTCATTAGCCATAGAGAACTGCTGGTGGGCTTCTGCGAGCCTTTGTGATAGATCTTCATTGACTTGTTCCTGGCTTTGCAGTTCTACTCGGTGCAGCCTTCTTTTGGTCATGGCCATGGCAATCAGTCCCTCCACTTCCTACTGGGTGTTTCGCAGGTTGTCTTGCAGGCTCCTGGTGGCTTCTTCTATGGCCTCTTCCTTCTCCTTCGGCGACACAACTTCTATCTCTCTCTCTCTAGCCTTCCTTGCTTCTCCTTTGCTAACCACAACCTAAATACCATGGCATCTTCCTATTCTTGGCGTTGTTCTTCTGATGCCTGGTCCCTTACCCGCTGGTTATCCCGTAGTTCTGCATTTATCTCTTCCACCTGTGCCATTCATTGCTAGAGCTTAGCGTATTGTTGGATGAGCAACTTGTTGCCCCATTGCTCGGCCACTAGGTCTTCGACTTCATCCTTTAGCCTTTGCCTTAGGCAATCTTCATTCTCTTGCACCTTCTTCTCTTTGGCACTGAGTTGCTCTTACAATTTTTGGATTTCTTGCTGATGTTCTGTGGCCATGTCATCTCTAGCCTTTGAGTCGTAGACACTTCTCTTTCGGCCTCTAGTTCTGCCACTACTACCTTCTTCTCTTCCTTAGCCTTCTCTAGCTGGGCTAGAAGTTCAGCTACATAGGCATCATAGTCTGCCGAGGGCATTGTTGGCGGTGTTGTGGTGGTGGACGCTTCCAACCTTTGCCTTTTCGGATCTTGCCTAGACTTAGTGTCAGCCTTTTGAACGCTGCTTGTGGCACTATTTCCTGCACTTTTTTTTACCAAGAACTCCATCATGGACATAAGTTTAGTGGTGTCCATGGTAGGCTCTGGCTCTTGTGTTGTGGAGGTGGTGGTGGTGGTCTGAGGTGTGGGAGTCAAAGGGATAGGATGAGGTGGTGGTGGTGGTCTGAGGTGTGGGAGTCAAAGAGATAGGATGCAACGGGGCTTTGCACTTTCCTATAAACACTGGGGCTGCTTCAACATTGTCGCTTGGTTTGCATTCATGCCATGGGTTCAAGGTGGACATTTCTTCGACACCATGGGTCTCCTCAACAGACCTATGCATGGCCTCTGCCATGTCTTCATCCTCCTTTCTCCTTAGCTCCTCAGTCTCTTCTTCTACTCTTCTTCTCCTCTCCTCCTCGGTTCTCTATGATTCTTCTCTCACTTTCTTCATTTCTTCCTCCTCTTTCTTCCTTTGTTCTTCTTCCTCCCTTTTGTATTATTTTTGGGCTCTTTTCAGCTCGCCCTTTCTTCCTTCGTCATCTCCTCTCTCCTTTTATGCTGGGGCTTCGTGGTCTTCTTCTTCTCTTATGCTATGGCCTCCTTCTGTGTGGTCTACACTTCCTACCCTCTCTAGTTGATGGTTCTCTTGCTAGATTTCTCTATGTCAGGGTGCAGCAATTGCTAGGGTGTCTCTCCTACCTCCTTAACTCCTTATGCCTCCTTTATGGCCTCTTGGATGATGGCCATTAAGACTCCACCAAATCTGATCGTGGATGCCTTAGAAGCGGGCTTCTTTTGTGTTGATCTGGTCGTTGAGGCTAGGGATTCCCCTCCTACTAGTGTTGCACTTGTGGCTAGGACAGCGGCTGAGTTCTTGATGGTTTTAAGGACAAACCGGTTCTAGTCCCCTTCTTTAGGGGACCCTGCGGCTACGCTCTCCAGTAGCAGCACACCAATTCTATTCATCAATGCGTTGTACCTCTATTCTCAGAAGAAAACATGGGCCATCTTCACTTGCATCCTTACTTCTGGATTTGGGATGTTGTCTGTAGACTTATCCCATCCACCGTGTGCACAGCATGCTTATTCACTCCCACCATGACATATACATCTCTCCAAGGGCATCTTTCTTTCTTGACGGGAAATTTTTGAACCGTAGCCTATTCATTTCAAAAACATTTTTTACACTTTCTTTCCAACCCTTTTTTACTATTTCATGCTTTTAACTTTGATTAAGTCTTTTTGTTTCCTTCTTTCCTATGTTTTCTTAATCACCTTACCCCCTCCCCCTTAGGAAATGATGAGAATCCTTCCTAGGACAGATAAGGGCATTTGAGCACAGTATGGTGCTATCTACTTTGGCATAAGCTAATCGTAGAAACCAAGGTTGTATTCCAAGTGGGCATGACGATCGAGATTATGAGGGCTAATGCATACTTGGGTAATATAAGTTATGACATCGGTTAGAAAATCTTTCGAGTTAATGTGGCTAGCCATGTGTAGCTCCTCTTCTATAAGGATGCAATCAATGTAACGGTGGGCCAAGACCCAGTAGTCTAGTTGTTTGTTTTGAGTGATGGCCAAGACCCTGAAAGAGGTTGGTGCTACATAAGTTGGGTCATACTTGGTTGTTTTAATCGCACGTCGCTATTCAACATTAGTCGTTACTTGGCAACCCTTTTTCTCCCATTGGAGACGCAGATTACACCATTTTTGTAAGATGATGAGTCAGAGTTAGCAAGGCGAGTGAGTTCCTCAAGCTAATGGGTGACGTAGGCCTTTGGGGCTTGCGGTATGATGTTATTAGCCATCTGATGAGCATGTACTCTTTTGAGATTTCACCATTATTAATCAACTCCTTTGCCACCTTGGAAAATTTTATGGTCATGAACTTATATTCTTAAAGAACAAACATTAGAGGGCAAGAGGTTCATCAAGCAAGCCGAGGTCAAGTCTTTCATAGCTCCTAGCAAACATGATGAAAGTGTTGTCCAAGAGCTTGATGCAAGTCACCAAGTCATCTCCTGTATTCCCACAGCTAGTCACCTGCGTGCAAGAAATATATGAAAATACCCCTTATCTACCCCCTATTTATGGGACCTTACCTTATAAAATGTACCTTCCTTCCCTTAAAGAACCCCCCTCCCTTACACTCATGTGGTACCATATGGTAAACCCTAGTGGACCCCCAGGCTCTTGCACAGCCATTGGGGTGCAAAGCTCTCTGCCCTTAGATGATTTCGAGGTATCAAGCTGCTATTTTGGTCGATATATTGATTGGATTTTGGTGACCACAACCGTCGTGGATTATGTGGGTCTTGCAGCTTGGGTTTCGTGGGTTGTCACGGCCTTAGATGGAGTGTGGCTGCCTAGGGGTGGGGTGGCAAGCGATGGTCATGGTTGGGCTATGCTTCTAAGATTTCCCTTCTTGGGCACCCATATCCAAGTATTGCCTTCATAGTATCCTTGGGCTAGCAAAAGATCCTTGGGGATCCATCACGGCTTGATTGTGCACCTATGTCAATAGCATGGGGTCGGTCTCTTAGGTTTTGAATGATAGTTGTTAGCCTTGCGAGGTTGTGTTTGTTTACTATGAGTAGGTCGCTTTTGGTGCCTTGGCACCCCTTTAAGTATGGGCTCTATGGATTTGGGGATGGCCTTAGTTGGCGGTGGTTTTCTAGTCTAGGTGGGTTGTGATGACTCACAACCCCCCTCCTTAGGCTTGGTCCTAGGTAGCTCTATTGGTGGCATAATAGGCTTTGGTGGAGCCTTGCTGCCCTTGCTAAAATCTATCAATCACGATTCAAACATTGCCAATGGAAAGGTGAATATGTTGTAGATCATCCTTCGCATTTGGCAATACATAGAAGATTATTGATAGGCTCTTAAATTCAATAGAGACTTTGATCTTGCAATTCCTAGGAGTGCATATGACTTGCCCTTGAATGGGCTGAGTTTAGCGTTGGTCGAGTGTAACTGCGGCTCTCCAATGAGGGTCCAATGAGCATAAGTCAAGACATTGAAGTTAGCTCCCTCCTTGATCAAGGCATCAAATGCGTGCATGCACCAAGCAGTGGCCGTGATGCACAATTATATTGGTGCTACTATCTCCTCATCCTCGTCCTCTAATTTGGTGATTGTGGCTATGGGGACATTGACAGGGGTTTCTAGCATGGGGGGCTCATGCAGTGGATGTGTGGGAGGGTATTACTTCTTCATGCGATTGCCATTAAAGAAGCCTATGCCCTCACCTTCAAGGGTTTGAAGTTCTATTTTGCCTATCCTACTAATGATGTGCACTCAGAAAAGTCCTAATACTCATAATTTCATTTTTTGCTTATGGCCCTTTATTGAGTAGAGAAAAATAAGGTCTCCCTGCTCAAAGTCACGTTGTTTGATGTGCTTCTCGAGCCACATCTTCTGTCGTGCTTTCTCACAAACAAATTAGGGCATGGGAGGCTAGGAGCCGAGTCTCAGTGAGTCGTTCCAATTCCATGAGACGGTCAGGGCCCAAGCTTCCTTTCCTTCCCATCTCTTCTGTACTGCTATCCTCAAGCTAGGGACAAAGAATTCTAATGGCAAGATGGCCTCATTCCCATAGGTCAACCTAAAGGGCGTCTGTCCCACAGCCGATTTACAAGCTGCCTGATAGGCCCATAATGCTACCATAATTTTGTTATCGCAGTCACTTCATGAGGTGGAAACTACCTTCGTAAGGACATTGACTAAGATCTTGTTCGTGGATTCTGCTTGGCTATTATCTTGAGGGTAGTAGGGTGAGGATTTCCTATGGATGATTAAGAAGGTTGAGAGCAAGTGGGCAATCACCTCATTGATGAAGTGAGTGCCTTGGTCACTTACTAATTTGATAGGGCAACCAAATCGTGAGATAACTCGTTCCCACAAGACCTTCGTTGTGGTTCTAGCATCGTTCTTCCTGGTGGCTCATGCCTCTGTCCATTTCGCAAGATAGTTAGTTGCTACGATAATGTAACTAGCCTATGAGTATTGTGATGCGAGACTGATGGGTCCAATGAAGTCGATTTCCCATTTCTCAAAGGGTTGTTGTGCAATGATAGGGGTCAAATCCATCTTATCCTTTCGTGTAGGAACTTTAGTCCTTTGGCACTCATTGCAATGCCTTACAAACTTAGCAGCCTCGCGGAATAGGGTGGGCCACCACAACTGAGATTGCACCACCTTGGTGGCTGTCATATCCCCATTGAAGTACCCTCCAAAAATCCCACCATGTGCTTCGTTCAACACGTTGTGCATCTCATGCTCGCACACACATTGCCATAGCAACCCATCTTGCTCTATCTTATAAAGTTGACCGACTATCAATTGGTAAGGTTGGATTTTTAGAATAAGTCTCCTAAGCCTGGCCTTCTTGATAGGTTTCTCGGGCAAACCATGCTCTAGCATTTGGACTATGTCATCTGCCTAATACATTATTAGATCAGCTCTAAACAATTCTTTCTCGCTAGACAAGTTGAAAAGATGAGTGTCTGCCAGCTATGCCTTGTCGAGTAGCTTCACTTGTGATTATTTAGGACATGTGATCAGCCATGTAGTGTTTCTTGCCCTTGCGTACCACCACAGAGAAATCAAATTCTAGAAGAAGAAGCAACCATCTCGCAATGCGTCCAATAGTGCATGATTTATTCACAAGATACAACAATGCTTGATGGTCTACAAAAAAGGTTAAAGGGGTGGCCAAGAGTAGTGTCAAAACTTATTTACAGCGAAGACCATGGCCAACCCCTCCCTTTCTATGGTGGAGTAATTCATCTCCATGTCAGTGAGCTGCCTACTAGCGAAACTCATAGGGTAATCCAAGTTATGTTCACCAGACAACTCCAATAGCAAATTTAGATGTGTCTATATGCACATGGAAGGTGATGTTCCATCCGGGGGTTCGTAAGATTGGTACAATTGTAAGAGCCTTCTTCAACTTCTCATATGCTCATTGGCACTCATCAGTCCACTTGAATACGATCAACAGCATGTACAATGGTCTCACAATCAATGTGTAATTCAGCATGAAGCGTTGATACTGTGTGGCCTAAGAAACATTAAACTTCCTTACAATCCTTGGGTGGTGGCAAGTCGACAATGACCTTGACTTTTGAAAAGTCAGTGGCTATGCCGTTCTTGGATACCACGTGCCCTAGGGTGCATCCATGCTTGACCCAGTACACTGGCACTTCAAGGGGTTCAATGAGAGGTTGTAAAGCCTGCATCATTCAAAGACTACTCGCAGCTTCTCCAAGTGTCCTACCTAGCTAGAGTGCATGCATAGGTCGTCTACAAACACTCTAGCTCTCGTCTAAGCATATCTTTGAAGATGGTACACATCGGACGTTGAAAGGTTGCGGGTTTGTTCATTAACCCAAAGGGCATTGCGATATAAGCAAAGACACCCCACTTAGTGGCAAATGTGATCTTGTACCTATTATCGGGATGTACTTGCACCTGGTTGCATCTTGAGAAGCCATCCAAAAGGCTATAGGCCACATCACATGCTACCCTTTCGAGCATGTGTTCCGTGTATGGTAATGGGTAATTATCCCTTCTTGTTACAGTGTTAACCTTCTTACAGTTCACACACACTCAAATCTTCCCATTCTTCTTCATGACTATCACGATTGGTGATACCCAGTCCATGTGCTCTATTTCGTAGATGAATCCTGCCCTTATTAGCTTATGGATTTCTTCCTTCACAACTTGGGTATGTTTTGGATTCATAGGGTACAATCCTTATTTTACAGGCACCACATCAAGGGCCATTGGTATGTTATGAGTCACCACTCTAGGATCCACTCCTTTGAGCTCATCTAAGGACCAAGCAAACACATACACATACTTTTGCAAGAGTGCAATGAGACTGGTTTCTTCCCCCTCAGTCAAGTCGTCAGCTATAAACACTGGTTTAGGCTTCTCGCCTTCCCTACCAATTTGACTTCCTTGACCTTGGCAGGTCCCTCGATTGGCTCACTTGTCTATCCTTTTCTTTTCGCCCCCACTAGGATCACTATCGTGTCACCTTTCTTAAACTTCGTGAAACGTTTTGGTAGGTCATGTGGTTTCTTTTGTTGTTTTGCCTCCAATTCCTTCGTCCGTCCTCTCCTTCTTCCTTCAATTGTCAATGCCTTAGGTGGACTCACAGGTCCCCCTTGGTGTGTTTGGTCCTAGGAGGTCGGGGTATCTCTATGTCACTCTCTGTGTACTGACCTCCAGTTTGGAGTTAAACTCGCAATCCTCAATCGAGAAGGGAGTCTCCCCTAGTGGTCATATCTCGGGGGGTGCGTCTATCCTAAGCAAGGGCACTGCCGGTGGTTGGGCTATCCATGTGTGTTTGTAATCTATTTCTCCCACCTGCTCCAACCAGGAGTGATGGCACTCCATCTGCATGAATCCTCTCTCGATCCTGTAAGCACTCCCTTTCTATGGCTTGGAGTCCGCTTTTATATCCTCTATCACTCTTCCCTCAATGTTGTACTCTACGATATCTATCTCTTCTTTGCTTTCCTCACTAACAGAGAGGCAGTCCTAATACACTCATTGATAGAACCGTCACCTTTTGACTGCTCATCATCTCCTAGACTCTCATCTCTAGCTTCCCCCTCATTGGTGATTAAGGCCCAATTATGCAATAAGTTCAGATCATGCATCTTAGTCCATTTCCACTTAGGTTCATCCAGGAGGTCCCTGAGGGGGTTGAGATTAGCTGCGGGATTGCCAGTCAACTTGCATGTTAGATACTCAAGGATCTCGTGAAGTTCTAGCCTATTGCTAGAAACATGAAAAGAGATAGGTCTAGGTCGGCTGCTTGAGCTCCTAGTCATCATAGAGGGTGGCACTATGGGCTCCCTCTTTGACACGCTCACTGTTTTTGCAGTCTATTTGTATGTCTCCTCTTTGTCTGAGAATGGGAGATCGATGGTCACTAGAACGTGCATCCAATCTTGCTTGTTCTCAAGATAAGGGATGTATTTGGGGTCAAAGGTCTGTAAGACTTCCTTATTGGTGCATCACCCTCGAGCATGGTAGAGATGGCATCTAGGTTGACAGGGGTTGTCTTCCAAGTGTCCATCTCGACCCTCACTACTTTCATTCGGTTTCCTAAGAAGATTAGACCGTTGCCCCAGTCTTCAATGACTTGAGCATTCCTCATCCAAGGCCGGCCGAGAAGAATTTCATAGTCCACTCCCTTCATGACAATGAAGTTCACATAGAACTGGACACCCGCAATCTTCACTGGCCAATTCTTCAAGACTCTGAATGGCCTTACTTTCATTTCGTTAGCTTGAGTGGCATTGAACCTACCGGTTTCAATAGGTGGGTTTCCCCAAGCCTGGAGCACAACATGGCTCAACACACTCACTCCTACCCTAGTATCTATGATTCCCTTCCGTGTTACGTCTCCTAGGGCTAGGATAGATAAGACTACGTGCATCTCAGTGCCTTCTAGAAGGCGTTGATGTGTAGTGACTTTGACACTTAGTGCAGCGTCAAGCTGGGTATCTACGTGAGTGCATCATGATCCTGCAAGTCAGTGACAATATGCTCCATCGGTTCTTCCACCCAGTGTTTCAACTCCTGCCATAGTGTGGGGTACTGCTACCTGAGCATGTCTCCTAAACTCAGAGTCACTAGGTGGTCACTAATGTCGTGAGAAGGTTGTTGGTTGTTTGCCTCTCTCCTAGGTTTGTGCTTCTTGGCCATTGTTCTTGACTGACTGCCTAGCCTGTAGCATCTAAACTTGACCTAGGTGGCACCGCCTATGGCATGGGTGTGTCTCTCGACCTTGGTCGTGCAGGTGAGATTGGTGTGCTCATTCTAGAGAGATCCTTGACCTCATCCTCGAAGATAGGCTCAACATCCTTGAGGTGCTCGTGGGCTTCCTTTACACATTCCTTGACTTTGGCTATATCCTCGAGTTGGTGCCTAAGGTGAGGATACTCCCCTACCTTGGCAATCCCTTTCTCTGTCTTCTTTGGAGTGTCGTCTTTGGAGCGGTGTCGAAGGGTTTGTGAAAGCAATGTCGCAACCACAGAGGTTATTGGTCCAAGATAGAAGATCAATCAAACAAGATCAAGATTCAATTTGTGAATGCAATGTCAGAAAATGACCCTATAATCAATTTGTTCAAGCCTTTAGTCTCTTGAATGTGGCAAACAGACTTGTTGGCCTAGTTCTTCGGAAAGGAAAAAAGCTTGATAAGTCATAGAGAACTTCCAAAATGTCTTCACGAGTCATTTTCCCCTCTCCATCTGCATCATAGACTTTAAACAAATGGACTTCACTTTCTTTTCGAAGGTTTGCTTTAACACTGAAAAACTGAGAGAAGGGTCACAAAATCCTTGAAATTCAAGCCAACCAACACCTTTATCATTTTCTGTAGTAACATAACAATAAACTCTGGAACTGATAGTAACTTCTTAGCAGAGAAGAAGTTTTTCCCATTACATCATTGAAAACTGAGAGAAAGGCAAAATCTTCCATAGAGGAAGACAATTTCCTGCTATGAAACTGTTATAAGAGTCTACAGTGTTCTTGAACATCTTCAATGTCATATTGTGTGAGCATAGAGGAAGCATTTCCATCAATTCTATCTATATATGTTCAGCTTTCAACCAGAGTCAAGTTAGTCTTCCAGATTTTTCCTGCACACAGTACATAATCCCCTCCTCCTTGTAGTACTGAGGAGTAGCCATGTCCACCTGAGCCATACATAGGGCCTGACCCACTGTTTCCTAAGGAACCTGATTAATCATAATTCGGTAGGGACTGGCCTGCTGGACTATAGAACTGTTTTCATAGATGCTAGTCGGAGGATAACATATACAGCCACCCTGTTTTTTAGATCAATGAAGCACCATCTTGACCTTGAATCAATCCATTGTGTATTTGCTCAGCTACATCACGTATCACACCCGGGTCATGAGGGATAAAAACTGTAGAAGATTTTGAAGTGGACCCAATTTCCTTCATTGTATCAAAATATTGGGTCACCAAAACCATGTCCATTACATCCTTTGCTGTAATGCTTGGCACGTTTTCAGAGAAGGCAAGAACATTCTCTTTTAAGCCATCGACAATAGCTTGACGCTGTCGAGCAATACCAAGACCAGATAGGTATTTAGATTTAGCATCAGCCTCAGTTCACTTCTTTGCATCCTTGTGTGGTGGAAGCACAAAAGTGATCCTGTTTGCTTCATCGTTTTGAAATTCTCTCAGAATTCATTCAAAAATCTCCTGTACATCCGCCGAGCACAAGACTTACTCTAACAGTTCACTTCATTACCAATCTTCCAGTCAAAATTAATCCATCCAAACCTCTGTTATTCTCCGAACTTTTTTCTCTTGTTAATCGTCGTTGTTGCGGCCACATTTCCTTCATCATCTTCAATGTTCGTTATTGGTCTTTCAGTAGAGCTTCTCGTTTGGCGAAAAAATTCCCCCTTTTTTTTTATCCGTAGCTCCCCTCTCTCTGATTTCCTTCAGCGTCCTTCCTCCGATCGAAGGAGGGATGAAAAATTATGAACCCTGGGCCTGCATAAATGAAGCTGAAGCTGAGAGATTTAGTGGCTTATTCAGCTAATGGTGTTGCTCAACGGGTTGGCCTACGATGCCATGATGATCCAAATTGCTTAAGGAAATTCTTGACGATCCTCCCTCCACATCCTCCTTTCACATCCTCCTTTCTCAGCGTCCGCACATCCCGTGTAAGATCCATACCTCCTCTGTTCCTCTCGTCGCAATAGCGTTCCCGTTCAGAGCTCCCCTGATCTCCTCCTTCACCAAAATAGGCTCCTTTTTCCTTAAAGCAAGGCTCCCCCCCTCCCGCTTTTCTCCATCGTTCAAAACTTTCCTCCCTTTTCGGATTTCCCTCCAATCCATCCAACATTGATCCTCTCTTTTTATCATTTTCCTATTTTCTGATTAAGCCCCATTCCAAGCTAAGGTTCTCCGAAAAAGCAAAAACAAAACAGCCCATAAAGCTCTCTACAGCCCGAAATATCCCCAACTCAGTGCAAAGCCCCAAAAAGCCGACTTTCACAAAGAAGAATATAAGTAATAACTCCAATGCTCCCAAACATCAGCCTCTGTGCTGTATGAGGTGTAACATAGTAGGCACTTCCCATGATGTCATTAAGTCTCTCCTCTGGCTTGACAAAAACCGATAGACCAAAAATCAATAGCCTTCACACCTTGCTAGTGGTAGAAGGATACTATGTTCAAAATTTGCACCACAATAACCTTTGCATCCTCCTCAGAGTATCTTTCGCCCGTGAGAGAATGCGATCCAACAACTCTCCATCTTCGGCATAGAATGAAAGAGCAAACATAACAACTAAATATGTACAAAGTAACAAATCTCATGCACAACTTTTGGGTGGTTTACACACCTCAAATGCGCAGCAATACGACATCCACCCCCTCTAATCCTGCGCATCCTCCGGATGGGCCAACTACCCATGATCATTATCATCAAGATCCACAAACAAATCAATCTCTTCGTTATGCATTTCCGGTAGATCAACAAGATTTTCAGCCATATCATCTGTCCCTTCCATTGGAGTTTCTTGACGTTGCTCTTCTCTCGAAAATTCTTCCAATGCATAATCCTCATCATCTCTTTTCTTGAAAATCTTGATTCTTTTTCCAACAATTGGCACTCTAAGCACTGTCCCATCCAATTCTGTCAGCTCATATGTCGCATTATCAAAGACATGTCTGACTATGTACAGCCCAAACCATCTTTTCATCATCTTCCAAAAAATCAGCAATAACTTCCTCATTTTTCGCATGATTCTAGTGTGGCTCTCATCCCAAAATAGTTTCTGCCCCTTTTGAAACAGCTGATAAAAACAATCTGCTATGTGTGCAAAATGAGGTATCCAAATCATATAAAACACACAAGCTCCAATGAATCTCTGTATCTCTGAAGTGATAGAACAATACTCCATAATCTTGCCTATTAAATCCACCTTCTTATCCACAGTCTTGTATTTCGTGTCAACCCTGGCTTCATTATGCCCTTCTGCATTACATAAACCTTGCTGTAAATCAGCAATTCTGCACTCCAATGGCTGAATATTCTCAGCCCTCTGCTCTATGGACTGCATAGAAACAGCCCCAAACTCTGAATGCTGAAATATTTCGGCAGTAAACTCTGTTGGCTGAAATTTTTCAGCCCTCTGTCTCTCTGAAAGCTGATCATAACCAGCTGGAAACTCTGTTTGCTGAATTTCTTCAGCACTCAACACTCTTTGCTGAGTTTCCTCAGCCTCTGACTCAATCTGTGACATAAAATCTGCAATTTCATGAAACATGTCCAGGGACTGCACTAATACATTACCATGACAATTCAGCATATCAGTTTTCAGCATATCTCCCATCTCTGCCATCGTATCTGCACAAATCACACTGTCATACATACCATCTATGTGCTCATCATCCTCCAAAATTCCTGCATTTTTCAAAATTTTCTCCTTCCTGCATATATACTGCCTGGCAGCTCTAGGCAACCTAGAAGTCTTCTGATAACTCATTGAACTGTTTGCTGAAATCCCAACATAACCGGAGGAGAAAACACTGCTGCTGCCAGGAGGCGAGAACTCCAATCTCCTCTCCTCTGTACCACCGTCGTCTCGCGAAACGGCGGTACCTAATGAAAACCCGAATCCCTCACAGTGGGCAAGGGTGCATCTCTGAGAGTATCCCTGTTTCTAACATGGTTCACACATACAGTCATAAACTGAACTGCTCTCATACCATCTTTACTGCGAATCCGTGCATAAGCAGATCCATCATCCATGACCTTTGTCTCCATGCGCATCTCTGTAATGAATGGCTGACCAAGAATTATGGGATAAGAGCATGAATCCTGCACAAAGAAATGAAAATCCTCCTCTACATCACCAATAGAAACCCTGACACTAGGGCAAGCAGCATATAAATCACCTGCAGTGTTATTGGCGGCTCTCATACGCCACCCACGCTCTACATCCATAGGCCATCTGTTACTCTCATAAACTCCACGAACAATGAGATTAATCTCTGAACCATGATCAACCAATGCAACATAAGGCACCTGTTTTTCTCCAACTTTTACCATCGTCTCTGTAGTTGCCCTAGCCCAATGGCTCCGCGAAAAGTGACTACGCGGTATCAAAACAGGCTCATCAATTTCAACATAATGCATAGGCTGAACCCTCTTCTCTACCTGCGGTAAAACAGAAGCATTATCAACCATAACCTCATCATCATCCTCATCCAACTCTCCAATCAAAACTCCCTGTGTATCAGTGGTAGCCAATGCATGTCTTTTCCTCTTCAGGACCTCCTGAAACTGATCCTGAAATGCTCTTTTTGAGATGCCCAAAATCTCGGAAATAGTGAAAGTCACCTCACTGCCAAGTATCTTATCATTAAAGATTTTCTTCATGTCTGTAGATGTCTCAATATCGGACATCAATCTGAATCCTGGCTGCTTTCTCTCTCTAGGCTCTTGCCTCTTTTCCCTCTTTTGAGCATCCTCCATCTGTCGATCTGGCCCTGGTCTTGAAGACGGTCCTGCAGTAGGTGGAGTAACAAACTCACCCCCTCTAGTCTTCTTAGCTGCACTTGGATTTTCTTCATCCCTCTTACGCTTCTCCTCAACAAATACATCTGCACCATGAGATTTAGCCAAATAAGCATAAATAGAATACCTGTCAACAGGCGAGTCCCAACCTGTCTCTGATCTGATGCTAGAGCCTGCGCTAGTCAAAACAGTTTGCTGAATTTTTCCCTTGTTCGCAGTCTCCATAGCATAAGTCCATAGTGCGGACTGAGTCTCCGATCCCTTCTCAATCTGTACTCCATATGCAGAAGCATCACCTCTAGCCGTCACATAAGAAGTACGCGCAGCCATGTCCTCCACTAACTTCTTCATTCCACCTTTACCAAAGTTGGTAGCAAGTGGAGCTCCTGTCTCAGTCAACCAAATCTTACCATCTTGCCCCCAATATACCAAATTCTGCCTCCTTGCATCCTGGAAAGAGTCACAATCCCTGCAATGCTGATGCTCCGTACTATCACACCAAATACATCTCCGATCTCTCCTAGGTGCACTAGGAGCACTCCTAGGTGCAATAGGAGCACTAGAAGAAGTAGCAGGCGCAGTTGAAGCAAACTGCTCCTTCAACTTACCCACCAACTCTGCTTTGACTGACTCAAGTGTCAAATCTGTGATACCTTTGATTATGTCATCAAGAGAAGTAGGCACCGATGGAGCGGATGGTTTTGGAGCAGAAGGTGTAGGCATCGGTCATGGAACAGGAGGAATAGGTGGAGTAGAAACAGTAGGCACTGGCATAGGCCAAGAAACTGGCTGAGGAGGAGAAGAAATAACAGGGATAGAAGTAGGCATAGGAGCAGATGATGGTGTAGGTGTCATGGAACCATTCTGTAGGCGAGTCTTCCTTATCCTTCTCTTGGTCAAAGTCGAGACTGCATCCTGAGCATCCTGCCAATCAGTTTTAAGACCCATAGGCTTTATGCGATCTTCAAGAAGCTCACCCAATTCTTCTTGAAGAGCAGGATCTGCAGCTTGCAAGAAAAGCTCAACTTTTTCAACATCCAATGCTCTTTGTTCAATGACATCAAGCTGACTATACCTCTCTTCGAATTCTCGAATCAACTCCGAAGCAGCAAGACCTTTGTTTGGCATGTAGACCCACTCTCGGAATGACCGCCGAGTAGCCATACCAAAGTCCTCAAGGAAGTATTCTTCTTTTAGTGCCTTCTTAAAATCTTGCCAATGTGTATTTTGAATAAATAAATCGGTTACCTTTGTCCTCAAAGCAGGTGTGACAAGACGAAGGAAGTACTTACTCATAAGTCCAGCAGGAACTCCAAAAAACCCCATCTTGATCTCATATGTCTTCAAATATGCTGAAACATTACGCCCGTCAAATAGCTTCTTCTCACTCTCAACTGCTTCAATAGCCTTAGTCGCGCTGTTTGCATTCTCCTGCTCCGAATAGAGTTGCCTTTACTGAGACAACTGCTGTTGATGCAATTGTTGTTGCTGCTGCATATACATTTGTGTTTGCTGATTTTGGAGCTGCATATACATGGACATATTCTGCAAAATCTGTTTTAGATCCTCCGTTGAAGTACTGGACGCAGAAGTCATTGATGGAGCTGAAGTAGAGGCAGCTGGAGTTGTAGAGGAAGCTGAAATAGAGGCTGAAGTGTCTCCCATCCTAAAATTTCTGCGACGCTTTCACGTCGGGTTCACCAAAGATGTCGAAGGGTTTGTGAAAGCAATGTCGCAACCACAGAGGTTATTGGTCCAAGATAGAAGATCAATCAAACAAGATCAAGATTCAATTTGTGAATGCAATGTCAGAAAATGACCCTATAATCAATTTGTTCAAGCCTTTAGTCTCTTGAATGTGGCAAACAGACTTGTTGGCCTAGTTCTTCGGAAAGGAAAAAAGCTTGATAAGTCATAGAGAACTTCCAAAATGTCTTCACGAGTCATTTTCCCCTCTCCATCTGCATCATAGACTTTAAACAAATGGACTTCACTTTCTTTTCGAAGGTTTGCTTTAACACTGAAAAACTGAGAGAAGGGTCACAAAATCCTTGAAATTCAAGCCAACCAACACCTTTATCATTTTCTGTAGTAACATAACAATAAACTCTGGAACTGATAGTAACTTCTTAGCAGAGAAGAAGTTTTTCCCATTACATCATTGAAAACTGAGAGAAAGGCAAAATCTTCCATAGAGGAAGACAATTTCCTGCTATGAAACTGTTATAAGAGTCTACAGTGTTCTTGAACATCTTCAATGTCATATTGTGTGAGCATAGAGGAAGCATTTCCATCAATTCTATCTATATATGTTCAGCTTTCAACCAGAGTCAAGTTAGTCTTCCAGATTTTTCCTGCACACAGTACATAATCCCCTCCTCCTTGTAGTACTGAGGAGTAGCCATGTCCACCTGAGCCATACATAGGGCCTGACCCACTGTTTCCTAAGGAACCTGATTAATCATAATTCGGTAGGGACTGGCCTGCTGGACTATAGAACTGTTTTCATAGATGCTAGTCGGAGGATAACATA
Source organism: Lygodium microphyllum (assembly GCF_053477565.2). Classification (NCBI taxonomy): domain Eukaryota; kingdom Viridiplantae; phylum Streptophyta; class Polypodiopsida; order Schizaeales; family Lygodiaceae; genus Lygodium; species Lygodium microphyllum. The sequence goes on from NC_141136.1 coordinate 72,762,897, forward strand.
TACAGCCACCCTGTTTTTTAGATCAATGAAGCACCATCTTGACCTTGAATCAATCCATTGTGTATTTGCTCAGCTACATCACGTATCACACCCGGGTCATGAGGGATAAAAACTGTAGAAGATTTTGAAGTGGACCCAATTTCCTTCATTGTATCAAAATATTGGGTCACCAAAACCATGTCCATTACATCCTTTGCTGTAATGCTTGGCACGTTTTCAGAGAAGGCAAGAACATTCTCTTTTAAGCCATCGACAATAGCTTGACGCTGTCGAGCAATACCAAGACCAGATAGGTATTTAGATTTAGCATCAGCCTCAGTTCACTTCTTTGCATCCTTGTGTGGTGGAAGCACAAAAGTGATCCTGTTTGCTTCATCGTTTTGAAATTCTCTCAGAATTCATTCAAAAATCTCCTGTACATCCGCCGAGCACAAGACTTACTCTAACAGTTCACTTCATTACCAATCTTCCAGTCAAAATTAATCCATCCAAACCTCTGTTATTCTCCGAACTTTTTTCTCTTGTTAATCGTCGTTGTTGCGGCCACATTTCCTTCATCATCTTCAATGTTCGTTATTGGTCTTTCAGTAGAGCTTCTCGTTTGGCGAAAAAATTCCCCCTTTTTTTTTATCCGTAGCTCCCCTCTCTCTGATTTCCTTCAGCGTCCTTCCTCCGATCGAAGGAGGGATGAAAAATTATGAACCCTGGGCCTGCATAAATGAAGCTGAAGCTGAGAGATTTAGTGGCTTATTCAGCTAATGGTGTTGCTCAACGGGTTGGCCTACGATGCCATGATGATCCAAATTGCTTAAGGAAATTCTTGACGATCCTCCCTCCACATCCTCCTTTCACATCCTCCTTTCTCAGCGTCCGCACATCCCGTGTAAGATCCATACCTCCTCTGTTCCTCTCGTCGCAATAGCGTTCCCGTTCAGAGCTCCCCTGATCTCCTCCTTCACCAAAATAGGCTCCTTTTTCCTTAAAGCAAGGCTCCCCCCCTCCCGCTTTTCTCCATCGTTCAAAACTTTCCTCCCTTTTCGGATTTCCCTCCAATCCATCCAACATTGATCCTCTCTTTTTATCATTTTCCTATTTTCTGATTAAGCCCCATTCCAAGCTAAGGTTCTCCGAAAAAGCAAAAACAAAACAGCCCATAAAGCTCTCTACAGCCCGAAATATCCCCAACTCAGTGCAAAGCCCCAAAAAGCCGACTTTCACAAAGAAGAATATAAGTAATAACTCCAATGCTCCCAAACATCAGCCTCTGTGCTGTATGAGGTGTAACATAGTAGGCACTTCCCATGATGTCATTAAGTCTCTCCTCTGGCTTGACAAAAACCGATAGACCAAAAATCAATAGCCTTCACACCTTGCTAGTGGTAGAAGGATACTATGTTCAAAATTTGCACCACAATAACCTTTGCATCCTCCTCAGAGTATCTTTCGCCCGTGAGAGAATGCGATCCAACAACTCTCCATCTTCGACATAGAATGAAAGAGCAAACATAACAACTAAATATGTACAAAGTAACAAATCTCATGCACAACTTTTGGGTGGTTTACACACCTCAAATGCGCAGCAATACGACAGCGGTGGTCTCTATCTTTGCATCTGTGACCTTCTTGCCAATCAGTAGCGTTTAAGTGTGACCTTTTTGAGTCAGTATTTTTCTTCCTTCTCCTTCGGCTCTTCTTTCCTATTGAGGCTGTGTCTAAGTTGCTAGGCCTAGGCAATGATATGCCTACCTACTTTGCATGTGCTCTGGTCATGACATGCAATAGGATGAGTGTGTCCTCACTGTCGAATGTCTTGACTCCAAACAAGCCCAAAGGCACTAATGGCACAATTGTTGAGCTAAAGGATGGCTTCTAACTAGGGCAATTGGTGAAGAGATGAGTGATGCCACACCCAACACATCTGAGATCAGCTTTTTCCCTATTTGTTTGTTCTCTCTCTAGACATCGTGATGAGATATGGCTTGGGTGACCGCAAGTTCAACACAAGATTGGATCTTGGGTCGGCCCTACGAATCCTCTGTCCATACCTCTACCTAATAACATCACCAATACTGGTCGATAGTCCATCAAGGCTAGATTTCCCTCTTTTTCATACAAGATGTAAGGGTTCACGTAGGCTTTTTCTTCATTAGGCTCCTCCACGTAATGGACTGGAGCATCACTCGATGGATGGGTTATGTAGGGTCGTGGTGGCCTAGGCATGCCTGTCGGATCCTAGCGATGGATGGTTTTACATTGTTTGCTGCCAGGAGTGCCAACTGGGCTCCTCTTCCAAATAAATTTGGCAGCCTATTCCCTAGGTATGATGGATTGTACTACAGGACATAAGGGAATCTCCTAGGCAACCTACAGTAGTGCACCGCATAACCTACCACAATTTCCACAAGGCCTAGATCTAGGATTCTGGCACTTGGCCAAAAGGTGGTTTCCGCCACAATGCACACATTGGATGTGCAGTTGTACTGGTTTCCTCACCAATTCCTGCAGTCATGCTAGCTCCATTCTCACCTCATTGGCCTTGATCTACACTCTTCCCCTTGTCCTATGTGCTAGGGGTTGATCTCTCGCTAGAGGTTGTGGTCCTTTCTGAGGTCCTCTAACTAGAGTTGTGGCGGTTTGAACTTCAAGAGCTTATCTCTCTCAGTTGGTCATCCACCCTAATTGCTTCGTCAAAGACCCTAGTTAACACATCTCACTCTACAAGCTAGAGTTACTTGCTAAAGCCTTGTACAACTCCTTGCTGCAGATTCCAATTATGAACATGGTAGAGACAGCTCTTTCATTGGGCCACTCGTTCATTGGGATTCTCTTGAAAAGACTGCGCACATAGTAACATAGTCTCTTATATCCTCCTTGTCCTTTTGATTGACATTCATCAATCAGACTATGACATTAGCAGAGTGCCCTGCCTTTGAGAATATTTTGATAAAAAGGTCCTTCAGATAGGTAAAGTTTGCTCGCTTAGCTGTGTCTAAGTTGGTGTACCATGTCCTACCTTTATCACCTAAGCAGAGCCCAAAATCCTAGGAACACCACATTGGGGAATATGGGAATTTCCTATAAGTTTGGGACACGCGGTCAAATCTTTGGAGTTGTCATAACTTGAACACTATAACTCCAAATCGAGTGCTCTACAGCTCAATAGATTCCATTTTCCAAGAGCTTTCCAATGATAGGTCACATTCTATGGTTTTTGAGAAACTTATGAGCATGTTATCTGGGTGCCACCTTTTTAGTATTCAAAAAATGAAAATTGGGAGATTCCCAAACTCGCTAATATTGTGTTCGGGAATGTTGTGCAAGGTCCATGAGACCGTTGGCCTCACAAACTTGATCAAACTGCTCTATGAAGCTTACGGGTTGCTACTAGGCTGGTACTTGTCTAGCTGCTTAGCTACTGCAAGGATTTTTTATTGGCTCTTCACCCCCTGAGTAATTCTTAGGCTTGAGAGTAGCGAGGTCACTAGCATTGCTACACTCTATTTGGCAGCCACATTGTCCATGAGCTGCTTGGTCACAAGCTCGCTCAGTGTGAGGTCTGCCTCAAGTGCTCTCTCTCTCTCTCTCCACATTTAGTCTTGCTTTGCTCCTACCAGCTAATGCTAGCATGCGTCGATCTTCGTGCACATCTATGTCCTGCTGCATCTTCCTAGCTCTCTGCTCACAGTTGTAGGTGGCTATGCCTTGCAATGCTTTCCTAGTTTCTTTCCTCTCTTCCTCTAGGCTTGCCACTACCTCCTCTACTGGCCTACCGTGGATTAATTTTCTAGTCAGCACGTCCTACTCCTAGACCATGCCTTGAACCATGGCTGGGAATTCACCCAAGTCCAGATGATCGTTTCCTTGGTTTATGTTTGCTCCTAACATTGTCTCTACTTTCCGCTCCACGAGGTTGTCGATTAGTCCGAGTGGCTTTGGTAGCGCCTTTCCCTAAATCTTGATGCCATGTTGCTCATGCCGCCATCTCCAAAGGTCCTATCAATGGGACTCTGAGGCACCCAACTATGTTCTGGGGGTCTTCTCCTATTGGTGGGTTCCTTCAAGTTATTATGTCTAAGTGTGTTCCTTGTTATTGAAAACGGTCCTCAACTTAGGTGCTCTCTTGTGCACGATGAAAAATTAGACTTTCCATTTATTTAATGCACTTGTGTAATAGAAATCACTATGAGGTGTGTAAACAAAACAAAAAAATCATACATGTATGGCTACCCCCTTGGCTTGTCTACGACCTAGTATGGTTCTAAGCATAGTCTCTGGTCGCTCCTAAGGTTTGTTCGGGGTCTATGCTGCTCACTCTATGCTCTGCTAGGGCTGAGGTGCAGTCTCAAAGCCAATTTTGGGCTACAAGTCGTGTCAACCAAGATTCATGGTTACCTCTAGGTCATAGGGTCACGGTTTTCTACAGTTTTGGTCTCTGCCAACTTATCTTGGGATCTAAGCTGACTAGCTCTGAGCTGTGGTACTAGTCTTGGGTCTGTGTTTTCTTGTTGTGGTTTGCTGGTCTGATTCCCAGAATCAGACTATCCAATGTCCAACTTTCATAGTCGGACGGTCTGCCAAGTGGGCTGGTCCAACTCCAAAAGTGGTCCAATTGGACAGCTTATTCGATTCCTACTGGGTTCGACTATCGAGTGGTCCAATTGCTGTGTGTGTTTGACTAGACACGATCAAATAGTTAGTCTAATCGGACCAAAGGGCTTGGTCTGACTCTCAATAGAGCATCCAACTGGACAGGTGGTGATCACGTGGGTCCCGACTGATGGGTGGTGTGACTGGACCAGTCAGATGGTCCAACTCCAATAGTCAGACCATCTGACTATCTGACTCTGAGAGTGGGTGTTGGTTTGATCCCGTCGGTGGAAAAATAGTTTGTAGCGCAATTATCGTTCTAGCTCCTACAGCTCATGGTACAGCCTAAGACTTTTTAGATCAAGCAAATACACAAGATGAAAATTTTGTATCTACTTGGTGTGGTCGAAAAACTCCAAATCAATGGGTGTGATCTCTTCTTTGACCTGCAACTCTCTCTCTCTCTCAAGCTCTCTCTTTCACTCTTAGTGTGTAGAAATGAACTCGTTTTCCCTATCCTTGGGGTTTTAGGATCCTGCCCCACTTAGTCCTTACCTCCCAACTCACCCTCCTTAGTCAGTAGGCCTAAAAGCCCATCTTTTTCTAACTCTTTTCCTGGTTGTGCCCTGTTTACAGCAGCAAAACCTTACTGTTTTCTCACAATCTTTTGGTCATATCGTTCTACCTTACATGGCCGGTCGTGGCCTAGGCCCTTTTTCCCTTTGCCCTAACTTCCTAGCTTAGTCCTACCACCTGTCCATGGTTTTAAATTGTAGAGAAGGGAACCTGGCACTCTTTTACAAAAATTTTGGCTATGCCTTGATATTTAAAGGTGTGCCTTCTTGCTTTTGGCAGTTTTGCAGCTTCCCTGGTTGCACCTTAGACTTTTAGATTTTTCAAGGCCGGTTCTCTTGTGAGGTGCCTTTTCCTTTTTTTCGCCTTGCGCTTTTCCTCTTGATGCCTCTTTCTCTGCTCTACCATGAACACCAACCGTGCCCATACAGCTTTGTAGAGCAATTTGAGCAGGTCTACGAGGCTAACAACCTTAGTGATCTAACTCAACACTCGCAAGCTTTTGGTCTATGCTTAGGTGATAAGGGTAGCACCTGGTACATGAGTCTAGATGCTGGTGAGCAAGCCAATTTCAATTGGTGCGCAGATCGGTCGCAGAATGCTCACGTAGTGAATCCCGGAAGGTCCCCAAGAACAATGAACTCTACCTTTTTGCACAAAAAACAATGTAAAAGCATGAATGACAAGAAGCAAGAGACCAATTGGGTTCAATCTCCCCCATGCCTTGTGTGAGCACTTCACAAAGCATGTATTTTATGTATATTTCAATCTTCATGCTCAATAATAGCCCAATTTACAAAAATATGACAAGCTTTTAGCTTTTGAGTTTGCTTTCTACAAAAATAGGAAAATAAAGCTAATGAACGGTGCCCATAGAGTCTGGCACGCCCAATCTCAATGTCCAAATAGAAATAACATATCCGTGCGCATAGGCGCATACAAAATAATAATCAATAATCAATGTCTCAATAGACATAACAAAATATAGGCGTGGTGCCTATCAAAATATAATCCAAAGATCGAATACTCGCTAGACTCCAATGCTTTCCTCCGCCACTGCTGCTATCTCTACACATCAACTGAAGCATTCACAATCGTTAGTAAAATAATACAATTAAACCGACAAAAGTGAATACCTAGCAGTCTTCAGCTACATAAATAAATCAACTGGTTAGAAATAAATCCTAATCTTAATTTATTACGAGTGCGCACTCTAAACTCATAAACGTTTATTAATTTAATATGCATTTTGCGGAATCACCCGCTATGGAATCACCCATGTACACACTAAATTAATGAAACGACCGAAAAGGACAGGCGTCCCCATCAACTTCTCGCACAAAGAATCCTCTTTGTGTATGAGCCCCGATCATCTAAGTTTACGGAATCCACCGTAAAACCTCACAGAATCCACCGTGGCACGGAATCCACCGTGGAATATGCCTCCTGGCATCATACCCCCGGGGTGGGATAGCAATTGACCTCAATTGCTATTAGCTCAATGTGGAGCTAACAGAGTGGGGAAAGCATTTAAGTCTCTATCCATTGTGCTTCCTCTACAGGATGGTTCTTAAATTTTACTAGATATCTAGAATACCTTTGGCCAGTTCTAGTGGTCATGTAGTCAGTGTCTATGATGGCTTTTGGTTCAAGTATTTCAGTCTCTTCCTCTAATAAAGGTGGGTTTTCATAAACAGGGTGGATAGGTAATTGACCTCTAAATGGTCTCAATAAACTAATGTGAAATGTATTGTGAATTTTCCAATGAGATGGTAATTCTAACTTGAATGCATTATCATTAATCTTATGAATGATTCTAAATGGTCCATAAAATCTAGGAGCTAATTTGACAACTGGATGTCTATCTACACTTTGCAGTCTACGTTTTTCTATTCTCAGCCAAACATAATCATCAACTTTGAAATTCATAGCTTGTCTTTTCTTGTTGGCTTGTTTGGTATATGATTGTTGGGCTTTAGCAATCATATCCTTAACCTCATCAAAAATACTATTATGCATAGTAGCAATATCATCATCACTCTGAATTCTATTAGACAAAGATGCAACAGGTGTAGATAATCTATATCCATAAATGACTTCAAAAGGTGCTTTCTTTGTAGATGTGTGCGGTGTATTGTTGTATGCAAACTGTAATAAATGTAAATGAGTGTCCCATGTTTGAGGTTTAGAGATAGTATATGCACGTAAAAGATCTAGAATGGTGCTATTTGTGGCTTCTGTTTGTCCATTTGTTTCTGGATGAAATGCAGATGAGAAATCAATCTTTGTGCCTAGATTTGCAAACAGTGTAATCCAAAAATTGTTACAAAATCTAGAATCACGATCTGAAATAATCACTTTTGGCAATCCATGGTTAGTAAAAACAGTTTTCAAAAATAACTGTGCTGCTTGTGATGCTGTTAAAGTTTTCTTACATGGAATGAAATATGCTTGCTTACTAAATCTATCTACAATTGTCCAAATCATATCATGATTAGATTTAGTATTTGGTAAACCAGTAATGAAATCCATAGAAATATGTTCCCAAGGTTTAGATGGAATAGACAAAGGCATTAGTAATCCATACTATTTACCATGATGTCTCTTTATTCTTTGACAAATCAAACATTTAGAAATGAAATTAGATACATCTGGATCCATATGCGGCCAATAAAAATCTTCAGTTAACATGCGTAATGTAGATATGATACCTCTATGACCTTGATATGGGGGACAATGAATTTCATTCAAAATAAAAGATCGGAATGGAATAGTAACACACAGTCTCTTTTCAAAAAACATAAATCCATCATTATATGACAATGAATCAACAGGAATGAAATTATTTTGAACTAATTTTTGCCAATCAGAATGAAAAGTAATATCCTGGTGATATGTATCTTTCATAGCAATCAAAGAATCAAAAGATATGACAGAAATATTATGAATTGCAGGTCTTCTACTCAATGCATCAGCAACTACATTTTCTTTTCCAGGTTGATATTGAATGATAGGATGAAAACTTTGAATGAAGGAAGCCCATTTGATATGACCGGTCAGAAATTTGAGGTTGGCTAAGTAGATGTCTAATGCTTTGCTAGTCGGTCTTTATCATGAATTCTGAACCCATTAAATAGTGTTTCCACTGTTTTAATGCTTGTACAATTGCTAATAGTTCTTTGTCATAAGTGGAATATTTCAGCTCAGAGGGTTTCAGCTTAGAACTAGAATATGCTATTGGATGATTGTCTTGCATTAGTACGGCTCCTATTCCTGATCCGCTAGCATCGGTCACAACTAGAAAGAATGGTCTATTAAAGTCAGGCAACTGTAGAACAGGGGCATTGGTTAATGCACGTTTCAGTAAGTCAAAGGATTTCTGTTGAGTTTCAGTCCATTGATAAACAATTCCTTTCTTAAGAAGTTTGGTTAATGGTAAAGCAAGTAATGAAAAATTACGTACAAACTTCCTATAGAAACTAGCAAGACCAAGGAATGAGTGTAATTCATGTACATTTTTAGGAACAGGCCAATGCAATATTGCATCAATTTTCTTAGGATCAACTTTAATTCCTTCTTTTGATACAATACGACCTAAATATTCTATTTCTGTCTTAAAGAATTCACTCTTTTCAGGATTTGCAAACAATTGATTTTCTTTCAGTAATTGAAAAACTAATGATAAATGCTCATAATGCTCCTTCTCACTTTGACTAAATACCAAAATATCATCAAAGAAAACAATCACACAATATTGATATTTCAGAAAGATACGGTTCATCATTCTACTGAAAGTGGCTGGTGCATTAGTCAATCCGAATGGCATGACTAAGAATTCGTAATGGCCAAATTGTGTTCTGAATGCAGTCTTAAATATGTCAGACCTATCTAACCTCACTTGATGATATCCAGACTTAAGGTCAATTTTACTAAATATAGAAGATCCTTGTAGTTTGTCCATAAGGTCATCAACTCTAGGTATAGGATACCTATTCTTTACAGTGATCTTATTTAATGCTCGGTAGTCAATACACATACGATAAGTATTATTCTTTTTCTTGACTAAGAGTACAGGTGCACCAAATGGAGAACTACTAGGTCGAATTAAACCTCTATTTAGTAATTCTTCAACTTGACTCTGGATTTCTTTTTGCTCTATTTGATTGTGCCTATATGGTGCTTTGCAAGGTGGTTGTGTGCCAGGGATTAAATCAATCTTATGGTCTTCTGGACGTGAAGGAGGTAAACCTGGTGGTAGGTCTTCTGCAAAACAGTCCTTAAAATATGCAAGAAATTCCTTATGCCTAGGGTGCATATGATTTTCCTTTGCTTGCAATTCATTCACCCAAATGAGATATGATTTAGTACTCTTTTGTAATGCACGTTTTGCTTGAATATGCGAAAGCAGTGGAAAAATATTAGAGGCATGCATACCATATAATGTAATAGATTTTCCTTGAAAATTAATATTCATTGTGTGCGTGGAATAATCTATATTTGGATTATGCTGGTGTCTCCAAGGCATTCCTAAAATAATTTCGCTTAACTGTAATGGAACAACTAAGAAATTTCTTCTTTCAATATATGAACCAATTTGAATCTCTAAATCTTGTATTTCTTGTGTGCCATTGTACCTAGTGTCTAAAAATGCAGCTTTTATGCGATAATATTTAGGTACAATCTGTAATTTCAATTCCTTTACCAATTTTGCTGCAATAAAGTCATGAGTACTACCGTCATCATGCAAGATAGTTCTTTCCTTTCCATGCACCAAACATTTCATAGTCAACAATGAATGTGGAGTAGGCATACCTGGTAAAGTGTCGGAAGTAGTAGTAGGATCATCCTCATCTTCAGTGAAATCAAGCATATCCTCATGCTCGTCTTCGTCCATGGCTCCAAGATAGTTGATATGTGCTGGTGGCTTCTTTGAATGACAATTTGCTGCGAGATGCCCAGGCTGGTGACACTTGTAGCATACTATTGGCTTGGCTTTGGTTACATTATTTGCAATGGCTGGAAGTCTGGGTACATTTGGATTTGCTTGTGGAATAGGCTTAGGATTTGGATTGACATTGGAAGGTAATGCAGGAGGTTTAGCCCAATTCTTGCGGAAAGATGGTGAAGAGAAACGACCTGGATTAAACCTTCCAAAATTGGAATTGAATTGTTTAGATCCATAATTACCATTGGCTTGGAATTGCTGTGGTCGTCTGTCTCTTCCGCGTAACTTATCTTCAGTGTCGTGAGCTAGTGAGATGGCGTCTTCAAGGGTAGCAGGCTTGAACATGTTCACTTCAGCGTAGTATTGTCCAAGAAGTCCAGACATATACTTCCGCTTATGTGTCGCCTCTGGTATGTCTTCAACCATGCGTAGCTGTAGGAGTGCATTCCAAAAACGCTCTGTATACTTTGGAATAGGCTCACAATCCCGTTGTTGAAGTAAATCCCATTGCTTGATAGCCTTCTCATGAAATTGCAGTGGAAGGAAATTCTGCATGAACTTCTTCTTGAAATCTTCCCAAGTAGCAAGACATTCTATGCTCTTGCGTACTACAGTCCACCAAAGTGATGCTCTGTCTATCAGATGATTAGTAACACACTTGATTTTATCTTTTTCTGGATAGGTTTCCTCATGGAAATAGTCATCAAACTGGCTAATGAATGATAAAACAGTCTTTCCTTCTCGTATGCCATTGAAAGTGCGAAACTTGAAACTTCGTTTACTTATCTTGGATTCCTTGCGAATGGTTTGTGCTTCAAGAGTGGCGTCAATGGTACGTCGAATCAAATCTTCAGCTTGAGGTTCTTCTTTGTCGGTAGACGCTCTTTGTAATTTTGTCAATTGCACTTGCAATGCTTGCCTAGCCCTTCGTTCTTCTTCCAATTGCAGCATAATTAGATCCAACTTTTGTTCCATGGTAGGCTCAAGTAAGTCTTCTTCAGCCATAGGATCATCCATATGTGGGGTTGTCGTCCTGTAAAACTCAATAAACCTTTCTCACTCAAAATCAGGTTAGCGGGATGAGCGTAGCTCAAATTCGGGGTTACAAGGCTATGTATTTTTGGGTATTTCTTCCTCAATTTTCAGAAAATCTGCAATATTTCTGTCTTCGTTTACTGAAAATACTTCAACGAACCTGTAGATAGGTAGAACACTTTGTCACGAACAACTTTCCAGTTCAGAGTTTTTGCATAGGAACAAGCCTTCTAGGAGTTTTGAGCACTAGTCAGTTCTGACTCCAATTGACTAGTCTGACTTGCAGAGTTGCAGACTTAGCCGACTTACAGAGTTGCAGACTTGCAGAACTTAGGCCGACTTGATGAACTTGCAGGACTTGATTCCACTTGACTTGTAGAACTTGACTTTTGATGCGCAGGACCCGGAGTTTGGTGACTTTGTTGCCCTGTGTGACTTGAATAGCTTGGCTTGACTTAAGGAAATTAAGCTTAATAAGCTTAACAATCAGTCGTCAGATTTCGGGGGGGGGGGGGGGTGTTTTTTCCGCCACGCGAAAAAATCGGAGGTCCTCAGAAACCTCGCGATTGAAGATTTGAAGCAATAAGCTTCTTTTTAAGCTTATAAGCTTAACAATTAAGCTTTGAAAAAGATGGATTATGAAGTTTGCTCACTGTTTCTTGACGACTTGATGAAAGAGATGGATGTGTGGTCCTCCGCCTACATAGCCTGGTCCTTCGCGATCTGACAGTAGAAACAGGGGTTCTTGATCGCCAGAAGTCTGCCTGTATCGACGGTTCGTGATGAGATTGACTGTAGAGCCCGATCGTTCCTGGAGCTCCGCCTTCGCTCGAGATTGGTAGCGATTGGAAGCTCTTGATCTCAGCTCCGCTCTGATACCACTGGTGCGCAGATCGATCGCAGAATGCTCACATAGTGAATCCCGGAAGGTCTCCAAGAACAATGAACTCTATCTTTTTGCACAAAAAACAATGTAAAAGCATGAACGACAAGAAGCAAGAGACCAATTGGGTTCAATCTCCCCCATGCCTTGTGTGAGCGCTTCACAAAGCATGTATTTTATGTATATTTCAATCTTCATGCTCAATAATAGCCCAATTTACAAAAATATGACAAGCTTTTAGCTTTTGAGTTTGCTTTCTACAAAAATAGGAAAATAAAGCTAATGAACGGTGCCCATAGAGTCTGGCACGCCCAATCTCAATGTCCAAATAGAAATAACATATCCGTGCGCATAGGCGCATACAAAATAATAATCAATAATCAATGTCTCAATAGACATAACAAAATGTAGGCGTGGCGCCTATCAAAATATAATCCAAAGATCGAATACTCGCTAGACTCCAATGCTTTCCTCCGCCACTGCTACTATCTCTACACATCAACTAAAGCATTCACAATCGTTAGTAAAATAATACAATTAAACCGACAAAAGTGAATACCTAGCAGTCTTCAGCTACATAAATAAATCAACTGGTTAGAAATAAATCCTAACCTTAATTTATTAGGAGTGCGCACTCTAAACTCATAAACGTTTATTAATTTAATATGCATTTTGCGGAATCGCCCGCTATGAAATCACCCATGTACACACTAAATTAATGAAACGCCCGAAAAGGACAGGCGTCCCCATCAACTTCTCACACAAAGAATCCTCTTTGTGTATGAGCCCCAGTCATCTAAGTTTACGGAATCCACCGTAAAACCTCACGGAATCCACCGTGGCACGGAATCCACCGTGGAATATGCCTCCTGGCATCATCAATGGCCTAAAAAGTCTCTTTATTAGGAGATTCTCCAAACCTGGATACCCCGATAACATGCTAGTGCAACTCATGTGAATATCAAGTAGAGAGAGAAAGAGGACATCCGAGATTACGTGACCCATGTGAGGAGTCTCTTTAAGAGAATCCCTAGGGGCTAGAGACCAACCAAAAGAGAAGTGTCCACAGTATTCATTAATGGAATACAAAGTGAAGAGCTCTACAAAGACTTAGCAGGCAATTCGAGCCTATAGCGAGATGCACTGGCAAGGATCTTTGAAGAAGCTATTAGAGTGGATGAACAACTCAAGGAGAGAAGCTCCAGGAGCTCAAATAGAGAAGAGTCCTATGCTAGGAATTTTGAGAGAGAGTCAATGCCGAGTGAGAGATCAAGCCCAAGTGCTTAAGGTAAAGGGAAGCGCACTGATTCAAGACAAGAACTAGCAGAGATGAAGATGGACATAGCCAAATTGTAAGAGATGATGAGATGGCCAACGCGCCCACATGTCCAATGTGTGTATTGTGGCAAAAACCACATGCTAGTCGAGTGTCAGGATCCTAGGTCACAACCTTGCACTAATTGCGATAGGTTCGGCCATGATGCCATGCATTGTCAATTACCTCAGAGACTCCCATACTTGCAGCCTTAAGGTCAACCCTACCTTGCGAATAGGCCGTTGAACTTCTTTGAAAGGGGAGCCCCATTAGCGTTCCTAGCACTTAATGACACTAAACTGACCATCCCTAGGATGGAGATAAACCCTACGAGTATCTCTAGACCACCTGGACCCTACGTAACCCATCCATCGAGTGATACTCTAGTCCACTATATGGAGGAGCCAAACGGCGAAGAGCCTTACGTACACCCTTACGTAAAGTGTAACAAAGAAGGCAATGCAGTCCTTATGGACTACCGACCAGTACCAATGATGGCATTAGGTAAAGGGAGAGGCAGAGGCCTAGAAGAGCAAACACAAGAGCCATGGACTTGCGGTCACCTAGGACACATTTCTTCTCACTGCCCCAAGAGGGAGCAAGCAAATAGAGACAAGGCTGACCTAAGATGCGCTGAGTGTGGAATCACTCATCTCTTTGTCGGTTGCCCTAGACAGAAGCCGCCCTCTAGGAAAATTACCCATCGGAATCCGTATCAATACACCCAATGGGAAGGCCACACCTATCCCATTGCATGTCATGACCCATGCGCACACAAAGCAAGCCGACATATCATTGCCACGGGAGCCAAGACAACCTAGCAATCTCGACACAACCTCAATCGGAAAGAAGAGTCAGAGATGGAGGAAGAAGAGACCAGACGCTAATTTCACACTGAAAACAAAAAGTGCCATGACATTGGTTGCTAGAAAGAAAATCACTGATGCAGAGGTAGAGGCAAAAACGTCAACTCCAAAGACGGTTGAAAAGGGAAGTGCTAAGGTCGGGAAGTACCCCAACCCAAAGTGCCAACTCAAAGCCATCAAGAAATTAAAGGAGTGGGTGAAAGAATCCCAAGAGTACCTAAAATATGCTAAGCCCATACTAGAGGATGAGATCGATTATCTCTCAAGCATAAGCATGCCAGTCTCACCCCCACCACCAAAATTGAGGGATTCAACTATAGCACAAGCAGTGCCGCTTTTAGACAAAGTCTAAATGCTACGAGCCAGCAAATTAGTCAAGGTCATTAGCCAAGAATCACAGAGTTAGAAGAGAGACAAGCAACTAGCAACCTCCTTAATACATGGGTGACCATCCCTATGACTCTAAGCTTAGGAGACTTGCTTAGGCAGCACCCAACACTATGGCAAGAGTTGAAACAGTGGGTCAAAGAATCAAATGAGAAAGCTCGCAGACTTGCATGAGCATGACACAGAAATGCAAATACCAAGCCTGATGCTGCACTCTGTGCCTAAGTCCTTGCATGTCACTAGATATATGCAATCCTGCCAGTCTTAGCTCTTGGATATGTCACAAGAAAGGGAATCATAGACACAGGAGCAGAAATTAGTATGCTAGTCCATGCAGTACTCCAAACTTGGTGTAACCCACCGGTCATCAAGACTGTTAGGTTCAACGTCACACTAGCTAACAGAATGAAGGTTAAATCATTCGGTGTGTTAAAGAATTGGCCAGTGAAGATCATAGAATTCCAATTCTCTATTGATTTTATATTCATGAAGGGAGTGGACTACGATATCCTACTAGGTCGCGGACCCTGGATGTGCAATGCGAGAATCATAGAAGACTACGCCGATTGACATAGATGCCATCTCCACCATGCTAAAGGATGACGGCCAGCTTAAGAGATCCTATGGGCCCTTAACCAAGTATATCCCGTGTCTTTGAGGACGAGCGAGACTAGATGCATCTTGCTAATATCGACCTGTTGTTCTCTCAAACAGTGAGGAGTATGAACAAGCCATCAAGACAAATGGCATGCCCAAGGACACACCCTTAGTACTAGTCTACATGATGGTTGGAAGCCTACACAGAAGACTCAACCCTGTCACATTCCAAGTTTGAAACAATAGACGAGAGCTCCCTGAGATCCTAGGATATCTGACTGACAAGTTGCCTGGCAATCCAACAATAAATCACAAGCCACTCCAAGATCTCTTGGATGAGCCTAAGTGGCGATGGGTGCACAAGTTAAACTTGATGTAAAATTGGGCCTTGGTCCCCGACCAATGAGAAGAGATGTATCAAGACTTTGGAGATTATGAGCAGGTTGACAAAGATAGCTCTAACAACAACGAATATAAAGACTATTATCCCCTCAATGATGAGAGCGAAGGGAAAATATACATTATAGAATATGACACTAAGGGACGTGTAATTGACCAAATACAAGCCAACTCTAGACCATGCAAACAAAATTCCTATAGGTTAGAGAGAGGAGTCATGCACGTGGATTGCGATCGAACCTGGTTGGAGCACATAGGTGCAATTGACTACGAGTAGGAAGGGCTAGCCAACCAAGTGTTGCACCATTGCTAAGAACAAACTTGCATTCCGAGCTACGGCCACTAGGAGAGACTCCATCTTCTAGTGAAGATGGAGAGTTCAATTTTGAGTCTATAGTCAGCTCAGATAGTGATCCTAAGGTGCCTCGACCTTCCAAGACTAGACACACCAAGGGGGGCCTACCCATCCACCTAAGGTTCCAACGATTAAGGGAGCAACGACGAAAGCTGCCTAAGGATACGCAAGCAGAAGAGTAGCGAAAATCACAAGATCTACCAAAGCAATTCACGAAATTCAAAAAAGGAGATAGGGTAGTGATCTTGCTGGGAGCCAAACGACAAGGGTAAGCAAGCAAACTAATCGAAGGACCCACCAAGGTCAAGGAGGTCAATTTAGTCAAGGAAGAAGAGACACCCGGACCTGCCTTTATAGCCGATGACTTGACTGAGGAAGAGGAAGCAAGTCTCATTTCTCTCTTACGAGAGTATACAGACATCCTTTCTTGGTCCCTAGAAGAGCTCAAAGGGGTAGACCTGAGTGTAGTGACTCACAACATACCCATGACACCTGGCGCAACACTGGTGGTCAAGCAACAATCGTATCCCATGAATCTAAAGCACGCCCATGCCATCAAGGAAGAAATATACAAGCTAATGAGAGCAGGATTTATCTACAAAATTGAGGACAAAGACTAGGTTTCGCCCATAATCATCATATTGAAGAAGAATGGAAATATTAGAGTGTGTGTAAATTACAAGAAGGTAAACGGTACTACGAAGAGAGAAAACTATCCATTGCGGTACACCGAGAACATGCTCAAGAGAGTGGCTGGAAAAGAGGCCTACATTTTTCTCGACGGCTTCTCTAGATACAATTAGGTGTAAGTGCATCCTAATGATCGGCATAAGACCGCATTCACCCCACTTAGTGGGGCATCTTTGCCTACATAGTCAAGCCTTTCAGGTTGACTAAT
This sequence comes from Lygodium microphyllum, assembly GCF_053477565.2. Lineage (NCBI taxonomy): Eukaryota > Viridiplantae > Streptophyta > Polypodiopsida > Schizaeales > Lygodiaceae > Lygodium > Lygodium microphyllum. Next base: position 72,779,737 of record NC_141136.1, read on the forward strand.
GCGCTAGCTACCTTTCAATGGCTTATGTGCACTATATTCAAAGATACGCTTAGGAAGGAGTTAGAGGTCTTCCTGGTTGACTTGTGTATTCACTCTACTTGGAGGGAACGAGCGGTCTTTAAACGGTGTCAACTATATCGTCTCTCATTGAACCCCTTGAAGTGCCAATTTTGGGTAAAGCACAAATGCATCCTAGGGCACGTAGTGTTGAAGAATGGCATTTCCACGGACTTTTCGAAGGTCAGGGTCATTATCGATCTTTTACCCCCAACTTATTACAAGGGTATTCAATGCTTCTTAGGCCATACAAGGTATTATCAGTGATTTGTATTGAACTATGCATTGATTGCTGAGGCAATTCTACCCTTAGAGTTCTTCCTTCCTAGCCTGAGGATAGCCCTAAGAGAGATGGGATGGGAAGGAGGCATGGAAAAAATTCCTAGTTGAGCTCAAATGCTTATCAAAAATTTGGCTTCTAGCCACCCATGTGCTAATATGCAAGAAGGCAAGACACAAAAACTGGTTTGACAAGCATGTCAAGTAGCGAGACTTTGAACAAGGAAACTTAGTACTGTTGTAGTCAGTCAAGGGACATAAATAGAAAATGAATTTTAGGGGGTTAGGACCTTTCAAAGTTCGGGCCATCACCCAAACTGGCAACGTAGAACTCGAAACCCTAGAAGGTGAGGGCATATGCTTTGCATAAAGAAGTATTGCCCACCCACGTATCCACTACATGAGCCTCCAATGCTAGTGTCCCTTGCCAATGTATGAGTAGCCACTATCACTGAGATAGATGATGAGGATAAAGAAGCTATAAAAATAGCTTACCTAAGCATAACAATCACTGCCAACGGTCACTTCCAAACACACATGCACCTTCAATGCATTGATCGATGAGGGAGCTCACTTTAATGTCTTAGCTCATGATCATTGGACCCAAATTGGCAAACTGCAATTACAGCCCACTAACGCTAAACTCAGCCCGTATGGGGGTTGATCATACACACTCTTGGAAAAGTGCAATTTCTATCAAGTCTGAAAGCATGCTGATGATCTTCCATGTGTTGCCCAACACTAAAGATGCAGGCACAGAGTTGCTATTAGGATGAACCTTTAAGAAGCAAGCTCATGGTAATGTTGACTATGAGTCAGGACGTATCCACCTAGCCATGGGAAACATCCACATAGTTACAGCTTTCAGCAAGGGTTGCATGACTCCTTCCAAGTCCGCAAAGCCACCGATAGAGAAACATGCCGCCAAGTCTAAGGAGGGGGGTAGTGCTTCGTCACAACCCACCAAGCCTCAAGACTAGCAAATCACTGAAGTCAAAACTAAGGCCCATAATACAAAGCTTCAATGGATGCCTAAACTGCAAGGACCTCCACCTAGGAGCAGACGCCCACAACCCCGCAAGGCTAAGAACCCCACCTCACGCCCTAGGAGGCCAAAACGTAACTATAGACATCGACGTGTAGTCAAGCCACAGTGGGTCCCTAAGACCCTATTTCAAGAACAAGGCTATTATGAGGGTAGTGCCTAGATATGGATCCCTAAGGCCAAAATGGCCAAAGGCACTGATTGAATGCTGCCCTCAAGCTTGACCACACAAGGCCACATGACACATCCAATGCCAAGGCTCTGCAAAAGCCTCTGTATTCAAAGCCTTCAAAATCACAAACACACAAACCAGTGAATACTGAACAAGCTATTGATCCAAAACACATCCTACTACTCACATACATACCTTAACTAGTCCTAAAACTCATGGAATGGCACGCGAATGTTGCACTGCATCGTCAGCAGCAACGCCCAGCATATTGTACAAAAGGCCCAACCGCAAGCTCGGGAACAACCAAAGCGGCCCCCATCAATTGTTGCTGACCTCTCTAGTTCTGTCAAACCCCAACCCCCTGCCTGCCTTTGACCCTTTTATAAGCAATGATCGATTCTGACTGTGGCCTTGCACTTAGCAGAGAATACTGGTGATGACTTGATTGCATGTCTTAGACGCCTAGATGCCACCTTCATGTCGCTCACTAAAATCTATTACCTCTTAAAATTGGGACTCTTGGAAGAGCCTATAGCAATGAAAGTACAAACATTCCCTTGTTCTTGGGAAGAATCAGAATTTGTGTTTGTCAAGGCTTTCGAGGTAGTTGAGGAGATAATTGTTGTCACCGACGTCTCCCGTGAAAAAGCACAGAAACAATACCTCATCACCTCATATGATAGGTGCACAGCTTATGCCAATGATCAAGAAATAGAAGACTTGAAACAACTTGTTGACAATGACTCCCCTTTCTTGAGAAAATGGTATGCTCTTTGCCTTCAATGGGAGCTCAAAGGATGTCAGATCATGACGAATGCAGAGCAATGACACGCAATCAAAACATCAGAGTATGACCCAACTTATGTTGCTCTAACCTCTTATAGGGTATTGACGACCATTCCTGACCGACCCATGGAAGAACGCATTCAAGAACACCCTACTTAGATCGCATCCTCACCGAGGAGGAACTGGACATTGCTAGTCACGTAGACTCCGGTGACTTCTTGCTCAATATCCTTACTTGCATCACCCAAGTAGGCATCCGACCTTCTGACATGGACTGATACACTCATATGGAATATAATCCAAACTTCTATGCTTGGCTCATGCCAAAGTAAAACAATATGCCCATGCGTTGAATGCCCTCTACTCTCTAACCTTCAATCCTAGGTAGGATTCTTCTCAGTTTTGAGAAGGAGGGGGTAAGGGGGTGAGGTGAATCAAAATCAAATCAAATACACAAGGAAAGAAAAAAGGAAAAGCATACCTTAAAAGCCTCAATCCACACCTAAGAACAGAGAAGGAAGGAAAACATCAACTCCAGATTGAGGAAAATGTCACAAATTTTTTAAATAAAGCTTGTAGGGAATGTCTATTTCTGTACTACAAAATGTTTCAAGTCAACAAGCATGGAGTCTTTTCTTTCAGCAAGTAACTGTTTTGGAAAGCACTAATGGTGAACCATGGTTCATGACAGGAGCTAAAGATGTCACAGCAAGATCGATCCCATTGCCTTTCTTTCACAAAAGAGGAAAGAGCAAAGTATGGCCTTTCCCTTGAAAAGCGGGCCTATAACCAACTCAAATTCAGGAGCATTCACAACATCGAAGATATGGTGGCCAATTAGGAGGCTGCCAAGAGGGTTGTAGAATGGTACAACTTGGCCAAGTACATTGAAAAGTTCAAACAATCACACTAAGTGTGTGGAATTCTTAAGGACATATGAGCTTGACAAGAAGTGTGGGACTATAACTGTGGGGAGTAGAGAAGGAGCCAAGCAAGTGTAGATTCTGCTCAGTAAGGCCTTGGTAGAGAAGGCACTAGGATTGGAACCAAAGGTGGAAAAGAGGCAAAAGAGAGATTTCTATGCCATGTTAATGTTGAAAAAGGAGAATGCCTTAACAAACAATGGCATAAGCATTCAAGACATCCCTGACTAAGAAGTCACATTGTAGGCTAAGGTGATCCACTCCCTCTTCTCCAACCAAAGGTACAACTCACTTATGCATAGGATTAGTGTGCCCATGCTGGAGAGCGTGGTGGCTCACTCGCTAGATGAGGTGGACTAGAGTGGCTATGTGCAGAAAACCATTGATCAATCCACTAAAGCACTAGCCCTTAGAAGCCGATCGGTGGGTGGAGAGTCCCCAGTGTCAAAAGGAGCTGAGAGAAAGAACCCTTCAGCCAAAGCCTTGTTCATTGGTCATGGAAAAATCTTGACCACTCTTATCCAAGAAGCAATAAAGGAGGCATGAAATGGAGAGGAAGGAGCGGATGAAACACGTGAGAGGTCACCTCCCCATCACAACAGAGAAAAATCAAGTGAGAGAACAACTAGTGAAGAGGAGAGAGAGTAAGAAGCTCAGTCCAGCTAAAGGAAATCAAAGAATTCTAAGAAGAAGACGGCACAGAAAAAGTAAAAGTAAGAAAGGAAGAAAAAAGAGAAAGTGGATTTGCAGAAATCCAAGAAAAAGTCGAAGAAAGAGGCGAAGGAAAGGAAGAAGAAAGAGAGAGAAGAGTTTGAGAGGCTAGAGGCAGAGTCAAAAAGAGCCAAAGAAGAGAGGAACAGAAAGTCCAGTGAAAAGGAGGAGTTGAGGAAGAAGGAAGACAAAGACATCGAGCTGGCCAAAAACACAAGTCCATAGAGCAACAAAGTGAATAAGAAGAGATGGACACTTTGAGGCTGAGGAGAGATGAGGGCCCGGGTTCAAGCACATAGGTGCCTCAAGGCACGCCAACAACTGCAGTGCAAGAGGGCAAGGGCAAAGCCCCCATCCACCCCATTCAACCCCTCATGGTACCTACCCCCACAACAGCAATGCCTACCCAGGGCACCTCGGCCATGGTAGATGCCAATAATCTTATGGCCTGGGTGCAGTATTTTGTTAACAAGGAACTGGCTCAAGCAAAGGTGTGAAAACCCCAATTGTAGGGAAAAAGATACCAGTAGCAGTAGAGCAGACTCCGAGTCAAGGCAGGACCCTAGGCGGCAAAAGTTTGAAACTTCCACAACTCCCATCCCCACAACTATGACGCCACCCGCAAACTACAATGAGTATGTCATGGAGCTACTCTCTCAGCTAGAGAAAGCCAAAGAGGAAAAGAGAATAGCGATGGCTAAGTTGGAAGCCAAGAAAGAGTAAGTGTGATGGCCTTCCAACTGGAAAAAACCCAGTAGGTGGCCATGTACCAAAAGGAGATTAGCGAGCTAAAAGCAAAGCTCAATACCACAAGGAAGAAAAGGAGGAAACCTAGAGAAAATAGCTCGAAGATAAGAACTAGACTACAACGTGAATATAAACTCTTAGCATGAGAACTTGGAAGCTCATCTCAAGAGAGTCCAACTGGGCATGGATGAGCTCGCTGCAAGAGAATAAGAAAGAGAGAAAGAAGAGGAAGATCATCACCAAGAGTTCGAAGACCTAGTAGTAAGGGTGATGCTAGAGATAGATGAGTAGGAGAGGTTGGAGAGAGAGATCGAGCACCTGGAAAAGGAGAAGGAGGTGATAACTCAAAAGTGGAAAGAACAAGAATCAGCAATAACTCCCTTAACATAGAGGCAGAGGAAGAGCTTCGGGGAGATGACAAAGAGAGCAGAAGAGTGGGAAACCTATAACGAAAGGAGGGTGAAAACCTTGGCATGCTGTCTAGCTCAAGTGGAGAAAGACAAAGTACGCTGAAAGCAGAGCAAAAGCCACCCAAGTGGGCTTTCAAACTCAACAACATGCCTTTTTAAATACCTGACTAGATGTCACACAAGTAGAGGAAGGAGAATCCATAGAAACTGTAAAGAAGGATCTAGGGATAGCACATAGCAGTGAGAGTAGGCCTATAGATGCCACCATAACCCATGGGAGTTGTCCTTAGCCTTGAAGAGCAGCGCCACTATCAGGCCTAACCCCATAAGAAGTTGACACACTTGGATTCACAAAAGGGGCACAACAAGAGTCAAGGTAGGAGGAGGCGGCCAAAATGAACTTTGAAATGGAACTGCATGAGGAAGAGCTTGTCCCACCACCTCCTTCTGCATGACCAAATGAGCAATAGCAACAAGTAGATACCTCCGCAGAAAGAAAGGTGACACTGAGAGAAAGGAGAAAACAAATGGTGGAGGAAAAAAGAAGAAGATGGAATGCCAGAGGAGTAATAGCACCACATGTACCTATCCCACCATGCAAGGACAAATCCTTAGCAAGCTTCCACGTCAACTATGTGATCTAGGAATGGCAAAAAACGGCCAGGAACCCCTTTGATTTTAATTTTCGATTCCCCACTACCCTACGTAGATTTTTTCCCATCAAGGTAAAGGAGGAGGTGATTAATATCAAAGGCATCTAGATAGGGGAGAAATGGTTGAAGGAGAGAGAACAAAACCCCACTCTATGGGACACTAAAGGTGCTAAATTTTGGGAAACAAAGTTTTTGAAGTGCCAACCTCTGTGCCTAGTTATAAATGCCAACTTACATGGAGAAGGTGGATCTGTGACGTCAACATGGACACTTGGATGGCCTTTTGCAACACTCAACCCTTCAAGGAATAACCCAACATTCATGCCATACCCTCAAAGGGTAGGAGTGGATTTTGCTTAGCTCTTCTAGAGGACATGAATGATAGCCGCTTCACCTGTTGCAATCATCCATTCCTCTCCACCACCACCCTTCAAGTCTGCCTAGACCTCAAGGAGTATCTCCAAATCCGCCAATTCCTTAACAAATCTATTAAGCCTCCTTCTCGACCTCACTCCGATGACGAAGCCTAGCTTCTGTCATGACTATGTAACTCAAAAAAGAAAAAGAGAAAGAAAGAAAGAAAGACAAGGCAAGATAGTACAAAACAAAAAGAAAAACAAACATAATGGAAATGAAAAGAGAGAATCACACGAAGACATAGTGATCTACACATAGACCACACTCATTGCACCTAGGGGTTCTCAAGTTAAGCATGTCTGGTGGCCTAGGTTGCGATCACCTTCGTGTCTAACCCCCTAGCCCTTTTCAATCCCCCACTACACACACTTCGGGCACCTCAAGGACAGGGCATACCTAGGGAGGTAACACTTGCTTATGGTTAGACTTGTCTCCCTAAGCCGCAACCACTACACCTCACTCCCACATGCACGGGGTCCTCAAGTGTGGGATATCACCCAAGCTTGACCCAACTCCCCATTCCACTAGCACAAGCACAATGCACCACACAGTGAGGTAGACACTTCCCCTAGGTAGAGCATGTCTTCTCTTTTCACGTACTCTCGGATATTGCAACTACCAACATTAAAGGCCCCGCGATCCACTCAACATATCCTCAGTCTCCAACAACGCAATCATTGCCAAGATTTTCAACCACTACCAATCAACACAAGGACCCATCATCCACTTAGGCAACCACCCTTCGGATCACCAAACCCTCAATAACAAAGCCCCGCAAGTGCCATGGAATTGGCACTCGTCTAGAAGGGGGGTAATGTTAACCCCAGCTCGAGATGGAAGCAAAAGAAGTGAAATGTGGATGAAATGGAAGAAGTAAGATGGAGAACAAGCAAAGGCACAAGGGCGGCCTCTAAAATCAAGTTAAGGGAAAAAGCACATTTTTAAGTGAAAGGCGCCCCAAAACTTTTTTAAAAGAGTGCTAGGCTCCCTCCTATGCAATTTGTAAAAGGGTAGATGAGCATAGACAAGAAATAAGCCAAGTAGAAGGGAATGGAAAAGAGGGCCTTGCCACAATGGCCTATCATGTAAAAAAGGGGATGGGTGCCCATGGGATTTTAGGGCATGTATAGAAATTTCAAACACTAAATGATAGCTCATTCTTGTGTATGGCCAAAGGTAGCTCTCTTCTTCTTCTTCTTCTTCTTCTTCTTCTTCTTCTTCTTCTTCTTCTTCCTTTCATGAGCTTGTGCTTGAGAAAGGGAGTGTGAGAGTGTGAGGGAGTGAATGTGTGAGGGTGAGGGACCATGATGGAGAAGCTCTCCATCTTCTCCTCTCTTCTTCTCTTCTCTTACTTCCAGCAATGGAGCTTAGAGCGTGGAGCTTGAGGATCCAGCTCGTCGCTTGAAGCTTGCACTTGGGTTGTGGAGCTATCGGAGTGATCGGGAGAGGAGGCAACTCGATCGGGCATGGAGGTCAGCTCACTACACAGTGGTAGAATCGAAGGTGCATTGCCTAGGTGAGAGATAGCCATAGATTCTCGTTTGAAATGCTTGAACAACAAGCAGTCCATGGGTCTTAGCGGTTGAGCGAGAGCTCCCATTACAACCATACTTTCCTAGTGGCATCATCAATGAAATTACAAACTACAATACTCCAACCAAATAAACCCTAGGCGATAGGCACATATATATCACTATGTATCAATTCCAAACATTTGGATCTTTACTAACACTCTTTTTATGAAGAACTATATTTTGTTTGCTATGTACATACAATATTCACGCATTCCAAGATCAGAAAAGTTGAAAGATGGGAGATACTTCAAATGTGAAAGGACTTTCATTTCGATTATAGACATATGGCATAAATGGCTATTTCATGACAACTACAATGTTGTCTTTCATACTAACATGCAAGGGATACACTGTGCCAAATTTTGCCCCTTTTGGCAGCTACAAGGGTCCCTTTGCACATCTTCCAAGCATAATCATTAAAGATCACACACTAACCATAATCATCTAATTGTCCAATACTTATCAAAATTTTCTTTAATTCTATTTTGTGATGTACATTCCTAAGTCCAAAAGAGGAACCATTAGCCAATGACAAGTGCGCATGTCCCACTTTAGCAATGCTATAAGCAAAGTTATTTCCCAATCAAATGTATCCCTTTCTTCTAGCATCATATGCAACAAACCATTCCATGTGGGGAGTAACATGAATTAATGCACCAGAAGCAAGAATCCAATCTTAACAGATACCATCGTTAATATCAACCAAGAATGCATCCTAAAGTGTAGAGTTATAAAGCACATCATCATCATCATTACCTATGGTGTTGACCTCTTCAATCTTTGACATTTGTTTATCTTTTTTATTGCCATCATCATCACTTTTTTTCTTTTGTCTATTCTTTCTCTTTCACTTGAAACTATCTTTCTTGGTGTGACCCTTCTATTGTAGTTTCATACTCCATGAAGTCTCATCCCAACCCTTAGGTAATGTCTCATCCTCCATGAAAAGATCAATGAGTTTCTTCAATCAGTATGACTATGATGCAGCAATTTCCTTCTTATACAAGTCACATAACTTCTAAACTCCAAATGCACTACTTTATAGATCCTTTACATTGAAATACACTAGCTTAGAGAGAGTAAACATGGTGATAGATTGTGTTAGCTCATATATTTCATCCCATGCATCTATGTTTATATCCTTAGGCTTTACACTATCTAATTTAATTAGCTCAATCTCCCTTTTTTGCACCAACACATTGTCAATTTGCTCTTTCCAATACAACAAATTCATACAATCCAACTTTCCAATGTTAAATAATGCATTTTCAAAAGTAAAGGACAAAGCCACAATCACTACAATATGTGCAAAACACCAAGTAATCAAGACATTGTCAACCACAAGAACAAATAGATATATATAGATGTAACCTAAGTGCTACTACAATGGCCAAGCAATGGCTAATGCAACATCAAAAACAGCTCGATATTGATGCCAAAATGATGTCCAAACACTTCCCAATGCATATGAATTCAATGCCTTTTTTGGAAATTTTTAGCTATTTTTCATGCATAAAATAGCCCTCAAAACTATTGCACGTGAATAGCCCTTTATGTCTCCAATGTAACCAAATTCAAATTTGCAATATAAATAGAATACAACTGAACTAGTTTTGCAAAATATCATGTTCAAGTCTTCAAACAAAGTGAAAATAGTATCATCACCTAGCCCACATAATAATTGTCAATTGCCATCATCTACAATATAACAATATTTTCCAAGATGGCTCAAATTGAACCACTTCTCAAAAAATTTGCAATGTGAAACTAGCCTTTAAAATTTTTAGTTCCCAATGTAAAATCGATTCTATTAAACCAATTCCAACTCAAACTAGTTCAATAAACCAACCATAATGTGAACATAAGGAGAGTGGATAGTGATTTAGAGCCTTCGTAATAAGGCTTTTAGCCTTTAACTAATAGCTTTGGGGGGTGACTCTTTTGCAAGAAGCATGAAATAGATCAACCCCTCCACATACTAAATGATGGTACCAATTCCAATGAGGGAATACTCAACCAAGTAATGAGTTTGTGAGCCTTTGAATGCTCCTTTGTAAGACATATAAACGACAAAATCTTCAATCTCATCTCTTCTCTATAAGAAGCTCAACCCTCTATTTCCAACAAGAAATCCCTTAGCTTAATAAGCCTCCTACTTAATATAGCTTAATATAACAACCCCTACACTTGCATATATCAAATACATAGACCAAAACCTCTTCCCAAGTAATCCAAAACCAAACTATTTTCCCTTGAGTCCATCCACCATTGGCTATCAAAGTGCTTCCAAAAATGGGCTATGCTGGCCCCTAAGTTGAGTCTCAATGGCTCCCCAAATCAGAACACATGTTTGACTTAAATGAAGCGCTAAATAGTGAGATTGGTACTTCTTCCTACTCTAGACAACAAGCATGAATGTTGCAAAAGAAACTTGAATCCTCAACCTTGCAAAAAGTTTGACTCCTCATGCTCCTTGCTCTAATCACAAGCTCTTAAAAAGAGGCTTTAATACCGATTGAGAGGGAATCAATGGTGGGATGTAGTAATCAAAGCTATGAGAGTGCAAGAGGGTGAGAGAGAGGGGGGGCAACCATACACAAAGTTTTGTTGGGTACTTAGTTATCCTTATTCTTCATTATCTTCACTTACACATGTCCATATAGTATGTATTAGTACAAGGGATGTCTACTTGGCCTTTGTCCATTATCCTTTACCCCAACAAACTCAATCATTTAATTTCTCACGAACCAATACTCATAGTTCTAGGCAACACCTCAAGTCAAGCAGAAGGACACACAATTGTACAACAAGACAATATAATCTCATCACCAACAATTTATTTCACACTACACCAATCAAATTAAGAGACAAAAGTAATAATGCACCTTCAAAGTTAAAATAAACAATGAAGCTCAGTTACAATTCTTAGTACAATTTCTGGCCACACATCACAAAATGAAAGTTCCCATTATGATAGATAGGAAAGGTACATCAAGGTCCAGAAATTGTGAAGATGCGTCAACGTTTCCTTGAAAGAAATTTAACTCAAGCTACCAATTTCTTAATGCCAACCTCCCCTCTCAAATTCTAGTCATCTTAATTAGAGCAACCTCTATGCTACTTCATGCAAAGCCCCACTATGTTGTAGTAATGCCAATGGTTGTTCTCTGAAACAATGCTCCATTTTATTATGTTAGTCACCTCTCCCAGTAACTTGTATAGCTTTCTTCATTGCCACCATGTGTTGCACGTGTAGTTAATAGTGTTTTTTCTTTAATATTTTACCTCTTTCATGCATGAAATATCTTTAATGAAGATAAATTCGCTCTTCTATCTTTTTTTAGTCACAATAATCACAATGCACATAAAATCTTTTATGAGAATGTTTTTTGAATCTCCTCTATCTTTTTTTAGTTGTGTCATCATGTCTTTTCATCGTGTTGTGTAGCATCGTCAAGAGAGATGAAGTAGAGTGACTCAAGTACAATAGCAAGTCGAGTGGAAGAAACAGACACAGTGAGTCAAGTGTAGGACAGACAGAAAATCGTGATTGTGAGTCATTTGATTAGCAGTAGAGTAGCAATGCTATGGTGTAAATTAGTAGTTAAGACATGTGGCATTATGATATTAATTAGTATTTAAGATGTTTGGAATTATGAGTTAATTTGTAGACGTTAATTAGTATCATTATTAGTGATATTACCATTAGTGACAATGCGTACGACATTGATTAGTGTTAGTTAAGACTTTGGTGTAAGATGTTAATTGCAATGATATTAATTAGAGTTAGTTTAGACATCTTTAATTAGTGTTAATTAAGGCCTTAGTATAATTAGCATTAGTTAACAATGTTAATAATGGTTTGATTAGCATTAATTAGTATTAGTCATTCAATTAGCCTTAGCATTAGCATTGAGCATTGATATTGTATCATTGTCATTTCATTATTGGATGCATTATTAGTTAGTCATTTGATTAATTGCATTAATTGATTATTGATTAACATTAGCATTGATTGATTTCAAATAGATTATTAATAAATCAAATATATTAGATTTTGATCATTATTAGTGATTAGTTGTTAGATTTTGATAATTATTAGTAATAATTGTTTGATTTGCATTAATTAGTTAGATTTTGATAATTATTAGTAATAGGTTATTAGTAACTAGTCATTTGATCAACATTAATTAGTGGTGTTAGATTATATTTTGATTGTATTTGATTTTATAATTGATTTTGATTGTATTAGATTTTGATTAATTAGTGTTCCATCAATTCTTGTTATTAGTCTTAGTTGTTGTTCAATAAATTAGTGTTATTTGTCTTGCTAGTTATGTAATTAGTGCAAGGTTAGTGCATAGATTAGTCTTAGTAGTTATAGATTAGTTCAAGGTTAGTGCATAGTTCGATTAATTAGTATTACATCAATAATTGTTATTAGTCTTAGTTGTCATTCAATTAGTTAGTGTTATTAGTCTTTAATAGTAGTTATGTATTAGTGCATGGATTTTCCAAACATAAAAAGGACACTCTTTCAAATCACTCAAAAAGAAGCACCTAAATTTTTATTATAATAGGTATATCTACCTACACATGTCAACCTAGTTATAAATTAAGACTTAGGCTACCTTTAGCTTTTCTGTGATCCCATTGCCTATGTTTGAGAACACAACCATTGTCTTTCCCTTCTTTATGTTTTTTAAAAAATAATCTTAAAATAGTTGAGCACCTGAAGGCATGGTCGCACACACAATATCAAAAGAGTAGCCGAGCATGTTGAAAACAATGTAAAGCCTCCCTACACACCAAATTGGAGCCAAGTTTATGTAAGTCCTCCATCCTTTTGAGAGACAAGAAGATTCCATGTGAAACTATCAATATGTGAAGATTCCTTGAAGAAGAAAGAATAATGCCAAGTGAATCAGGCCCTCCTAACCGCAAGAGGTTAGAACATTCCAAGAGAAGAAATGGCTAAATCCATCATAAAATAGCCAATGCACATTGACTCTACCTTTCCAAGATTTACATGAGAGCCAAGGAATCTTCGGCTCGGTCTTCCTATGGATGGCATGAACCCATTTGGTCTCTACTTAACTTCTTACAGTGTGTGGCCTATAGTCCTTGTTAACTATAACATCACGCCATGGCTTTCTACGAAAAAAGGACACCTGATCCTTAACTTCCTCATTCCTAACCGCTACAAAGTCAAGGATATGGACGTCTATCTGTATCCATTAGTCGATGAGCTTAAGATTTTGTGGGAGGAGGGGGTCACCATGGAAGATATGAGCAAGTGGGATGGTCGACGATCTGCCAATATATGAGCCATTCTCATGTGGACCATGCATGACTTTTTGGGATTCAGAGAGTGCTCGGGTAAGTAGGCTTCCGTTCTCATTGATAATTTCTATCATAGCTCGTTCAAGTTTGTGTTCAGTAAATAGGAGTGTTGGGACAGATTTGGTTACCTCAGGTTATCATGCATGTCCATTGTGTGGGCCATAGCTAGATTCCTGAAGGTCACAAACCATGAAGAAGATGGTATATCAAGGACACATCGCTTAACCTGTCCCAATGCCCTTATTTAGTGAACACAAACTTGAACGAGCTATGATAGATATTACCAACGAGAACAAAAGCCTATTTACCTGAGCACTCCCTGAATCCCAAAAAGTTATACATGGTTCACATGAGAACCATCGCGCTTGCTCATATCTTCCATGACGATCCCCTCCTCCCACAAAATCTTAAGCTCATCGACTAATGGACGTAGATAGACATCCATATTCTTAACTTTGTAGCAGTTAGGAGCGAACAAGCTAAGGATCAAGTGTCCTTTCTTCGAAGAAAGTTGTGGTGTGATGTTGTAGTTAACAAGGACTACATGCCACACACTGTAAGAAGTTGATTAGAGACCAAATGGGTTCACGCCATCCATAGCAAGACCAAGTCAAAGATTCCTTGGTTCTCATGCAAAGCTTGGAAAGGTAGAGTCAATGTGGCTCCATGCGCATGAATCCGCTGATATTCGTTGGACTCCATCTATGGATCTATTTTGTGCATGCCACGTTGTCAAGCTCACCATGCCCAACGTACAAAACATGTCACGTATATAAGGGATAAGTGAAAAGTGTCTAAGAACTTTCTGAGGGATGGTTTGCCCTTGCAAGTCTTGATACCTGTAAGCACCACACTTTGGACATGTCTCCATAGTCTCGTACTCTCCTCAAAACAGCACGCAATCATTGACATATGCATGGATATTGTTGTAGCCCATGCCAAGCTTTCATAAAACATGTTGTGCATCATCACGAGACTCAAACATCATATCTTCATGTAGTAATATATGATACTTTAGCAACCTAAAAAAAAATCATAAAACACCTTTTCAAAAACACAATTACTTTTTATAATGGTGCTGAAAAGAAATCAACAAAGCGTACGTAGAATGTACTTGAACAACTCGATCACACTCACGTCACTCCACCCTTATTTTGCTTATACACTTAGGAGTGCAAGCAACGTCTTCAGGCGAGATACTCGACACCCATCATATAATGGTATGGATGCTTCCTCTCTTAGCGGATCAGATGTCTCAGCATCCATGGGCATTAATGCATCGATCATTCTCTCCATCTCTCAAGCTCCAAGATTGAAAGAAGGTGCGAAAGGCTACCTCTTTCCTCTGGTATTGACGGTATACACTGAGTCGTGTATTTCAATATCTACTGTTTTTGTATATGATATTCAATTAGGTTGCAAATGTAAGGTATGATTGATATACACTTTTCTTACCGTTTTCTCAAAGTTTGAGATTGCATGATCAATGATCTCCAATTGGAACTCGCCGAAGCGTCGTACGTGTTCTATAGACAAGTGACACTTCCGTCTGATTGCCAGCTTGCATTGAGAGTAAGGACACAGGACACGCTGATTAAGATACGCCTCACGATCTTGAACATCACGGTCATCATTGTTTTTCATTTTGTCTATGTTACAACAAACGATTGGTTTTTATTTTCATTCTCTTTTTCTTTTTTAATTTATTTGAGAAGGAATTTCTTCTCTTGTAACTCAATAGAATTAATGTCAACTGAGAACATCTTAGTTTACAACACATAACAAACTAGTTTAATATACATTATAAAGATTCTATATAAACTTTCTTACATTTTAACATAAATTTTTAGAAGCTATTGAGCTTACAAAAGTAGAAAGCAAAGAGTTATCTTTTATTTACGTTTTTCAATAGATAAAAGACATTACATCATGATAAGAATCCTATTATAAAGATTTATCCATGAAAATTAGATACATAAGTAGAATGGTTAACCATAGATTCCTTCAAAATAAACATTAAACAACTTTTAGGTTTTCCATCCACTATATCTACTTAGGGTTGGTTCTAATATAGGAAAGATGATTGGCATTGATAAAGCAATACATGTCATTCCATATCCAATACCTTTCATAATTTAGACAGATCATAAAGTCAATCTAAGGTGTGCACAAATTGATCCCTTTTCATCCAAATTCTAGAGAGTACATGGCCTTGCAAATCTAGAGACTATAGTCATATCTAGATGCATATCTATATTTGTAACATGTCTATCCACCAAATCCTAATGGCACAAATTTATCAAGAGGTAATCAATGTAACTTCCGCTCAAAACTCCCTTGTAATAATCAAACCACATTACCTCAAACTACTTGAGTCTAACTCATAGGGAAAGTTCCACCTCAACCCTAGAAGAATCAACCTAAAGCAAGATTTAATCGTAACTATAGTCTCCTACCATGGGTTATTTAATATTAGCTTAAGATAACTACTTTGCTATCATCTCTCAAACTTAAGTAGAACATTGCATTAGTTTAAAGAGAGTGAGAAATGAGGGGGACTAATATGTATCAACCACTTTATTAATAAGGTATAGTCTCAAATCAGGTCCCCCTAAAATAACATTGATTTGGATCTAGGATGACACACTAGGATAGTTGATATTCGATCATTCCTAACTTGACCTAATCTAGCATTTCAAATTATTAATGGAATTATCTTGGCTAACCAAGACCACTTTGTTGTATAAAAAAGCCATGGATAATTTAAACACCCCCTTCCCTTGAAGAGTAGCTTTAGTTGTCTAATTAACCTAACATAATTTATCCGCCTCTCTCTGCACTCTTCGTTTCATGTTCTTTCCCCCCCCCCCCCCTTCTCTTTCTTTCTCTCTCTCTCTTTCTTTGTTGCCCCTCTTTGTTTCTCTCCACCCCCTCCTGTTTTTTCACTCTTTCTTCTCTCTCCCTCCCTTTCTTTCTTTGTTAATTTTAAGTTTATTCTCTCTCTCATTCTCTTTCTTTTTCTTTCTTCTTCTCCCTCTCTCATTTATTCTCTTTCTTCCTCAATGCACCTCATTCTCAAGAAAAACAAACAAATGAAAAGAAGAAAGAACAAGAACAAACCAAGAGGAGGCAATGTACTCACCACAAAGGCTTCAGGATGGATTCTTCATCTCCTCTTTGCGACAACCCCTCTTCTTCCTACGTGCACTTCTTACTCTTCTTCGCAAATGGCGATGGCAACAGTGGCGATGAGAAGCTCTCTCTCTCTCTCTCTCTCTCTCTCTCTCTCTCTCTCTCTCTCTCTCTCTCTCTCTCAGCCACGATCTCTTTCGCTCTCTCAAACTCTTTGAGAAAAAATGCCATACTCGTGTTTCGTCCACCTTTTTTTTCTCAGAGTAACGTCGCTATTTGTGTTGCCATTTGCATCGCATTTGCAACTCAAATAGTGACGCTCCTAATTTGCATTGCAAACGCCCTCACTATACCCTTGTTTCCTTGTAGTGAACCCTTAAGTTTTGGAGGTAGAATCTTAGTCATTTTTGTTACTATTATAACCTATTTACAACCATTTTCTTAATGGCCATGATGCAATGGCTTATCATTGAGAAGTCTCTAAGAGTTCTTTTATAGAGGTTTGAAAGGTTGGCCAAATGGCCCTCTATGATCCCAACCTTGGATAGTAATAAGAAACCACTATTTCTACATTCATAAGCACCCAAGGGCTATTGGACAAGTCTTACTTGGGAATATAAACGGCAATTGTCAGTTGCAAGTTGACAACAATTCAAACATCATCAATTCATGTCCTCTACGAGCACTAGTAAGAGCTTATCAAGGAATTGGAGTGGCGGAACAAAACAAGCTATAGAGGATATTTTGTATTGCCTTCAAAAAAATATGACTCTTCTTAGGAGCACATAAAGACCATCTAGTTCTAGCAACACAAGAAACAAGGATCTTTAAATTATTTTATCATAAAAGTATTACCAAGTGATTGGACATTTGGAACTTAGAGAATCAACAATTTCAAGAGCTACATGAGATGGCCAAAGAAAAGGAATGGATGGGTGTGTGAAGATATGATAGGATTCGCATTGAGGAAACATAGAAAGCACGACCACAACTAAAACACAAATTCAAATAGTGACGTGCAAAACTCAAACCCTAAATGCAAAATGCAAAAACACAAACACAAACACAAACACAAATAGAGAAGAAAGAAAACTTTCAAGTGAATGGATCAATTATGTAAATAAATGAGAGAATTTAAAGAATGCTCAAGGGAAAAGCTATCCAACAACCAATGGCTCTCGTGGGAGTAGAGGGAGGGAGGTGTCAATGTGTATCATCCACTAAAGACGAAATCCCAAGTGTAACAAAGTCAGAGCAAAGGCTGATGAAGAAAAGTGCTAAAAACTCAAAGATTAATCTTCTCATAAAAATAGGCTGCAAATAGATGAATCCTAAGGATGATGTGGAGGCTTGGTGTACAAGACGATGAACGATTTGGGGATAGCCAACATACATGTGTATGGCCAAGGATAATACCAATATCATATTTACAAGCTATCCAAAATTCCTGTAATCGCTGCAATCCAAAACAATACTGCCCTATTCAGTTGAAGAAATAATGAACTAAGTATAAATGACAATAAATATAGAGACATATTAGGCTAGATAGACAACTCCCTAGTCAGTGGATAACTTAAAAATGTCAAAATGTATGTTCAATGGTTTTTATACATTGGCTTGCCAACACGTACATGATTGGTAAAATTCATCCGGGGCCCTACCAAAACATGCATCGACAACTCATGGGTCAAGAAGGTCCCGTGCCAAAAAGAACTAGAGGAAATGGACAAGGCACTAAATGCAACCAAGAAAATTCAATGTGGCCTTCCCCCACGTTAAGGGGTGTGCCTACCGACATACTCGTGGGCAGCTCCCCACCCTGTCTAACCATGCTAATTTTTGGCCTCAAACAATTGTATGCTTGTACAACAAAAAAACCGTGAAATTTCTTATTACAAAAGATCCTAAACACATGCAACTAGCAACCACATAACTATGTACAACCATGAAGTTGCATAAAAGAAATGTGTGCAAAAATTATAAAAACTAATTTAACAATCTAGCATTATACTTTGTACTACAAACAACCCTATCAGCACAGTACAATTCGCATAAAACATTAATGGCATGGAATTTAGCCTTTTGCTTCTGTTTGAAATGATCTACTCTACAAACAAAAATAGTGCTTCAAATTTATTTATGAACCACTTCACTACATTGTGTATTTTGCACTTCAAAGAGCAAATTTTCAATAAGAATTAGCTTAACAACTTTACCTCATGCCCATGCAGCAATAACAGTATAGATTCAGCCTTTTCATAAAATCCATTACCATGTAATTGATTGATATACCATTAGGTGCAAGAAAATATGGATTTCCCACTCAATGCAAGTGTAAGGTCTAACAAGATTCGATCATTAAAGGAAAATAAAACAATGAAAGAACAACAAGACACATAAGAGGCATGCTCAATATAAGTTTTTAACCACCTATAAGGCTCAAGATCCAAAGTCATAAGGTGTACAAAATGGAGATAGCTCGTGGGGACAACAGATATCATTTCAAGATGATTCTAACAATCTTTCCTCAATCCCATGTGACACTAGATATGGTCAGATCTCACCAAGGACCTTATTTGGGTTTTATAAAATAGTGTACAAATTGAAGTCGCCTACTTGAAAGACTCGATGTGCGCCTTTGTTTGGGGGTCTACATAAACTCAGGCATGGCCTTAGGATAGCAATCAAATTTATACCCAAAACATCAAATAATGATAAATAAGACGTGTGCATGGCAAGAATTGCCCCTCCCCAGGGGTTTAAATTGATACCCAAAGTGTCGAAGAGCTCTTAGGCTCCGTCTTTTCTCCCCACAACCGCAGCAGATCCATCTTATCTCCGACTGCAGACAATTATCAACGCTTTCCACAATTTGGAGCAACTGCAGGTCACCAAAACTCATGCACTGACAGATGGAAAGAACCTTCATCACCATAAACAGATCTAATGTCTCAAGAGACATGCTTGTAAAGGACTTTTCTTCCAATACTTACTGATGGGTCCTCAGAAAACGAAAAAGACCAATGGAACAAAAACTCACTTGATACTGACCAAACGGATAAACCCTTCAATGTAGAGGGGGAATTTAAGAGAAACATTCAAAACCTCCTGCAACAGGATATGTTATCCATGTTGTCATAACATCGTGCTGCCCTGGACATCAACGGAAGGCCTCTGCACGTGAAACCAGCAGTACATTTCAGGCTACATTTGCATGACCGTTTGGGAAGGTCCATGATGGAAACCCTCACATTACCATAGGCATGCGCTTGGACAGCATTAATGCAGGAGTCTGGGAAGTATTACATGGAGTTCAGCACCCCTTTACAAGTGAGTCAATTGCATTGGGAGCATTTTCGTTTCTGAAATACCCAGTCCACCAATGAAAATCATAGTGAGAACCCATTCACCAGGTATGTGCCAAACCAATCGACCCTTTGAATGCAATCATCACCTTCTACCAGACACTTTCAGGACTTTACTAGATGCCTTTCTGGCCCCATATTTGGACCCTGATTGGGTTGCTTTGGCAGGGGCTCTGACTTTAGGAGCTTTAGGCTTTGGAACTCGAATAGCTTTAGAGTTGGGAGATCGCACTGAAGAGGTTGCAGCTTTAGACTTTAAGACCTGCACTACAGGGGACTTTTTAGCAGAAGTGACAGGTTTTAACTTCTTTGCAGAAACACTCTTTGCTTTAGAAGTAGTCTTGGTAACTACACGTCCCTTGCCACTCTCCTTTTGTTTCGACTTTGTCAATCCTGAATTTGTTTGGACTGCTGGTTTTTGTGAAGGGAGACATTCCAAAGTCTCCCCTTTGCGTATTGCTTCCTCAATCTGCTGAGCTAAGAACAAGCTTCGCTTCGTAACCAGGCTTGTGATTTTACCTGTAATCAACAAAAGGCCCTCCAGTCACACCATCATAGGCAGGGTCCAAAGAACACAGCGCTCACTCAAATGCATTGAAGATGTATCACTCGTCAACACTGAAGACACAGAAATGTAAACAGAAAGATGAGCAATATCAGAACTTGCCTTTGGCACCCATTCGTGCTGTTCGCCCAGTACGATGGAGATAGTCAATCTTCAAAATAAGAGACAATTGCTCAAACATAAATTTCAAGAAAACAAAAACTCAACAGACATTACAAGTTCCAAAAACAAGCTCTCTCTCTCTCTCTCTCTCTCTCTCTCTCTCTCTCTCTCTACACACACACACCCCCCACCAAAAATAAAACAGCATGAAACATGCCGTGCTGACTTTGTTACAATCTAATTGTTACTGATGATGCTGCAAATACTCAAGTTAACATGCAAATGAATGCCAACTATGAAGCAAAGCAAGGCTTATAAATACCAAGAAGAGCAATGATCACCCTACATAACTGCCAAAACTGGTATTGCGGGAAAAGTTATCAATTTCTCTTTACAAAGCAACACGTTACTTTTTACAATCACAAGGTTAGAGGAAATACAGAATATTAGATGCATACACTCAATTTTCGTTTTCTCACAGAGCTCCAACTCCCTCCCGATGTTATTCAGATCACAAGAGAGCGGCCTAAGCTGATCTTACCGAGTTGAGAGGAAAATCGAACATGAGCACATGGTCAACGACAAGATCCAACCCACGAGCAGCCAAATCTGTACATACCAATGCTGGGCAGTTCCGATCCTCGTTCTTGAACTTCTCCAAAACCTCCACCCTATAGAAAGACCACATGGTTTTCACATTTCATAGCACACCCAGTACCAATAGAAGCATGTAATACTATTTACTAAACTTGTAAATGGTAAACTGAAACAAAGATAATGCACCCTGTAAGCGTATGCTTAAACTGACACTACTTATGTGAGGCAGCTTAATGCCCTTGAACAGCATTCTACAATGCTGAAAATGAATGCATTATATGTCCGCAAATAGGATGCTCTGAATGAATGATGCAAATCAATGCTGCCTGGCACTATTAGATCTGTTCCAGCAATGTTACTGGAATGCTGCTACAAACTGCAGACAGGAGTAGAGATGCTGCTGCTCTAGGTTGAACTAATATGGATGCACTAAAAACTAATCCTCCAGGCTGAAACCATTGCCCTCACAATCCCAAACTACCTGCAAGCAGGCTGGAAACTGTACCCAGACTGTCGGTCTCATTACTCCATAACCACTGCCTGACCAGTTAATCTTGCAGCTAAACTGTAGTCAAACTTCACTTTCTCAAGATGAGTAGGCTGATATGCTAAACCATGAAAACCAACCTGGAACACAACTGATCAACTCCCATAGGCTTAGAATTAAATCAAGATCATGCACTGGAAAGTGCACCTAATCTGTCACTCATTGCTGCCATAGGTCTCTGAAGTTCAAAGGTTGCAATAACCAACGGCTGTCCAGTTAATCGTGCACCTAAACAAGCCAATATTGGCATTCTGGATAAGAGGCAAAGTCTCTCTGCGTTCTGAGTGCTAATCCGATTAGTCTTAAGTTCTTAACCCTGAACTCAGATGGTGGTTCTACTAAGAAGACATTTCACAAGCTCACAGGCACCCTAACCTACAGGGCTGAAAACCCCCCGGGCCCTCTCTCACTCCCTTTCCTTCCTCCTCCCTGTCCCGCTTCCTCCCTCCCTCCCTCCAAATTCCTTATGCCTATGCAAACACACCTTCCTTCATGGTTACAGCTTCTGACATAGTAGAGGTTCACACATGCCACATTTTGCACCTGATTGATACCTGTATATGGGCATCTCTTTCTAAAGGGGCCCTTTTGTGACTCTTCTTAGCTTGCTGCATCTCTAACTATTCATTCTCAGTTTTGAATTTTGATGCCCTTGCATCTGCTACTTAAGGGGAATGATGTAAACCTGCTCTTGTTTGTGTTGTGTTATGTGTTTATTTTCATGTAAATGAAAGGTATCTGTTGATAATTACATGCATGCGTTGAATTTAAGAGCAGGAATTGCCTGCCTCAGAGCCAATCATTAATGAGTAGGCTGATATGCTAAACCATGAAAACCAACCTGGAACACAACTGATCAACTCCCATAGGCTTAGAATTAAATCAAGATCACGCACTGCAACTTAAGGGGAATGATGTAAACCTGCTCTTGTTTGTGTTGTGTCACGTGTTTATTTTCATATAAATGAAAGGTATCTGTTGATAATTACATGCATGCATTGAATTTAAGAGCAGGAATTGCCTGCTTCAGAGCCAATCATTAATAACATTATGGCAGACTCGTGAACAAATAGTGATGACAAGAATCTAAACACATTCATAGAAGTTTAAATATAAAATATTAGTTTATGCTAAAACATACCTGGCAAGTTCTTGTTGTTTGGCTCTTTATTTTCGAGCTTGGCTTTTGATCATCTAATCTGGTTTCCTTGATAAGGAGTTTGGGGTGTCAAAGAGAAGCAGGTTCAGTGTTAATCATGTGGCAAGGGGGTCCAAGTCTCCAAGAAGAGCAAGGAAGAGGCTAAAAATCTAAAGAGGAGAAGAACAGCCTAAATACAACTGTGACTCCGAATCATCAAATGCCAATCAGGATACAGCAAACACTATTAAGACTTAAGTCTATCCTAGATGTCACATCAACCCCACATGCTCAAGGCAAAGAGGAAATTGAGGGTAAAGATTAGATGCTCTTTTGCAATTGGCCAACTTGGATATGCATTCTTGCATTGCATATGTTGTAGACCTGCATTGCCAAGAGCACTCATAGACAATACACCTTGTTCCAAGTCGTGATGGCACCTCATGTATGTTCACCGAATAAGGACCGGGCAACAACTCTTTTGGGCCACTTGTGTTCCACTTGTGGCACTATATATGCACCCTCCCCTATACTTTTGCATTTCATTGCGGATGTCCTTGGGCATGAGATCCTTGCTCTTGGACACAAAGACAGGCTACTCTTTTCTTGCTTCATCCTTGCAATGGTGATGGCTGTTGTGTTTGCTTTGGTTGCACGCTAGTGGATGAAATTCTGTTGCTTTCATGTATATTTTATGCTTTCATGTGTCTTGTGTTTTATCTCTATCCTCTTCAATCTCATGTTCCACTTCTGTGTTTTGACACAGTACCAAGCATTATAAGTTTGTTTGTTCCTTTGTGCACTGAGTTTTGAGATTGTTTGGTGTTCTAATTAATTGTGTTTTGCCTGCTGTATCAGGTTTTCTGTGGTTGTGGTGTTATGTGGCTTGTTGTGGCTTGTCGTCATATGTTTTTGACTAGCTAGCACTTGTGCAGCAGGCCATGGCACCTTCTTGCATTGCCTGCATTTTCTGGGCATCTTGTACCCACATATCTAGTTTGGATTCTGCAGCACCTTGATGCATTCTGAATGACATACATGGCCATGTTGATTGTCCTATGTGGCTGTGTTGGCTGTTGTTATCATGTGCCAATGTGGTTGTGTTGCCTATTGTCATCACACTTTCCTACCGGCTTTCCCTTGTGTTGCTTCTTCCTTTTTGATCCATAGCTATTTGCCTCAATGGCATCTATCACGGGGACATGAAATCTGAATGCTTTGCTTATCGTTTGATTGATTTAATAATTAAATGCACAAATGTGAGATGCACATGTGATGTGCAAGCAAGTTATTTCATGGTAGCAAGCAAAGGACCTCAAAATATAAGCCAGTGCCAAAGCTAAAGGTTGTAACAAGTTAAGTTTGTTAGGTTCTAGGTGGTTTCTCGCATCAAATATTGGCCTTAAACACTTTTATTAACCATTAATGCCAATGGTGACATTAGGCACTAGGCATTAGTTAATTAATTAATGCCAATTCATGGGCTATTAACTGCTCAAGAATACTTGAAAAATTGGCCAAGCCAATTTCATTATTGGTTGGTATAGTTAAATTTTTTGGCAAGATCTAATAATCAAATTAATATTCAGATTTTTAATTCTGAAAATTGATACATGGGCGCAAGGGGGGGGGAGGGGGGGGGGCTGCAATTTTCCAAACCATTGCAAGTTGTAAAAGAGCTGCCCCCAACTGATCAAGAGGCCATTGGAGGCAACTCACAACCCTATAGGTTGTCTACAAGCAAGTGATAGCACATTTGGGGCTCACAAGAGCAACTGACTCCTAGGAAGAGTGCTCAAAATTCAAGGCCTAATACTTGAAATTAAGCTGCTGAAATATGGGGATTTCATAGAATTTCAAGAGGCCAACCAACCAACATTAAGTTTCGGCCAAAAATTGTCATCCAAGGAACAGATTGAAGGCCAATCCCCAAGCAAACCAAGGGGCAAATTGGTTTGAAGGCATGTTGGTTGCTATGGACAGCAAGATATATTAAAGATTGAAGGACTTCAACCTATAGCAATACAAGTTAAAGAAATACCACAAGAGGTGTAGTTTTGGGGCCAACCAAGTGTCCGATGTCCAAGATTAAGTGGTAGCATTTGCATTTTCAATTTATGTGAATTTTATGCTTGCTGTAATTAGTGCCTAATCAAGTTATTTACCACACTATTAGAGAGGTCTATCACAGAGATGTAAAATTTGAATGCTTTGCTTAATGTTTGATTAATTTAATAATCGAACGTGCAAATGTGAGATGCACATGTGATGTGCAAGTAAGTTATTTCACGGTGGCAGGTCAAGGATCCCAAAATATAAGCCACTGTCAATGGCAAAAGTTGTAACAAGTTACATTTTTTTGGTTCTAGGTGGTTTCTCATGTCAAATATTGTCCTAGAACACTTTAATTAGCCATAAGTGTCTATGGTGACACTACAAACTTGACTCAATTCATTTAATTAATGCTAATCTAAGGCTAACAAGTGCTCCGAGATACTTGGAGGTAAAATTGGCTTGGCCAATTTAATTGTTGGCTGGTTAGATTATTTTTCTAGGCACAAAAATATTTATTAAATTAACTTTCAAAAGTTATATTCTAAAAATTAATCTAATAGGCTGGATAATGCTACAAATTCAATTTAGAGGATTGGCACTTGGCAAAACTTGCCCATGCAAATTTGGGAAAGCTGAATTGGGGCTGAAGGGAAAAGGAAATCTTGCTTTTGCATTTTTGAGCCATTGGAAAGAGGCATTGGAATGTTATTGTCTGGATTTGAGGCCATTTCCCAACTATTGGAGACCATTTTGGTAAAGGCAACTACATATTCTTCACCAAGGAAAGCTCGCAATTGCTGCGAATGCATTTTCTCCCGAAGATTTCAGCCTTTGATGCTCCCTTTGCAATTAGTGAATCCATGTGAATTTGCTTCTTGCTGTAATTAAGTGTTAATCAAGTTATTACCACTCTTTCGAAGAAGGAAGACCGGTTTCGGCATCTGCTGCATCATGGTCTCCACTTCTCTTGAGCATGAAAACTATGTGGTGCTTACTAGCCTTGATCATTGTGTTTTTGCAAGTAGTTTCCATCACATGCCTTTGACTTGTGCATCATGCATTTACTCACATTTTAATATTATTATATTGCACTTGTCTAAACCCCTGATCACTTGCATTACTTCATTTTGAACTGCTTTAACTCGTTCAACACTTGTTGATGTACACTTGAGTGTTGTAGTGTTTCAGTTTTGCTTTATGCAACCTATTCTCTATCTCAAGCATAGAATTTCCACAGAGCTAACTCCTTTTATGCTTCTCTCATTGCCACTATACTTGTTCACATGACTACATTATGATTGAATTCTTCAATCTCGGTCTAACCTCTCTCATGGAGATTTAGTTCAGCATTACAGTGCTTGACTTGATCTACATGAGCTTATTTGGCTTGCTTTGTCTTTTGCAGTTGTGGGGTTTAAGTAGCAATTCCAGCCTTGTTTTATTTGATCATGGAGAATTCTCTATTACAACAACCATGGTGGACATTTCTTTGGCGGTGACATAACTAGCATCATCAAGTTGTTGAGGCAATGGCTTGCTCCTTCATCCTTTGTTCTCCTTAGCCATTTGATGGCTAAGGTGCACTACTCGTCTCGAGGTATGGTGCCTTGCTCTTCTTCTCTCCACGACCAATTAAAGTAGAGTCTATGCTTAGTTCGGAAGAAAGAAAGGACTGCGTGTCCTTGATCCAAGAATTCCGTGACATCTTCACCTGGAGTTATGATGAGTTGAGGGGTATCCTTCCTAGTTTAGCTATGCATACCATTCCCTTGAGGGAAGGTAGCCGCCCCCTGTGCGACAAAAAGTGAGGCATATGCCTTTTGAACTAAGGGATTGACTATTTGAGGAGTTGCAAAAATTGCGTAAGGCTAGCTTGATATTTCATATACAACACACGGAGTGGTATTCGCCGGTAGTTATCAGGAAAAAGGATAATAATCAAATCCGGCTTTGCATAGATTTTAGGGAGCTCAATAAACAAATGGTCAAAGATTACTATCCACTACCATTTATTGACCAAATTCTGGTGGAGTAGTTGGCAAATAGAAATATTACGTGGCAAACTCTATTGACAGCTCACGTAACTTCAGTGTGCAATGGCTTGTACATCTTCTCCCTACACTAGACCTACCAGTGGTGCTTTAGGCTCAATGTACATCTTACTATTTATCAAGGGCTTATGCTGGAATATCCCTAGTGCACTTTCTTCCTCTCCAATGTTCCAACTATGAGCCAAGAAAATATATTAGACATAATGATTATGCCTCATGTGTGCCCACCGTAAGAGGATCAAACAACCACTCTTTCAGGCCACTTGCATTCATCTTGTGGGGCATCCATACTTAGGTTGCACCCATATATATGTGCCGTTCCCCCTTTGTGGGGTCACTTGTACTCTTGTGTTCCACTTCGGATGTCCTTAGGTATGAAATCCTTGCTCTTAAATACAGAGAGAGGTTGCTCATTTCTTGCTTCCTTGCTATGATAATGGCTGTTGTACTTGTTCTGGTTGCTTAATAGTGGATTCAGTTCCATTGCGCTCATTTTTTCTTTATGATTTCATGTTGTTTTTGTTTCATCTCCATGCTCTTCGATCTTGTGTTCCACTTTCACATCTTGTCATTCTAACACATCTAGGGATGTCATCATTACCAAGCACAAACATGAAGTGGAATGTAATCTCAAACTTCATGAAGGTAAAGCTTCTTCATTGTTAGTTAGTCCCACATAAAGCGACTTGGTAGATATGGTCATGTTTCTATGGAAGCGTCTAGGTCCAGTTATTCATTAAGCTTAGGTATGCATTCAACAACCATTTTTAAAATAAACCAGCCAACTCTTGTAATGTTTTAGTAACACAATAAGCTATAAGTTCTTGCATTAGTTGTGTATTTGAATTAATCGCCCCATCTTTATATGTTTCCAGCATACACTGCCTTTAGAGCCCCCCTCAACAGTTTCAAACGGAAACCTAAAGTTTTCTGGAACTAGCAATGTTTTAAAGCTCCAAACATAGCCACTTTAGCCACATAATGATAAAATCCCTACCTTGAACAGTACTAGACTGAAAGCATTCAAAACAAGGACACCCTGCCAATATGATTCAATATTGGGAAAAGAACATAGCAAAAACTACTTTAAACAGACAACTAAGTTTTTAAAAACTTAAAGAGCACCTTTCATCTGCTGGCACTGCACCATGGTAATTGACAGTCTTGATATTGTTTTCATTTAAAAAATGATCCACAGCACGACAAGAGTCCAGAGTATTGCAAAAAACCATCACTCGCTCGCCCTTTGCAAGGCTTGGTTCCAAAACCTGCATGAGGCATTCCAAAGTCTAGATTCAAATACAAAAAGTTCCCATTTTACCCAACCATTAACACAAAGCAAGTTGAGTTAAAGAAAGCATTATACTACTCTAAGCATGCCTCCATACGCAATGTGAAACATAATATAGACTTAGAAACGTTGAAAAACCATTGAATCAAATTAGAGCTAGCATAAAGAGGCAACTAATGATCAGCTGAGTGGCATCATAATACCAATCTGTATTATATGCACATGTTAATCAAATTAAACAGTATCTAGTCCTACATTGATCCTTTGATAGATCAAACAAACAAAAGGAGAGGGGAAGGTGGGATGGTGGACACACACACACGTGATTGTGTCTGACAGCAATATGCAAAACCAACATCCAATCTGTCTCTCATTCTATCCTCTCCAATGGCACCTCCCTATTGTTCCACTAATGAGAAGCTTCATAGTCCTAATTATCTCACTTGGAGTGCCGTTATGAAATTTTTGGGATGAGTGCACAATGAAGTGAGAGAGAGAAATGGAGCAAGAGCAGTGTTGAGAGTGAGAGGGAGAGAATCCCAAAATGAATGCACCAATTGAGTGTCGGTACACAAAATAAAATGTATTTATAAATTAGGGTACAAATAAGGGTGTGTCCACACCCGTAAGTTTATACCACAAAGACTAAGGGACTTTACACCCAACAACCTCCCACTTAAAGGCCCAAAGTGGTACCTTTAAGCTAGCCAACTCCCACAAATCGGATGCAATGCTCATGTTGAGCCTTTGTAAGACTCTTAGTGAAAACATCTGCAAGGTTATCTTGGGTTTTGACCTTAGTGAGTGTGACAAGACCATCATCCAAGACCTGTCGAATATAAAGTGGTACGGAACATCTGTGTGTTTGGTACGTGCATGAAACATGGCATTCTTAGCTAGACATACGGCACTCTAGCTATCACAACCAAGCATTGGAGTACGGGAAGAAAGATCAACATCTTTGACCAAATGGCCAAGCCAAATAGCTTCCTTAGAAGCTTGTATGGCTGAAATATATTCAGCCTCTGTAGTACTCAGTGCCACAATTTCCTACAGCCTTGAACACTAAGAAATAGCCCCACCAACCAAAGTAAAGACATACCCACTAGTAGATTTTCTAGTGTCAAGATCTCCTGCCATGTCCGAATCACAAAATCCCTGCAAATCTAGTGTACCCTTCCCATAGCATATACACTTTTCCTATGTACCTTTTAAGTATCTAAAGATACATTTCACTACTTCCCAATGTGGCTTGTTAAGGTTAGACATGAATCTACTAACAACTCCCATTGGATAAGCAATGTCAAGATAAGTTGCAACCCTGGCATACATCAAAGAGCCATAAGTTGATGCATAAGATATGCCCTTCATAGCAATAGCAACTATATGATCTTTTCGGCAATCAACTTTGCTAAACTTTGTATGTGGCGGTAAAGGCACACCAAGAGGCTTAACATCAGCCATATTCAATCTGTCAAGTACTTTGCTGATGTACTTGTCCTGTGAGAGAAACAATGGGTGCTGCCCTCTATCTCTTTTAATGTGCATGCCTAAAATGTGTTCAGCTGCCCCTAACTCTTTCATTGAGAAGGCTGAACTCAACTGCCTTTTAAGAGCATTTAAAGTACTCTTATACTTTCTTGCAATCAACATGTCATCCACATATAAGACCAGCACAATAAGGCTTCCATCATCAGCCTTTTTAGTATATAAGCAATGATCTGCATGACTGTGTTTACATCCATGGCTGAGCATAAAAGTATCAAACTTTTTATACCACTGTCTAGGGGCTTGTTTCAGCCCATATAAGCTACGTTTCAGCTTACAAAATAAATGCTCTTTCCCTAGAATAGCAAAACCTTCGAGCTATTTCATGTACAGCTCTTCATCCAGGTCACCATGAAGAAAAGCAGTCTTCACATCCATCTGATCCAACTCTAAATCCGAGGATGCAATGAGAGCAAACAAGACACGGAGCGTAGTCATCTTCACCACCACTGAAACAACCTCCTAGAGGTCTATGCCTTCCTTCTATGTATAGCCCTTAGCAACCAAACATGCCTTGTACTTGGGCTTTCCATCAATACATTTCACCTTGTAAACCCATGTATTAGGAATAGATTTTCTATCCTTGGGCAAAGGTACAAGCTCCCATGTGTTATTCCCATACAAAGACTTCATCTCTTCCTGCATAGCAAGCTTCCACTTTCCTTGTTTTCACATAACTTTGTCTCTCTAAATGTCAAAGGCTCACATTCATCAGCTAATAAAATGCAATCTAAAGATGATAGAAACCTCTGTGGCTGCCTTCTGACACATGTAGACCTTCTTACCCAATGATCCGTATTGTTAGGCAATGGGCCTACATCGTCAAGTATGTGCACACCATCACCTAGTGGCTGATTTTTAGCATTTTCTTGCTGTTATAACCTATTTTTAGCATGTTCTACTTGCTGTCCTATTCCACCCTGTGCATCTATTTGCTGTGTGGTGAACCTCCAAGTCCAATACTGAAAAATAATGAGTTGCTATTATTATTAATAGCATCTAACCAACCAGGTATTATCTTTTGGCTGTAGCACAATAGGTTGCTGCTCATTTTCAATATCAAAAGGAACAGAATCTTCACCTAATGGTTGTCGAATGGCTGGCTGTTCATGCTGAAATTTGACATTCTTTTTGTCAAGGTCACCATGTATAGCATTTTTCAGCAACTTTGCCTCATTAAATACAACGTCTCAGCTACGTACTATATTGCTATCCTGAGGAAGCCAAACCCTATAACCCATCTCTCCCTCATCTCCATACCCATGAAGATACCCTTGATGGATTTCATGTCTAGTTTAGACCTCTAATTTACAAGAACATGCATAAAGACATCACAGCCAAAGACACGCAAATCATCATATGAAGTAGGTTTACTAGACCAAATCTCTTCAGGAATGCAATTTTGCACGATTGGGAGAGTGATTGCATAAACAAACTGCAGTTTTAAGAGCCTCTCCCCAAAACACTTGCGGGAGATTAGCTATGGACAACATGCAACAAACTCTCTCACAAAGTGTGCAATTATATATTTCAGCCACACCATTTGATGCAAGATTGTAAGGGGCTGTCAACTCCCTCTTAATGCCATGCATCTCACAAAACTTTTTGAACTCATTAGAAACATACTCGCCCCCATTATCCGTTCTTATAGCTTTTAACTTAAGCCCTTTTTGTGTGGTAACAAAGGCATAAAACCTTTTAAAAGCATCCAACACTTCCTTTTTGCTCTTTAACATATGCACCCACAACTTTCTACTAAAATCATCAATAAAAGTGACAAAGTACCATGCACCCCCATGTGAATTAATAGACATAGTGCACAGATCAGAGTGAACTAAGTCAAGAGCATTGGTCTTCTTGATGTCACTGTTAAGAAACCCTTCATCCGCAGTTTGCGTTTTTGCGTTTCTGCATTTTGCGTTTAAAGGGTTTGCAGCCCCAAAAAGGGGCGCCACCCTAGACTGGTTGTGCCTATTTTTAGGCCACTCTCTTATTCATTCTTTACGGCTAAACCTTCAGTCCATCACTCCCACTCTCTCTTAGTCAGTCTTCTGACATAGTCTCCCCATTCCATCATCTCTCTCTCTCCTCTCCAACCACCATCTCCACACTCTCCTCGCGCCAGCCTTCATCTCCAGTTGGCTGCATTTCTTCGATTTTGGCGTCCATCCTCCATTGTTGGCAACAACATCTTCTATGCTCCTACACCTTGCGTTTGGAGTCCACACTCTCTAGGCATCAACATCCACCCTATCTGGCGTCATCTTCCACCCTTATTGCAGTTCCACCTTCTTGCGTTTGGCTGCCAAGGAGGTTTCTCACCATCTGGCGTCTCTTGCCAGCAGGTGTCACCTTCATCAGAGGCAGTTGCACCTTGCGTTTGGTTCGTGGCTGCTTCCCACCCTTCTGACGTCACTACAGCAACTGGCGTCACCTCATCAGGCTTGCGTTTGCAGATGTCGACTGTCTCCATGCTCGTAGGTACCACTCTTCATCCCTAGGTTTGCAAATTCAGAGGCTCCTCACCCTTCGACAGTAGTCTCCCTGCTCTAGGCGACACCTCCTCATCCTGCATTTGCAGACTTAGAGCCTTCTTCGATAGGCTTCTTGCACTCCAAGGCTTCATTTGTGCTACGGCACCCTTGTATCAGATTCACTTCATCAGCATGATTCATCTTTCATCATCTTCTATGTTTCTTTTCTCCCTCAGTGTTTGCCGTACACACTGTATTTTCCCTCACGAGGTACCCTACTGTCTCAAACGGAAGCAAGAGCTATGGTGGAAGGAGCAAGAGCAAGAGAGAGAGAGACACATACAATATGGGAACTCCAATAGTCACAATCTGATCACTTAGTCATTTTGACATGGTATTAAAGCCGAAGGTGCTCAGAGAGCCACAAAGATCCTCCTCATTAGAGAAATCAAAGACTGGTGGCGGGTTCGGCATCAACATTTGATTTCTCTATCATTTCCATTATGCATTGGGAGGTATCTTTTTTCTCCCTCCCACCCTACCTTCTCCAGTTTGCCACCCCGGTACCATGGCATCTCCACCGACAGATTGCCCTTCTACTGGTGCTACTACTACGGCACGAACGATCATCCCCCTAAAGACTGACAAATTCGACCTTTGCTCCCCACCCCTCAGAGTATATGTGTCTCCCACCTGGTACTTCTTGTGCTACCTCTCCTTACTAGGCCACAAATATCGTTCTACATCGGCTATCAGATTATTATACTCAAGGCAATAAGCCACATCCGATGTGCACTAACTCCTTTCCCACACACAGAGGCTCTAAGACCTTACGAGGTGATAAGCCCTCTTGGAGACCACCCCACGGCACGAAGGTTTTTCCCACCTACTTCCAGGTACAGTGGCTTCTACGGCCCACATCTCCTCCACAATCCACTCTCCTAAGAGCCCATGACTGCTCCCCACCCTTGGCTCATCCTGAGCCTCCTTCCCCACCCTCTTCCACTCAAGTTCAAGAGGCCACTTTTGGGTGCTTTCTGGCTTCTTCTTCTGAGCCCCAGATATTATCTTCGGCACGACCGGTAGCACTTCCTTCGTCATCAGATGCTTCGCAGTCCATGAGCCATGAGTGGTTGGATTCTCTCTCTCTCTCAGACTGGGATTCAAAGGGGTATTTTCTTACTTCGCCCTCAGAGGGTGCTTCTGATTCTTCTTCGGCTTCAAAGGGGACTCTTACTTCTACTCCTTCCGATTTAGAGAGGAAACCTATGTGCCATGAAGTTCTTCACGCACCACCATCTTTCACTTTCCAAGATTGGCACTTCTTTGAGCAGTCATTTCCTCTACTCATACCCGCAATCTAGAGGATCTACCTAGATCGAGGCCCTTGGTCCTTCAACAATGACTTGGTGGCTAGGCCTTCGTATTCCTTCCAGCATGGAGTCACGGAGCTAGTGAATTCTCTCCCAAGGTTGAGTTTCAAGTTCTACAACTCATCCAATCTCCTGACTATCTTCAAAGGTCTCCTTTCAAGTAGTATTCTCAAATTACAAGGTGGATCTTCTTTGTCCCTTGGTCAAAATGGAGCCAACTCCCGAGATCGAGTATGGTTCTCAACACCACCCAAAGTCCCGACATTTCTCCTATGCATCATCTTTGTACTAGGGCGCTTGGACAAGTGAACAATTTTCCCACGAGGAACACTATCCAAGTGGCACCTGCTGCATAAGCATTCTTCAACATGTAGCATTGCATCTCCACCTTACTCTTCTCTTGTTCCCCTTTTTGGGCCGAAGAGGGGGTGTTGAGAAACCCTTCACCCGCAATTTGTGTTTTTGTGTTTCTGCGTTTTGCGTTTAGGGTTTGCATTTGGGTTTACAGCCCCAAAAAGGGGCGCCACCCTAGACTGACTGTGCTTATTTATAAGCCACTCTCTCATAGATTCCTTACGACTGATCCTTCAGTCCGTCACTCTCACTCTCTCTTTGTCAATCTTCTGACACTCTTTCATCATCTCTCTCTCCTCTCCTAGCACCATCTCCACACTCTCCTGGCGCCAGCTTTCATCTCCAGTTGGTTGCATTTATCGTGATAGTGTACTCCTCTTCAGCTGATGTCCATCCTCCATTGTTGGTGACAACATCTTCTGTGCTGCTACACCTTGCGTTTGGAGTCCACACTCTCTCGGCATCAGTATCCACCCTATCTGGCATCATCCTACATCCTTCTGGAAGCTCCAACTTCTTGTGTTTGGCTGCCAGAGAGGTTCCTCACCATCTAGCGTCTCTCTCCAACAGGCGTCACCTTCATCAGAAACAGTTGCACCTTGCGTTTGGTTCTTGGATACTTCCCACCCTTCCGATATCACTCCAACAGCTGGTGTCACCTCATCAAGCTTGCGTTTACAGACAGAGGCTTCATCGGCTCTCTCCGTACTCGTAGGTACCACTCTTCATCCCTGCATTTGCAAATTCAGAGGCTCCTCACCCTTCGACAGTAGTCTCCTTGCTCAAGGCGACACCTCCTCATCCTGCATTTGCAGACTCAAAGGCTTCTTCGGCAATCTTCCTGCACTCCAGGGCTTCCTTTGTGCTATGGCGCCCTTGCATTAGATTCACTTCATCAACATGATTCATCTTTCATCATTTTCTGTGTTTCTTTTCTCTTTCAATGTTTGCCGTACACACTGTGTTTTCCCTTGCAAACCCTACTGTCTCTCTGATCACTTAGTCATTTTGACAAACACCAGAGTAATAAGGAGACTTCACATGTTTTTCATATATGCAATCATTAAAAAAGTTGAGACCAGAGCCTCTTACATCAAATCTCCCTAAAGAGGAGAGAACCTAAAGGCCTTTCTAGCTCATATCGCCAAGTCTTCTATGTCAAAGTTTCATCTGTGAATGAACTTCAGCCATAATCAAAAACTTGCCAGGTAATGCTTTACAATGCAAATAGCACAAACTCCCCTTTTTGCTACCTTTAACAATCAGCATAGAGCCCTTGTGGGCCTCCAAGATCCACCACCAAACATAGTAAAGTATTCTATTGTATCAACCTGCCCAACTGACAATCGACTTTTCTTTATGTCGAATACATATCTAACACCCTATAAAATCAGCCCTTGGCCGTTTTCAAGGGCCAAGTGAATGATACCTACACCCTCTATTTCAAGTGCATAATTGTTGCCCAAGTAAACCTTGCTTAGGCAACGTCAAGTGTATTTAGAAAACGACTCCAAAGAGGAAGTAACATAAAAAGAAGCACCGTTGTCCACTATCCATGATTGGGACAGGCCATCATGAGCTAAAAGTAAGGCATCAATCACCTCCTTTTTGGTGATGTGTATATCATCTACTCCTACCATAATCTCTACATCATTGCATAAGGCTACAACCATGGTTGTCACGTCCAATAAGTACGGTCCGATGGTAGTACGGTACTAATCGGACTAATAAATCTTGGACCTACGTTCGATGTTACGTCTGATGAAATAAAAAATACATATAAGTCTGTGCTTAATGTTTGGACTTACAAGTTAAAACATAAACTTAGAGATTCAAGCCAAAAGTGCACAAGAGAGTTCAAACAAGAATCAAGAGTATACTATGTAAAATGAATAATGAAACCAACAACTATATTATGAGCCAAATGTGCAATCTCATACAACAAGTGTACAAAAATGGATCGAGATAAAAGCTATCATCCATGGCTCAATCGGAATTAAGATACATGATTACTCTAGGTGCTCATATCACTCTCGGCATCGAAGGTGAAAGCATACTCGTCACCGCTTGAGGAGCTATCACCCTCCTCAACAAAATCACCCTCACTAATGACATTGCCCTCGTCATCATACTCGCGCTCTCTAAGCTCTAGGTGAGAGGCAGTGATAGGTATGTTCTCTTGGGCCAAACTAGGAGTGCTTCTCGAGCCACTCCCACGCCTCGTGTAGCATCTAAGGGCCCCACAAGCATCACGAGCAGCCGATGTCGATGCCGAAGTAGAAGTTCCATTGCTACCGGCGCGAGGGTGAATAACAACACGGACACGCCGTGCACAAGTGCGAGAGACCCGCCGGTCTATCTCCTTGAGCTCCAGGTAAAGCTCCCTAAAAATTTGCTCCTCCTCCAAGTCTCTCTCACGAGTCACACTTTTAAGTGTACTAGCGGAGAGCTTGAGTGAATCCACATTTATCTATACATTTAAAGAATGAAGAACTTAGATTAAACAAGTGAAAATTCTTTAAATATATTTCATAATCTATGAATAAAGTTATGAACTAAAAAGTATAAAAATTAGATATATGATACTTGTCTTGCCATAGACATCTCATGCATATTGCGTAGCATGCGTAAATTGGAGCGACAGTAAATTAGTCACTCCAATTGTCGTGTGCTAAGCTTGTTACGAATTTTGGTGTGCACGAGAAAATAGGCGGACCAATTCCTCTCACATGCACCCGACGAACAATCCTAAACCATGTGAAGAAAAAGTAAGTTTAAACTTTAAGTTTGCAAGTTGTAAGTTGTAACTAGAATTAAATGAAAAAAAGAAGAGATTTTCAAACCTGTGCAAGAATGCGTAAGGCCACTCTTTGGAGGTGAGGCAATTGATAGCCAAATGACTCCCACCAAAAAAGAGGCTTCACCAACGATTCCTGCTTCCAACAAATGGTAGATGCAAAAGCGGTGCCCCTTTGATCGCTATAATTAATGAGCTCTTGGAGAAAGGCACCATGGTACTCTTCCACCAAAGCCTTTGGAAGAAAGACATCGCGATCGGCCAGGACATTTGGCATCCCTGAAAAGAGAGGGTTTTTTTAAGGCGGGATGCAAGAGTGCCGCAAACACATGTATGGGTCGCTTCATCCACTTCCATCTTTTCTTTGTCAAAAAGAGAATGTCATCTCTTTTAGGGGTGGTATCCAAGATATCACTACAGTAGGTGTAAGATGATAGAGATTTAGAGGGAGATTTAGAGGTGAAATTTAAAAAGAAAGTGCGAGACAATATGAAATATAGATTCTAAAACTAAAAAGAAGCATGAATCATTAAAAATAAATAAAAATAAAAACAATACCATGAAGAAAAGGCCTCCCCATCCAAGATGGTCGATGATTGCATCTCCTCCATCGCATCCGCCATAAGATGATAGAGGAGGCCAATAGTAGCCCCCTCCATGTCCGTCATGCGAAGCACCTTGTAGATGGGAGTAACAGCAATGATAATGCCCCTCACATCCATCCAAAATTCCTCCTTTAAGCAAAGTCTTTAAACGGCCTTTGCTTCCACTTGGCTTGATGTGGACTCCCCTTCAAGCCATTCCTTAAACTCATCTGACACAATTGTTTTTTGTAGCTTGTTGCGAACGTCATATAGACGCTCGAGGAGAAGCCACATGGCCGCAAACCGAGTCTTTGAGGGCTTCTTCAACTCCAAGTCCAAGTATGAGCGATATATCGCAAAAACTCGAACCTTGGAGTTGACAAAGCCAACAATTGTGCAAGCATCGTTGACAATGCTCGCCACCCACTTCAACTTGCCTATATCTTCCATAAGAAGATCTAGACAATGTATAGCGCATGGTGTCCATACTATGGACGGAAACTCGGCCTTAAGTTTCCGCCCTATAGATGCACAATTCGAGGCGTTGTCCGTGACAACTTGCACCACATTTTATGGCCCAACCTACAAGATTATACACGATGAAATTAGAATAAATTTGAAAGATTAAAAAAAGAGATTACAAAATAATGAATTTAGAAGCATTACCTCAATGATGGCTTGCCGTATGTGTCAATACATAAACGAGCCCGTGGTTCTCCTTCCCCTTGTGCCTGCATCCAGCGCTCATAGGAAGTATGTGCCAAGTGGGCAAGAGACGAGAATGTTGATGATCCTCCTTTTTTTTACAGTCACTCCATCCATCGGATAGGATAGAGCATCCATACTTCGCCTAACCGGCACGCACAGGCTCAAGGGACTTATCAATCCTCTCTCTCTCCTCATCGAGTTTCTTGGTACACATGTCATTGTACGTAACACCGTACCATCCCTCGCATGGACCAACAATGGCAATGGCTTTTACCATCCGCTTCCATCGATCCACTTTGAGAATATGGAAAGAGAGATTGCACTTAATTGTAGTGCGTGCAATCTCTATTTCTGCTTGCCTTTGCCTCTCCTTGAGAAAGGAGAGAGGACTGGAAACTTGCTCCGTTGCTTGGGCAAGAGTGGCTTGTCTCTTGGGCATAGGTGCACCACTCAAATGGCTTTTTCTAGAAGGGATAGAAGAGGCCCCTCCAACGGAGGAAATTGAGACAGTTGGAGAGGGATCATCTTCCACATCCGAGACCTCATGATCGGGACAGACCACCTCCTCACTTGCCCTTAAAAGGCATTTGCGTCGCTTCAATGGCAAGTATTTCCGACGACAATCTTCATAGACATCGTCGGGAATACCGAGACATGGTGTGGCTTCCCCTCCTAATTTGCAAAGGTGGATGAGAAGGCGAGTGACGGATGAGATTTGGAGCTTTGGGCAATACTTGCATTGCCATTGCAAGTGTTGGATTTCTCCTTCACTCCTTCGAAGTAGGCATAATGCAAGCGAAAAGCCTCATGGAGAGGGGGTGTCATTTATGATATATAGAGAGATCCTTGAGGGTCACGCGTGGAGGGTGAGATGATTGAAGAAAGGAGCGGAAAAAGTAGAGAGCTTGAGGGAGGAGAGAGGCGCTATACCTTGATGAAGGAGGAGGTTGGAACTTGGAAGGGTTGAGAGGTTAAGGGAAGACTCAAGGAGAGAGCTTGAGAGAGTAGGAAGGATGGAGAGCTTGAAAGGAGTAGGAGGGGTAGAAAACTTGAAAGGATGAATGAGATGGTGGGGGAGGGGAGATTTTATAGAAAGGGAGAGTGCTTTGGAGTTTAGGGTTGGCCCTTGGCAAAGAGAGAGAGAGAGAGAGAGAGAGAGAATCTTTAATCTTTTCTCTTGAGTCTTTGTGAGAAAGAAAGAAAGAAAAAAAAGGTAAGAAAGAAAAGAAAGAAAAGAAAAAAAAGAAAGAAAAGGAAGAAAAGAAAAAGAAAGGTAAAAAAGAGAAAAAACATAAGAAAGAAAAAAAAAAGAAACGTAAGAATGAAAAGAAAAACGGGACTCAGCCTTGGCCGCCTGAAAACAGTCAAAAAAGTAACCGTTTACAACTTTACTAGCCGCAAGGCCCAGGCGTAACGGTCACTGGTGACGGGGCGCAGTCGGACAGGCCGCAGGGAACGGACAGTGGACCGGACGGGTAACGGAGCACACTCGGACGGCTCGCAGGAAACAACCGAACGGGTCCCGGACGCAAAGGACGGGACAGGACGGGTCGGACGAGTTGACCCGTTCGTCGGACGTGGACAACCTTGGCTGCAACAAGTATCTCCCCAGTGTCAGAGAGCTCTTCAATGACCACACTAGATGCAATATTTGCCTTTGGCAACTTCTTTTGAGAGAGAGCTGTCATCATCTTTCTTGCAATCCTTCTTTTTCTTACCTTGTTGTTTCTTGCTCTTTCTTGTAGTACCGACAATCAGGTTTGTTATACCCTTTACGCTCACATTGATAGCAAGTAACATCCTATTGTTAGCCCTTGCTTTTACTCCTACTTTTGCCTTTATTTCTTGCATTACCTCCCTTTTCTAACTTGCCTCTAAGATGATAGGCTGAACCACTACTTTCTCCACTGGACTTTCTTCTAATCTCCTCATTAAGAAGACAGCTCCTAACACCATCAAAAGTTAAAGCATGGTTGTTGCTTAGTGAAACAACCAAAGACTCCCAACTATCAAGCAAAGTCATCGACAAGAAAATAGCCTTCAATTTATCATTAAAGGGCTGCAAACCAGAGTCTTGCATAACTGACTCAAAATCCTTGTGAAAGCCCTCAAATGCTCAAATGTTGACTTAGACTCATCCATGTATGCACTTGATTCATTGGAGTTGTGTTTTCATAAGTGTCCATTAACTTGTTTCATGTGGCATAAGCTGTATCAAGACACTTAATGTCTGTAAGTATATCATCAGACATAGCCATTTTAATGTACGCAATGGCCTTCTTATTGAGTCTAGCCAATCCTCATCTATCATAGTTGCAGGCTTGGTTTCCAAGAGAGCATCATCACAATCCTTGAGAAACAAAATGCCTTGCATCCTATCCTTCCACAAGTCAAAGCCAGTGCCATCAAACCTCTTGATTTCAAGAAGGGATTTAGTGTCACTGCTACTAGAAGCATTAGTGACCATTATTCAGCAAAGTCCCAAGTACCAATGCTGTATTTTATGACAATAAATATTAGGCTGAATATTCAGCTAATTTCAGCCCAAAATGTCAGGAGATAAGTGCAAGATTTGATCCAAGTTAATGTACAGTAATAAAAGGACTTCAACAATATAACTGAGATTTCAACATGTAATCCATGCATACATCACTACAAAGTGACTCCCACTTCAGCAATATCACTAGAAACACATTTGCAACAATCCCAAATCCGCAAGTGATCACTAAGACTGCTGCACCATGAATATTCAACAATATATCAACTCAACGGGAGCTGCCACATATGTGTACTGCATACATATGTGCCCAAATGCACTTCCGATACACATGAATACCAGATTTCTCTGTGATTTCTTCAAAATCTCACAAGTGAGAGATAATAAACTCGAATTTTACTGCTTACAGCACCAAGATTGCTTCAGCAATGTCCCCAATGTGCATTTCACACATCAATTTTGCCAAAATTTACAAATTTCAACAAAAGCCCCAAAATTTAACTGACCAATCTACCCCAATCGCATTAATGCATGTTCCCGAGAGCATATAACATGCAAATTTAGCAAAATTTTGCAGAATTTTGCAAAACCCCAAATTTATCAGGTCCAAATGTGCATCAATGTAAGTAAATTTGGCTCAACTGAGCAAAATTTCACTCATACATGAAAAGCCCAAAAATTTTCAAGGCCAATGTGCACAATTTCTACAATTTCCGGATCCAATGTCACTGTTATGCATGAACAGCATCAAATCTGGGAAATGCCCCAAATTTTCGGGCACAAATATGCACAAATCTGAGAACCATGCTTACACGCACAAACCTCCGTCAGTGAGTAGGGGGGCTGCTTGCAAAAATTTAAAAAAATGAAGAAAATCTACCTAAAACGCAACGAAAAAGACCAGCCATTCCCTTGCATTGCTTGCACCTGACTGAAACGTGAGGAGGAACCAGCCGATGACCTGTTGCCTGCCTGTGATTGACTGCTGCTGGCCTGAAACGTTGTCACCTGCACAACCTGACCTATCGCCTCGTCCGCTTGGTCAAAGCTGACCTATCACCTGCTGTGGCCTAGTCTGTCTAGTCAAAACTGACCTATCGGCTACCTCGCATGGTACACACATGTCCAACAAATGACAACCTGACTAGTGTGAGCAGAAAACAAGCATGAAACACTGTCAACAGACCATTGCCTGTCTTGGGAAGCGCACACACTTTGCCACTGCTCTAATACCAGTTTGTTGGGATGAGTGCGCCATGAAGTGAGAGACAGAAATGGAGCAAGATCAATGTTGAGAGTGAGAGTGAGAGAATCCCAAAATGAGTATACCAATTGAGTGTCAGTACACAAAGAATAAAATGTATTTATATGTTAGGGTACAAATAAGAGTGTGTTCACACCTGTAAATTTATACACGAAGATTAAGGGACTTTACACCCAACAGAAATCTTGGTTTGTGCAACAACGCTTATGGAGCATTGTCTCAAAAGCTATTATGCATCCCCAAATCCCAGATCCTATTCCTCCAAGTTGGAACCACAACAACTACGAGGAAGCAATTCTTACATGGGAGTTGGATTATGCATGTGCTTATTCTCCTCTTCTCAAATATATCTAAAGAGGTTCCTCAATGTCAAAATGACTAAGTGACCAGAGAGAGTAGGGTTTGCGAGGAAAAACACAGTGTGTGTACGACAAACATTGAGAGAGAAAAGAAACACAGAAGATGATGAAAGATGAATCATGCTAATGAAGTGAATCTAATACAAGGGTGTCGTAGCACAAAGGAGCCCTAGAGTGCAGAAAGACTGTCGAAGAAGCCTCTAAGTCTGCAAACGCAGGATGAGAAGCTGTTGCCTGGAGCAGAGAGATTGTTGTCGAAGGGTGA
Source organism: Lygodium microphyllum (assembly GCF_053477565.2). Lineage (NCBI taxonomy): Eukaryota > Viridiplantae > Streptophyta > Polypodiopsida > Schizaeales > Lygodiaceae > Lygodium > Lygodium microphyllum. Next base: position 72,821,920 of record NC_141136.1, read on the forward strand.
GGAGTCTCTGAATCTGCAAACACAGGGATAAAGAGTGATACCTACGAGTAGGGAGACAGCCAATGAAGCCTCCGTCTGCAAACGCAAGCCTGATGAGGTGCCGCCAACTGCTGTAGTGACATTAGAAGGGTTGGAAGCAACCAAGAACCAAACGCAAGGTGCACTTGCCTCTGATGAAGCTGACGCCTACTAGAGAGAGACACCAGATGGTGAGAAACCTCCTTGGCAACCAAACACAAGAAGGTGGAGATAGGGTGGATGTTGATGCTAAGAGAGTGTAGACTCCAAACGCAAGGTGTAGGAACACAGAAGATGTTGTCGCCAACAATGGAGGATGGACGCTAGCTGAAGACGAGCACGCTACCCCCATAAACACAGCCAACTGGAGATGAAGGCTGCCGCCAGGAGAGTGTGGAGATGGTGGTAGGAGAGAAGAGAGAGAGATTATGAAAGAGAGTGTGTCAGAAGACTAACGAAGAGAGAGTGGGAATGACGGACTGAAGGATCAGCCATAAGGAATGAATGAGAGAGTGGCTTATAAATAGGCACAGTCAAATTAGGTTGGCGCCCCGAGGGAGGGCATCAACTGTCTAGGGTGGCACCACACTGTGGGTGCCCGGCATAGAAACAAGGAACGGCCGTTCCGGCATATAGGAACAGTCTAACACGTTCTAGACCCTCGGAGGAGGTGAAACGGCCAAGGAACATTCCCAAGGCTGTGCCCTACCGTTCCCTGTCATTCCCTGTTTGGAACTGCTGTTCCAGGCCTGTAGACCAAAAATTTACGTTTTTTACGTTTTTTTCTAGCTTGTATCACGCTACTACCACATGTTCACCCATCTCCATCGCCTAATGTGCACACCCTAATCTCTCTCTCTCTCTCTCTCCCTCTCTCCCTCTCTCTCTCTCTCTCTCTCTCTCATTCAAGATTCAAAGTGTCAAGCCAATCAGGAGTCCATGCAAAGTTCAAATTTGATGCATTATGAACTCTTGCAAATCACAATCAAATTTCAGCCTATTCTCAATTCTAAGGTAATCATCCATTTATATTGTCTAATTTCAAGTAAAACTCGGATAATTGAGGCAATTCAAAGTAATTTGGAACTATGGGGGTAATTCAGTCAATTTTGGGATATTTGGGTCGATTTGGAGCATTGAGGGGTATTGGGGCAATTAGAGGGACATTCTTTTGGGGCAACTTGGGTCATGCAGGGCATATTTGGGACACTTAAGACATGAGTCGTTCCTCCCATTCCCGTCCCCACACCTTGGACATTCCCCCCATTCCAAGGTGTCTCGTTCCCGTTCCCATTCCCTGTTCCACGTAACTATGGCGCCCAGTCCCTTTTTGGGGCTGTCCACTGTCAAACCCTAAATCATAACGCAGAACGCAAAACTACAAGTGAAGGGTTTCTCAACACCCCCTCTCAGGCCCAAAAAGGGGAAGAAGAGAAAAGTGAGGTGGAGAGGCAATGCTACATGTTGAAAAATGCGCATGCAGCAGGTGCCACTTGGACAGTGTCCCTCGTGGGAAAATTGTTCACTTGCCCAAGTGCCCTAGTACAAAGATAATGCATAGGAGGAATGTCGGTGCCACTCCTAGAAAGTGATAAGTGGTGGTGTGTGAAGAACTTCATGGTACATACGGTCCCTCTCTGAATCGGAAGGAGTAGAAGTGAGAGTCCCCTTAGAAGTCGAAGAAGAATTGGAAGCCCCCTCTGAGGGCGAAGTAAGAAAATCCCCCTCTGAATCCCAGTCTGAGAGAGAGAGGGAATCCAACCACTCATGGCTCACTAACTGCAAAGCATCTGATGACAAAGGAAATGCCACCGGTCGTGCCGAAGACGGTATCTGGGGCTCGAAAGAAAAAGCCGAAAAACACCCAAAAGTGACCTCTCGAACCTGAGTGGAAGAGGGTGGGAAAGGAGGCTCGAGATGAGGTAAGGGTGGGGAATAGTCACAGGCTCTCAGGAGAGTGAACTGTGGAGGAGATGTGGGCTATGGAAGCCACTATACCTAGAAGTAGGTGGGTAAAACCTCCGTGCAGTGGAGTGGTCTTCAAGAGGACTTATCACCTCGTAAGGTCTTAGAGCCTCTATGTGCCGGAAAGGACTTAGTGCGCATCGAATGCGGCTTATTGCCTTGAGTATAATACTGCGATAGCGGATGCAGAATGATCTTTGTGGCCCAGTAAGGAGAGGTGGCACAGAAAGTGCCAGGTGGGAGACACGTATACTCCGGGGGATGGGGAGCAAAGGTCAAAGTCATCAATCTTCGGAGGGATGATTGTTCATGCCGCAGTAATAGCACCAAGTAGAAGAGCAATCTGTCGGAGGAGAAGCCGTGGTATCGAGGTGGCAAGCTGGAGAAGAAAGGGTGGAAGGGAGAAAATGGATATCTCCCAATGTGCAGCAGAAACGATAGAGAAATCAAATGTTGATGCCAAACCCGTCACCAGTCGTTGTCTTCTCAGATGAGGAGGATCTTTGTGGCTCTCTGAGCACCTCTCACTCTGATAACATGTCAAAATGACTAAGTGACCAAAGAGAGAATAGGGTTTGCGAGGGAAAACACAAAGTGTGTATGGCAAACACTAAGAGAGAAAAGAAACACAAAAGATGATGAAAGATGAATCATGCGGATGAAGTGAATCTGATACAAGGGTGCCGTAGCACAAAGAAAGCCCTAGAGTGCAAAAAGACTGCCGAAGAAGCCTTTGCTGAGTCTGCAAACGCAAGACGAGGAGGTGTTGCCTAGAGCAAGGAGACTGCCATCGAAGAGTGAGAAGCCTCTGCATCCACAAACACAGGGATAAAGAGTGATACCTACGAGCAGGGAGACAGCCGATGAAGCCTCCGTCTGTAAACGCAAGCCTGATAAGGTGGCACCAGCTGCTGTAGTGACTTAGAAGGGTGGGAAGCAGCCAAGAACCAAACGCAAGGTGCACCTGCCTCTGATGAAGTTTACGCCTGCTAGAGAGAGATGCGAGATGGTGAGAAACCTCCCTGGCAACCAAACGCAAGAAGGTGGAGCCACCAGAAGGGTGGAGGATGACGCTAGATAGGGTGGATGCTGACGCCAAGAGAGTGTAGACTCCAAACGCAAGGTGTAGAAGCATAGAAGATGCTTTCGCCAACAATGGAGAATGGATGCCAGCTGAAGAGGAGCACACTGCCACCATAAACGCAGCCAACTAGAGATGAAGGTTGCCGCCAGGAGAGTGTGGAGATGGTGGTAGGAGAGGAGAGAGAGAGAGAGAGAGAGATGATGGAATAGAGAGAGTATGTCAGAAGACTGACGAAGAGAGAGTGGGAGTGACAGACTAAAGGATCAGCCATAAGGAATGAATGAGAGTGGGCTATAAATAGGCATAGTCAGTCTAGGGTGGTGCTCGAAGGGAGGGCATCAACTGTCTAGGGTGGCACCACAGTGTGGAAGCCCAATCCCTTTTTGGAGCTATCCACTGTGAACCCCTAAATGCAAAATGCAGAACACAAAACTACAGGTGAAGGGTTTCTCAACACTCATGTAATAACCTCCTATATGACAACTTTAAATGTATGGGAGAAGTAACAAATGTTGTACCAGGCTCCATCGACCATGCAAGCTATGACCTTTTATGGTCAGCTCTATCAAATTAAGTTCAAATCAAAGGATACTATTTAATCTTTTCCACTTCATGTTACACACGTACACGATCAGCTTCGGCACATGTAATCTATCCTTCCAGAGACATCTTCTTGTGGGAACTATGTTCTATAAGCTCCCTCCCGAGTTTGATGGAGTAGTCAATGCTCTACAGGCACAAACAACATTGACACCAATTAGCTTTACTCGTATGTTCTCCACGTTGCTTGAGCATGAGACTTCTTTGAGGTTACAAGGGAGTACTATGGTGGCCATGAGAAGGCTTTTGCAGCTTTAGAGAGAGGTGATAAGAGGAGAAGACGAAGGCCCAATGTTAAGACGGAACATTTATGCAAGAATTGCAAGGAGCTAGGGGCCTCACAGAAGGAGGAGGAGAAGAAGCAAGATACAAACTCCCTCTATCGCATTGCTTTCCTTTGACTCCAACTTCGATTCAGATCCTCCAATACAAGTGAAGACCAAGGCATGGAAGGGCTCATCTTTTGCAATGAAAAGGAAGGTCATAGCCATGGTTACCAAGGGTTTCTGAAACGTGAGGTATGAAAGGAGTTTCATAGGTTTCATACAAGTTTCGTAAAATGTTAGAAACGGGTTTCATTCAAGATATTAAAAAGTATGAAAGCTTTATATGCATATATAGTATAACTCATGTGGCGTAGAAAACACAAATTGATATTATTCATATTCTATATAATACAAATGAACATTCAACATAGCATCAATATTTATATGCATCGTGGTCCACTATCCATGCCCAACATCGACTTCAACTATAAAAGGGGCCATCAATATATGCAATTATCATGGATAACAACTTAAAACAAAACTCCAGCAATCAATGCCAATATCCATGTCAAGTAAATCCATAATAAACGATAATTACAAAAGTCCCAAGACATGTAGAGTATGGCGTTTGTTAAAGTTTACAATAGGTGTTTCATATGTTTATGAAACGCCTAGGCATGAAACAAGTTTCCCAACCTTATGAAACAGGTTTCTTGGCAACTATGGGCATAGCAACCCCTTCCTTCGTTTTCTTCTAGTGTTGGTGATGCCATCATCCCTCATGGCTCTCCATTGCTAGAGAAGGAGTGTAAGAGGGTCAAGTATAAAGGACCTAGAGAGGGGCTTTCCTTCCGCATCAATTTAAATCTAGTAGGTTTGAAATCTTGGAGCTAGGATTGACATCCAAGTTCATGATTGGTCATATATGCTACTATAGAGGCATTGTTGATAGGATGGTTAGGTATGCTACTACAGAGGCATTATTGACAAGCATAGAAAGCTCCTATAATTCCTTTCTTTTTTTCAAGAGCTATATGATTGACATCAACATCAAATTCTTTCTCAGGCACCTTGGTGGTGGCTTGATCACCCTTGCTTGGGTATCCATGGTTCATTTTGATGTTCATCGTTATATGTGTGAGAGTGCACAACAGAAGAGAATCACAAACATAGAGAGAAAAAAATAGAAGAAGAGAAAACAAAAAGAGAAGTCTGATTTACATTGAACAAAGAAGACCTACATGCAACCCAAGGTGTTAGTGAGCACAACGGATTAGGTAGAATAATGATGACAACACCTTCAACGATAAGAGAGACGGAGATGGTGATGAAGACAAAGAGTGTACAGTCTACTATCCAGGAAGGAGACGGAGAAGGCTGCAGCCACCTAACGAAGAACCTATGAGACAAAGAGTGAATGATTTGCCCAACCAAGTGTGTCAACTATAAATAACTAAAAACCTCCAAAACTACCCAATGTCATGAGGATATGTATTTTGCAAGCTTCACTTAACATGTGGATTGATTTTTAATCACATATTTAAGTAAATTTGCATAAGTGAGGTGCGATTGAGATTAGTACAAATTAATGAGCTCGAGACCCGAGGGAATCAACGAAGAAGGCTGCAGCCACCTGACGAAGCACCTATGAGACAAAGAGTGAATGATTTGCCCAACCAAGTGTGTCAACTATAAATAACTAAAAACCTCCAAAACTAGCCGATGTCATGAGGATATGTATTTTGCAAGCCTCACTTAACATGTGGATTAATTTTTAATCACATATTTAAGTAAATTTGCATAAGTCAAATGCGACTAAGATTAGTACAAATTAATGAGCCCAAGACCCAAGGGAATCAATGGATGTCAAAGGCGAAAGTTGCAATTAGTTATGTCACACAGATACTAGGTGGTATCTAGTGCCAATTATTGGCCTAAGTCATTTACTTGGCCATAACTGTCAGTTTATGATACTAGAGATGTGGAGTTTAACGGTACTTAACGTCGATCTGATGGTCAAAAATGGCAGAAAGACACTCAAGAGATAAAGTGGCCTAGCCAATTTAGCTACTGGCTAGTTAGACTCTTTTTTTGCACTAAAATAATAATTATTTTAATTTTCAACCATTTTAGACCGAAAATTAATGCAATAATGTGGATAAAGCTCGATATTCATTTGAAAAGGCTGCCTTTTGTTAAGTTTTTCCAAAGGGAGGCTTTAAAAAATGTGGGGAAGGCTGGAAGAGCAAAAACGAATGCTTTAAAGAGAGAGAGAGGGAGGATCGTTCATTCTTGCAAGAAACATATCGTGAGGAGCTGAAGCAACCATCGTGAGCTGAGTTTCAGCCATTACCAATAGGCGTTTGCAGATTTGGAGCAATTGACAACTGCACTAGATCCTAGGCAGTTGGGTGACAAACCTACGCTGAAGGCGACAACAAAATTTGGGTCTCCAGGTGCAAGCGACAACATTTATTGTTGTTAGGTCAAGGTAGCAACTGCATTTGACTGATTAATTGATTTTCAGTCATTTCTGATCACAAAACTCTAAATTTTCTCTCTCCTCAACATTCTCTCTCATTTCCCAGCCATTTCACAACCTTGCTTTTACTTGGCCATAAGTATCAATTGGTGACATTAGATATGTGGCGTTTAACGGTACTTAAGGACACTCCAAAGATGAAGTGGCCTAGCCAATTTAATTATTGGCTAGTCAAACTATTTTTCTAGGCACCAAAATAATTATTATATTAATTTTCAATCATTTTAGATTAAAAATTAATATAATAATGTGGATAGTGCTGGAAATTCATTTGGAAAGGCTGCCATTTGTTAAATATTCCAAAGGGAGGCTAGGAAAAACGTGGCAAAGACTAGAAGAGCAAAAACAAAGGTTGAGAGAGAGAGTGGATCATTCATCCTTGCTAGAAACACATCGTGAGGAGCAAGAGCAATCATCATGAGCTGAGTTAGCCATTACCAGTAGGCATTTGCAGATTTGGAGTAGCGAACAGCTGCATGAGATCCTAGGTAACTGGGTGACAGCCCCATGCTGAAGGCGTTAGTATATTTGGGTCAGGGCAGTAGCTGCTTTTGACTAATTTTCAATCATTTCTGGCGACAAAACTCTAAATTTTCTCTCTTCTCAGCATTCTCTCTCATTCCCCAGCCATTTCACAACCTTGCTTCGAAGATCTCAGCATTTGGACCATTGAAGGGTGAGGAATTTCAGTTTTCTCTACTATAAACCCTAATTTACAGTGGAAACTAGTGTTTAGCAGCTGCCTTAGGAAGCATGCCATACATTGAAGACTCCAAGTCTTGAATTATTCAGGGCTGAAGGTGATTTTCAGCTGACACCAAGTGGAGAACCAACCAACCATTCAAATTTGGGGCCTTTCCACTCTTCTCGAAGTGTATGAAGACCTATTGATTGCCCAATTCTAGGGGCAAATCAGATTGAAGACTTGTTGGTCACTTTGGACAACAAGGGGAGTTTAGATTGCGAAGGGGATTGGGAGAATCCCATTGTCAATCAACTTCTACTTGAATAAAGCTAAATAAATACCAAAAGGGGGTTTTGGGGCCAACCGGGTGTCCATTGTCCAAAGATTAGTAGGTAAATTTGTGTTTTCAGTTTTGCCATAAATGTTGGTGCTATAATTAAGTCGTAATCAGGGAATTACCACCCATCCACTGAAGGAAGGCCGATTTCATGGTTCCATTGCTAGGATGCCATCAAATCCTTTGAATCGGGGCCTGTGGCACTTAATTGCAACTTGGGATCATTCCAATCTTGCTGAAATTGCTCTCAGCAATGCATTACAACAAGCATATCTTCACATGGTGATACGGGATCAAGTGGAGAGGATGCATCACTTCTTGGCCATTCATGTGGTGAAGGGAAAAATGCAATGATTGATGTTGGACATGGTTCTGAAAACATGGGAAATGACCCAAATGTTGGCACTTCTATGCATCAAGAGGCTAAAGAATTCGATGATAGCTTCAAGGATCAGATGAGAACAATAGCAAAACTCTTTGCTGAATTAACAAAGGATTCCCAATTTACTCGATTCTTGAATGCTCCAAGGAAGGACAGGCAAAGAGAAGAATACCTCGTTTAAAAATCTCCGGGACAGTCCGAAGAACCCAAGGAGATGCCTAAGCCTTCTTTGGAAGAGCCCAAAAAGCTTGATAAGCACAAATAGTTGATATCCGTGGGACCACAAGTGCAGATGCATGGCCAACTTGGTAGTGCCAATCCATGGGAGTATGGACAGCAAGGTATTCATGCAAATGTAAGCATGGAGCAGCAAGGATACTTTCGTGAAGATACCATTTTTCATGCTATGGTTGGACAAGCATCGTCTACGTGAAATCATGGCATAAATCCCTATGGCATGCAACAGATAATGCATGGCTCACTACGCCCATGTATTCGGGTAATGCAAGAGGAATGCATAATCCCATGTATGGCAACACAGGCATGATGCCTAGGGCACAAAGTGGGGCATATAGACATGTATCTGCGCCCCCAGGGACTATTGGAGCACAAGGATTTGGTGTTGGTCATGCAAGTGTACGTGATAGTGCTGGTTTTCATGTAAATACAGCAAAGGCACCCTCTTTGCAATATATGATAATTTGACATAGGACCGCCAAAGGACTATGATGAAGGTGGCAAAAGTGTGAAGTTTGAGCCTTTCAATGGTGCACAAGATAGGCTGAAAGCACTTACTTTTATTCAGCAGTTTGATGCAGCCTATTTTTGAGACAATTTCACAGAGGTATTAAGATATGCAAGTCAACCACATTCTTGAAGGGAAATGCATTGCAGTTGTTGTTTACACTTCTCATTCAAGAAAAGGCACCTACAACTTGGGTCAATTTCAAGCAAATGTTTGCTTCAAATTGGTTGACAAGCACCTTTGAAGTAGAAATTATGACAACATGCAATCAATTGGATTCCAAGGATTGCAAGAACTTGGATCCGTTCAATAAGAAGTTTTGGGATGCTTTGCTGCCAGTTACTTCTTATCAATCAATACCCCTCCATGAGCAAGTGGAGAAATATGTTTGTGGTTTGCCAAAGGGTAAACGGGATTTTTGCATAAAGTCCATTGTTTCTAGCATGTCTCAACTCATAGAAACTGCTCCTACAGTTGATGCATTGCTGCACAGAAACTATGCACGGTTCGAGGACATTGATGCCAAGTCACATGTCAAAGAGGCTGATAAAAAAGGGCAGATCTGAAATAAAGGCTGAAAATCAGGGCAGATCTGAAAATAGGGCTGGAGAGAGGAACAGATAGCAAAGAAAGAGTGGGAAAAATGATGCACGACATAAGGAATTGATGGCTACAAATAAATGCAAATAAATGCTTGTACACAAAGAATAAAAGGTATTTATACTTAGGGCACGTAAAGGGTGCGTTCACATGTACAATGTGCGTGTACTATATACACGGAGGTCACCGGGCCTTTATATCCCAACAACCTCCCACTTAAAGGTCCGATATAAACCTCTAGCTGACCAACTCCCACTAGTCGAATGCAATGCTCGTGCTGAGCTCTGCTTAGACTTTTAGTGAGAACATCTACAGGGTTATCTTGTGTTTTAATCTTGGTCAATGTGATTTGACCATCTTCCAAAATCTGTCTGATGAAGTGCCCAAAACTGCAGTACCCATAGACATGCCGAGATCATCTGCAAGTCTGCTCAACCATATAGCTTCCTTATAAGCTTCAGAGCTGATATGTATTCAGCTTCAGTGGTACTCAGTGCAACAATGTTCTGCAACCTGGAACACCAAGAAACAGCCCCACCAGGAACTGTAAAGACATACCCACTGGTGGACCTACGAGTGTCCAAGTCACCTGCCATGTCTGCATCACAATAACCCTGCCAACTAAGTGTACCCTGCCCATAGCAAATACTTTTTCTTTGTGTACCCTTAAGGTATCGAAGAATACACTCGACAGCCTCCCAATGTGCTTTGCCAGGATAGCATTTGCTTCCACGTCATCTTTCGGGCTGTTGGCTTTGCTAAGCTTGAGATAAGGAGGTAAGGGTATCCCAAAAGGCTTAGCTTCAGCCATGTTAAATCTGTCCAGTACCTTTCCAATGTACTTTTCTTGAGATAAAAACAGAAATTTCTGCATTCTATCTCTACGAATCCTCATGCCCAAAATATGCTCTGCATTCGACAAATCTTTCATGGAGAAAGCTGATTTCACCTCATTTTTTAGAGCATCCAAGCTAGTCTTTCTTTTCCCAGCTAGTAACATATCATCCACATACAAAACAAGTATTATGGGGCTGTCATCTGTATCCTTTTTCATGTACAAGCAATGATCTGCATGGCTGCATGTAAACTCATGAGATAGCATAAAAGTATCAAACTTTTTGTACCACTACCGTGGTGCTTGCTTCAACCCATACAGGTTGCGTTTTAGCTTACACACCATCTGCTCTTTTCCAGGAACTATAAAGCCCTCGGGCTATTTCATGTAGATTTCCTCATCAATGTCACCATGCAAGAAAGCTGTTTTTACATCCATTTGATACAGCTCTAAATCCAAAACAGCAGTAAGAGCAAAAAACACACGTAAAGTGATCATCTTCACAACAGGTAAGAAGACCTCTTGGAAGTCAATCCCTTCCTTTTGTGCATAACCTTTGGCAACTAGCCTTGCCTTGTACTTGGGTTTCCCATCAACTGTCTTGACTTTGTACACCCACTTGTTTGGAAGTGGCTTCCTTCCCTTTGGCAATAACACAAGATCCCAAGTATCATTTGCATATAGAGATTTAATCTCTTCCTGCATAGCTAGCTCCCACTTACTACTGAACTCACATGACTTGGCTTCTTTGTATGTAAGAGGCTCACCCTCATCCGTAAGTAGCACATAATGCAAGGAGGGGTCAAACCTATGTGGTTGCCTTCTTACGCGCGTAGACCTGCATATCCAATGATCAACATTTTCAGGAATTGGGTCTACATCAGGAGGTATATTATTTTCAGCATTCATTTGCTGCTATAAACCATTTTCAGCATGCTGTTCAGCACCTTCATTTTCATTTCCAGCACCTGCATTTTCATAATCAGCAAGCCTATCTTGCTATCCATGACCTCCTTGTGCTTCTATTTGCTGTCCATCATCATCTAGCTCAAAACTAACCAGCTGATCATCAGTTTCAGCCTGTGATACAGCACCTTGAGGTTCATTTTTTGAAGTTATGGGTGGCTGCAAACTCTGAAATTTCACCTTTTTCATATCTTCATTAGAGGCTAAAGAGCCTTTCAGCAATTTTGCCTCATTAAACACAACATTACGGCTGTGAATAATTTTCTTGGACTGAGGTAACCACACTCTGTAGCCAAATTCACCCTCATCACCATAGCCCATGAAAATGCCCTTGGTGGATTTTGGGTCAAGTTTGTTACTCAACTCATCCCTAACAAGTACAAAAGCATCACATCCAAATATACGTAAATGGTCATATGAGGCCGATTTGCCAGACCAAACCTCCTCAGGGATGCCATTATTTAAGGACCTATTTGGAGAGTGGTTGCAAATGTGAACCGCGGTTTGAGCGCCTCTCCCCAAAATGCATGAGAAAGATTAGCCATGGACAGCATGCACCGCACTCTTTCACATAAAGTCCTGTTATATCTTTCAGCCACCCCATTTGAAGGACGACTGTAAGGGGCTGTAAACTCCCTCTTAATACGATGTAAGTCACAAAATGACTTGAATTCAGTCGATGTGAACTCACCCCCATTATCAGTTCTCAAGCATTTCAGCTTTCTATCTATCTGAGTGGTCACAAATGCATGAAAAGTTTTAAAAACAGCAAACACTTCACTTTTCTTTTTCAACAAGTACACCCAAATCTTCTTGAAACAATCATCGATAAAGGAGATAAAATATGCAGCACCACCCAATGATTTCACCGGCATACTATATACATCACAATGCACTAAGTCCAAGACATTGGACTTACGAGAGACACCACAGTAAAAGGAATTTTTTATTTGCTTTCCAAATTGACACTCATTACAAAAATCAAGTTTAGAGCCTTTTCCATCAACCCTCTTCACAGAGGTAAGAACATCAAGTCCTTTTTGGCTCATATGGACTAATCTCTTATGCCATAACTCCAAGTGGCTGCAAATTTCAGCAACTGCAAGAAACTTGCCATTCAAGGCTTTACAATGCAAACAATACAATGTGTCCTTCTTGGTTCCTTTTGCAATTAGCATGGAATCCTTTTTTACTTTCCACAAACCACCACCAAACACTGTGGTGTAGCCATGCAAGTCAAGCTGACCAACAGATAGTAAACTCTTTTTAATGCCAGGCACATATCTGACATCTTTCAACACAAGCTCTTGACCATTGTCTAAAGACGAGTGTACGGTGCCAATCCCATCAATGCTGCAAGCATGGTTATTTCCAAGGTACACCTTTCCATAACTGCCTGCATTGAACATAGCAAAACACTCCAAGCAAGGAGTTACATGGAAAGATGCACCAGAGTCTACAATCCAAGTCTGAGTGACACCATCATCAACTGACAAGAGTGCATCAATCGTATGAGCCTTGGTAATCTACATATCCTGCATGTGACACACAAGGACATCATAATCAATTGCACATAATACATCAGCCTCTATATCTGAAAGCTCTTCTATGACCACACTAGAGGCCATATTGGCCTTTTCTTTGCCTTTGGATGTCTCCAATGCATCTGTCTTTTCTTCCTTCTTCTTTTTATCTCCTACATTCTTCTTTCTCTCTTGTTCCTTCTTGTAGTACCTCCAATTAGGTTTCTTGTGGCCCTTCCGACCACAATGATAGCATGTAATGTCGCTCCTATCCTTTCCTTTGCTCTTGCTCCTGTTTCTCTGCCCTGCATATGCATTTTTCTTTTCAGTCCTGCCTCTTACATTATAAGCTGAGTTGCTGCCTTCTCCACTAGACATATGTCTAATTTCTTCATTCAAGATAGAACCCCTCACCCCATCATATGAGAGATTGGGGTTATTGCTGAGTGAAACCACCAAGGTCTCCCAAGATTCAGATCTCATAAGTAGTCTTAAGCTTCTCCCATATTGCATAACCTGTATCTAAACCCTTAATGTCTGTCAAAATGTCATTAGTGACACCCATCTTTATGTAAGCCACAATCTTTTTATTCACTCTGGCCCAATCTGCATCAAACATTAGTGCGGGTTTATCTTCCTGCAAAGCATCCTCACAATCCTTCAGGAACAAAAAGCCCTACATACGGTCTTTCCAAAGGTCAAAGACATGACCATCAAACCGTTTGATCTCCATCAAACTCTTGATGTCTGAACTGGAAGAAGTTGCAGCCATTTTATCACGAACACAAGAGTAAATGCACTAATCTGTGAAAGCACAAGCTGAACCAGCAAAATACCCTATTGTTTTTCCTCAACCAGAAATAAATCTCTGCTGTTTGTACATTAACCAGCCACTGCACGGGTAAAAGATGCAGAAATTTACCAAAATTCTGCGCAAATCCTCAAAATCTCAAGTCCAAAGTTGCATGAATGTCAGACAATCTGACCCGGCTGAGTAAAGCTTTGCCAATACATGAAAAGCCCCAAATTTCTGGGATCCAATGTCAAGAAATTTTGCTCAAAGGGACAAAATTTTGACTAATTTGGCAAAATCCCCAAATTAATTGAGGTCACCGCTCGCGATGTCTGCAATTTCTGACTCAAAAGTCACTAACAGGCATGCATTATATCAAATCTGGGAAAAGCCCCAAAATTTCTGGCTGGAATCCTCACAGCTCTGTGATCTGTGCTTCTGGCGTGTGAACTCCCATCGATGGCAAGTGGTAATGAGGGGATTAGAGAAAAAATTTGATTTTTTTGGAAAACACAAAGGAACTAACCGGGGGGGGGTCTGTTGACCCCCGTCGCATCACATCACCCCTCAAACGTCGCCCGCCTGTCCAGTCGCTAACCGCCCGCAGAGGTCACCTGCCAGTCGCCTCATTCCCAGTCGCACACCGCCTGGACAAGTCGCCTATCTGTCGCGCAGTCACCGCCCGTTTACAGTTCGACGCTCGTCTGCAATTCGCCTAGCTGTCACGCTGTTGTTGCCTGTCATCAGCTACACGCTCAGCACCTCAACTGATCCTGGTCCCGCCTGGTGCTTCACGTCAACCTGACAGCTACGCCTAGCTCTTGTCAGCTGATCCCGCCAGGTCAAACCAGACTTGTCAATCTTGGGAAGCGTGCGAGACCTTTGGTTCTGATACCAATTGTAGGAACTGGAAGGACACAACTGAGAGAGTTTGAGATTGAGCAACGTATAAGTGTGACGGCTAGAGAGAGTTTGAGTAGAGTGAAAGTACGAGACAATAAGAGTGTACCAACAATGTGTTGGTACACAGAGAATAAAATGTATTTATACTTAGGGCATGTAAAGGGTGCGTTCACATGTACAATGTGCGTGTACTATATACACGAAGGTCACCGGGCTTTTATATCCCAACATCACTGCCTCTCACCTAGAGCCTAGAGAGCCCGAGTATGATGACGAGGGAAATGTCATTAGTGAGGGTGATTTTGTTGAGGAGGGTGATGGCTCCTCAAGCGGTGACGAGGATGCTTCCACCTTCGAAGCCGAGAGTGATATGAGCACCTAGAGTAATCATGTATCTTGATTCAGATTGAGCAATGGCCCATGGATGATGGCTTTTATCTCAATCCATTTTTGTACACTTTTTGTATGAGATTGCACATCTGGCTCATAATAAAGTTCTTGGTTTCATTATTCATGCTACATAGTACACTCTCGAGTCTTAACTCTTGTTTCAACTCTCTTTTTCACTTTTGACTTGAATCTCTAAGTTTATGTTTTAACTTGTAAGTCTAAACATTAAGCATAAACTTAAAATTATATGTATTTTTTCTTTCATCGAACGTAGGTCCAAGATTTATTAGTCTGAATAGTACCGCACTAGCATCAGACTGTACTAATCGGACATCATTGGACATGACAACCATGTCCGGGGGCAACGCCCCTGTCCCGATAGTAAAGGGAATATTCCTTGGAATATTCACTGGCCGACTAGTGGACACTCATATGGTAAATTGGTTAGGCCGACCTAACCGCCTTCACGGGCTATAAAAGCTAAACCCTTTCACAGTCATCGATCATCGATCTTTCACCCAGTTAGAGTTGTTCCAGCTAGCCTTAAGCTCTTCACCTATCTTCTGTATAGATAGCCATCTAAGCTTCACAATGGAAGCGCACGGGTGGACAAAGCCATCTTTGTATCAGTTGTTTGGAGCTAAAGAAATTTTCCAATTCTCCTCTTATCAGTTGTGTACTCTCTATCTCTATCTCTTTCTTAGATTCTGTCCGCTGAGCCGTGTAATTTTTTTGCATGGTATCAAAGCCCAGAGGGCTCTAGGGATCGAAGAGTGCGCAAGAGGCAAAGGCTTCAACAGCAAAGAGAAACAATGTCGTCTTCCGGAAGCAGTTCTGGTGCATCAAGAAGCGATGCAAGAGGTGGTGTTGCTATATCAGCTATTCAAACATTGAGGATTCATCCATCAGCCTTCAACAAAGGCAAGTTAGATGATACAAACTATACCTTGTGGAAGTTCAAAATAACAACTATCCTTGATTCTTATGAGCTTTTGGAGGCTATGCCGGGGACTGACGTAGAAACACAGCCTACCCCCAACCCATCAAATCCCAGTGTGATGATTCCTCCGAATGCAGATCTTCTACGAGCTTGGAAACGAAGGAATGCAGATGCATTGCGTGCCTTAGTTACAAGCTGTTCTGACAGTGTCCTAACTTTGATTCAGCATACAACCAAAGCATCAAAGGCTTGGAATGTACTGAGGAGTCAATATGAAACGTGAAACCAAACAAGGATTCAAAACTTGAAGAACCAACTAGCAGCGAAGAAGTTTGCTGAAGGAGAGACAGCTGAAGCATTCATCACTCGGATTAAAAATCTGCGCAACCAGATGGCTAGTGCTAGGATACAAAAGACTAGCGAGGAGCTAGCGAGGAGGTGTCTTCGAATTTGTCCACAAAAGTTTGATCGACTACTAGCTGCCCTTAATACTCAGGTGAGCCCTCAAGCTTTGAGTTTTGAGAAGTTTTATGCATTATTGCTGGAGGAGGAGTTGAGGCTAAATGCCCGAGAAGGAAGCAACAATGGAGATGCTGCATTCTCTGCCAATGCAAAAGACAAAGGTGGCTCCTCTACCAAAAATGATGGTAACAAAAATAAAAAGAGCGGTAAGAAGTTTCAAGGAGAGTGTTTCTACTGCAAGAAGAAAGGACATGCAATCGCAGATTGTCGTGTCAAGAAGGCAGATGAAAAGATAGGTACTCTTAAAAGTAAAGGGAAAGAGACAGCCAATACGACTGAAGCAGAGTTGAAGTTATTCATGGCGACCATTGAGGAGGTGTCCTCCTCGGCACAAGTAGAATCTACCACTAACTCATGGGTGTTGGGTAGTGGGGCCTCCCATCACATGACCAACAAGAAAGGTCTATAAAGTTCTATGCAGCCTCTACAAGAATCTATCACTAAGACGGTTGGAAATGATGCAAAATGCACTGTTGCGGACACAAGTACTATTTCATTTGTTGCTGCAAATGGTGATATCAAAAAGCTTTCAAATGTATTGTATATTCTCGAAATTATCAGGTGCTACCATAACTGATCTTGGTCATGAAGTAAGGTTCAAGAAGACAAGTGCAAAAATTCTTGACAGTGATGGCAAAGTTGTTGGCAAAGGAGAAAGAATGAACAACCTATATGAGCTAAGTGCTCTTACAGCCATCGTTGGAGTGGGCACAAGTAAGCTTTGGAATGAAAGGTTTTGACACATCGGATTTACAATGTTGAAGGAGATGCACAAGCAAGGTATGGTTGCTCACCTACCTGCAATGACTGAATTGAAGGAACCATATGAAGCTTGTATGATGGGCAAGCAACAGAGAAAGGCATTTCCATAGGAAAGCAAGAATAGAGCACAGGCTTCTCTAGAGTTGGTGCATGCTGACTTGTGCGGAAAGATGCCTACACGGGCCTTGGGGGGATCTTCTTATTTTATGTTGATTGTCGACGACTACAGTAGGAAGATGTGGGTGTACTTCCTTCATGATAAGGCTCAAGCTTTTGGTAAGTTTAAAGAATGGCTAAAACTTGTTGAGAATGAAACAGGGAAAAGTGTGAAGAAATTTAGAACATATAGTGGTGGTGAGTTCAACTCAAAGGAGTTTGAAGACTTTTGCAAGGGCAAAGGGATCAAGTGTCAATTAACGACACCTCACACACCTTAGCAAAACGGTATTGTGGAACACAGGAATTGCACCATTGTGAAGATGGCAAGATGTATGCTAAAGGGCAAGGGATTGCCTAACCATTTTTGGGCTAAAGTTGTTAATACTGCAATCTACATTTTAAATCGGAGCTACACAAAGGCTCTAAAGGGAAAAACACCTCATGAGGCTTACACTGGTAAGAAACCAAATGATGCAAAATGCACTACTGCGGGCATAGGTACTATTTCATTTGTTGCTGCAAATGGTGATATCAAAAAGCTTTCAAATGTATTGTATGTTCCCGAAATTATCAAGTGCTACCATAACTGATCTTGATCATGAAGTAAGGTTCAAGAAGACAAGTGCAAAAATTCTTGACAGTGATGGCAAAGTTGTTGGCAAAGGAGAAAGAATGAACAACCTATATGAGCTAAGTGCTCTTACAGCCACCGTTGGAGTGGGCACAAGTAAACTTTGGCATGAAAGGTTTTGACACATCAGATTTGCAGTGTTGAAGGAGATGCACAAGCAAGGTATGGTTGCTCACCTACCTGCAATGACTGAATTGAAGGAACCATATGAAGCTTGTATGATGGGCAAGCAACAGAGAAATGCATTTCCACAAGAAAGCAAGAATAGAGCATAAGCTTCTCTAGAGTTGGTGCATGCTGACTTGTGCGGAAAGATGCCTACACGGGCCTTGGGAGGATCTTCTTATTTTATGTTGATTGTCAACAACTACAGTAGGAAGATGTGGGTGTACTTCCTTCATGATAAGGCTCAAGCTTTTGGTAAGTTTAAAGAATGGCTAAAACTTGTTGAGAATGAAACAGGGAAAAGTGTGAAGAAATTTAGAACATATGGTGGTGGTGAGTTCAACTCAAAGGAGTTTGAAGACTTTTGCAAGGGCAAAGGGATCAAGTGTCAATTAACTCCTCACACACCTTAGCAAAACGGTGTTGTGAAACACACGAATTGCACCATTGTGAAGATGGCAAGATGTATGCTAAAGGGCAAGGGATTGCCTAACCATTTTTAGGCTAAAGCTGTTAATACTGCAATCTACATTTTAAATCGGAGCTACACAAAGGCTCTAAAGGGAAAAACACCTCATGAGGCTTACACTGGTAAGAAACCATCTGTCTCACACTTCAGAATTTTTGGATGTGAATGTTATGCACATATTCCAGATGAGAAAAGAAACAAGTTACAACCAAAAAGCAGAAAATATATCTTCTTGGGTTATAGTGATGAGCAGAAGGCTTACAAATTATATGACCAAGAGGCAAAGAAGATCATCGCGAGCCGTGATGTGGTGTTCAAGGAGCAACTACATATAGTGGAGGAGGAGAAGGCAAGTTCTTCCACTTTATCATCCAGCGAAGAAGTAGTGCACTATTTACCTATCCCGAGAGCTATCCCTATCCTTAAGGAGGAGGAAGCATCATCTTCAGACGATGAGAAAAAAGTTCACCAACCTAACATCACCCCACCGAAAAAGCCATTGCCGCATTGGGTGAAGCAGCTCTATGACCACAATAATCCTATGCCCACATCTATTAAGGAGAAGGCAAACGGACCAAGGTGGTCTCAGAGAATAGAGGAGCAAAGGAGGGCTTCTGCTCACATAGTCAATATGGCCTTGATGGTTGAGATCATGCGAGAAGTAAAGGAGTCAACTGACTTAGAAGAAGCACTTGCAAATCCAGCATAAAAGGCAGCTATGCAAGCCGAGTATCACAGCATAATGAAGAATGACACTTGGGAGCTAGTGGATCGGCCAGCAAAGCAGAAGATTAACGGCACCAAGTGGATCTGGAAGGTAAAGTACAAGGCTGATGGTACCTTATAAAAATACAAAGCTAGATTGGTTGCACAGGGATTTTCACAGGTTGAAGGGTTTGATTTTCAAGAGTCATTTGCCCCAACTGCCAGAATGACCATTATTCGCACAGTACTTGCAGTGGCCAATTTACCAATGGATGTTAAGTCAGCGTTCTTAAAAGGTGACCTCAAGGAGAAGGTGTACGTGGCTCAGCCACCAGGGTTTGAGGCCCCCCATTCTGAGAACAAAGTGTATAAGCTGAAGAAGGCATTGTATGGGCCGAAACAAGTCTCCCAAAGCATGGTACTAGCGGACGGATAAGTTATTTTTAAGCTTAAACTTCAAAAGATGTGCCTCAGAAAAGTCTGTAGTGATTGTCCTATATATGGACGACCTTCTTATTTTAGGTGACTATGAAGATATGATCAACCGGACTCGAAAGGCTAGTTTTGAGTTTGAAATGACAAACTTGGGCTTGCTGCACTATTGTTTGGGAATTGAAGTCTTGCAAGAGCCAAGAAAGATCCTCATCTCTCAGAAGAAGTATGCATGGGAGATATTGAAGGCATTTGGCATGACCGAGTGCAAGGAGATAGCTACATCTATGGAGGTAAACGCAAAGTTATCCGTTGAGGATACATCAACACTAGCAAACATTGGGAGGTATAGAAGGATGGTCGGCAGTCTGATCTACTTGTGTAACACCAGACCAGATATCAGTTTTGTTGTTGGTGTTTTGAGCAGGTTCTCAAACAAACCTCATGAGAGTCATTGGAAAGCTGGGATACAGGTGATCAGATACTTGAAGGAAACTCTTGACTATGGTATCACGTATAGTTCCAGAACTTCTTTTGTAGGGAATTGTGACTCGGATTAGACAGGAGACAGTGATTCCAAGAAATCAGTTTCTGGTTATTGTTTCTCTTTGGGTTCAGGAATTTTCTCTTGGATTAGTAAAAAGCAGCCAACAGTGGCATTGTTTTCTACTGAAGTAGAGTACAAGGCAGCTTGTTTTGCTGCATATGAAGTAGTATGGATGAGAAGGATCCTATGGCATATGGGAGTGCAAGATGAAGAACCAACTGTGCTGAGATGTGACAATCAGAGTTGCATCGCCATTGCCAAAAATCTAGTGTTTCATGCGCACACCAAACATATAGAGATCCAGTATCACTATGTTGGTGATTTCATGGAGGATGGGATAGTGGAACTGGTCTACTGTCCAACAGAGGATAATGGAGCGGATATCTTCACCAAAGCACTTACAAAGGATCTGCTTCAAGTTCATCTTCAGAGACTCGACATTGGGCCGAGGAGAGAGTTCACCTACTGGTGGACATTAAGGGGGGGTGTTAGATATGCTCAATGTGCCACCCTCATAAGGTGCCACCAATGATCCATGGAGCTCAAAGTTGTAAGGCCCCCATTATGAGAAGAAGCCAAATGTGAGCCCAGATATTGATTGAGTCCTAACTTGTATATCAAATGAGGTCTATGTGACCGGATGGCAAAAAGGTGACCATTATGGATCTAATCTTTGGGTTGGACTAAGTAGTTAAGCTGGTAGCAACTCCAGGCACATTGCATCAAGTTGCAGAGTAAGGGAGTTAAAAGGGGCCCCTATTTTGGGGTCCATGGTTGGGGGATCCCAAGGAGGCCAGTGGCCCCCCTGCCGAGGGTCCGAGGGCAACGCCCCCAGCCTGACGATAAAGGGAATATTCATTGGAATATTCCCTGGCCAACTAGTGGAGGCTCATATGGTAAGTCGGTCAAGCCGACCTTACCGCCTTCGCGGGCTATAAAAGCTAAACCCCTTCACAGTCATCAATCATCTATCTTTCACCCTGTCAGAGTTGTTCCAGCTAGCCTTAAGCTCTTCACCTATCTTCTGTCTAGATCGCCATCTAAGCTTCACAGTGGAAGCGCACGGGTAGACAGAGCCATCTTTATATCAGTTGTTTGAAGCTAAAGAAATTTTCTAATTCTCCTCTTATTTGTTATGTACTCTCTATCTCTATCTCTTTCTCAGATTCTGTTCGCTACGCCATGTAATTTTTTACACCCTCAACTACTCAAGTTTTAGAGGCTATCTCTAGAAGCTCTTCGGCACCCCAGATACCTTCTTCAACACGACCGATGGCACTTTCTTCGTCATCAAACATTTTGGAGTCCGTGATCCATGAGTTTTTGGATTTCCTATCTACTTCAGAGAGGGATTCAAAGGGAAATGTTATTTCTTTGCCCTCACAAGAGACATTTACTTCTTCGACTTCAGCGGGGGCCTCTTCACCTTTCATCTCAGAGAGGGAACCTACTCCACATGAAGTTCTTCGCCCATTCTCTACTTTCTTGGGGTGGCTGTCTTTGACCAGTCATCTCTTCTACTGATACCCAGGATCTTTAAATACCACCTAGATCGGAACCTCGGAGGTTCAGCCGCGACTTGGTGACGAGGCCTTCATATTCCATCCAGCATGGATACGTGGAGCTAGTGGCTTCTCTCCCGAGGTTTGGTTTCGAGTTCTCCAGTTCACTCTGTCTACTGTTATTTACTGCATGTTACCTTTCAAGTGGAAATCTTGGATCTTCGGGATCCTCTACATCTTTTTCCTCCTCTTCTTCTTGCCTTCGTCCCTTGGTCAGCATGGAGCCACCTCCCGAGATCGAGTACGGGCATATCCTTATGATTCTTAACACCACACAAAGTCCGACATTCCTCCTATGCATTGCATGTTTTCTTTATCTTTGTACTAGGGCGCTTGGGCAAGTGAATAATTTTTCCACGAGGGACACTGTCTAAGTGGCACCTATTGCATGAGCATTCTTCAGCATGTAGCATTGCATCTCCACGTCACTCTTCTCTTGTTCCCCTTTTTTGGGCGTGAGAGGGGGTGTTGAGAAACCCTTCACCCGCAGTTTGCGTTTCTGTGTTTTGCGTTTAGGGTTTGTAGCCCCAAAAAGGGGCGCCATCCTAGACTGACTTTGTCTATTTGTCTATTTATAGACCACTCCCTTATTCATTCCTCATGGCTGATTCATTCAATCCGTCACCTCTTCTCTCCAGCCTCTCCACTACCCTCACACCCCTTCAGGAGGACATTGCGGTTCGTGGTTTGTGGCTGTCATCATCATCTTCCTTGTGCTACGGCACACTTGTTCCCTTGTATCACATTCACTCCATGATTTAGGTCTTCATTCATTCCATTCATCACAGTTTATTCTCTTCTCTTCTCTTCTCCATATTTGCCGAGTTCACTCCGTGTTCCTCTCCACAAACCCTACTGTCTTGCTGGTACGTCATCTTTTGACATATAATGCATAATAATATACATTCATACGATATTTTATATTATTAAAATTTCTAGTTTATTTGTGGATTACAAGTTTAAGCTTCTTTAGTAGTAATTTTAAAGTAATCATTGGTCTTCACTATTAAATTATTTGATTTAATCTCTTTAATATAAATAATATTAAAACAATAGATTTAAGATATGCTTTTATTAAAATAAGCTTTATTCATGGGATACTTTGTTATTTATTTATGTGGTTCATTTTTTAAAAGCTTTCCTAGCTTTCTTTACAAAAGCAACAAGATCGCACACAAAACAGAAGAACCGGGTAAAAACTTAGTTTTGTTGTTTCTCTCTCATCCGGACTCAAAATTCAAAGCTTTCAAAGTTGTTTAGGGAGTTTTGGTGCGTTCTAAACGTGATGGTAATGCCAAAATGCCATAATTTGATGTTAAATTTACCACATGATCCACTTTGCAACAATATGTTTGAGGTTTAGTAGCCTTTTATTTTGAGGTAGTGCACCAATCTCACAGATTAAAGAATATAGAACAAAGTGTGAGAGCCCAATTTGTTGGGCAAACTTGAAATAAAGATCCTAGATGGACAGCATGGCAAGCATAAAAAATGTTTGGAAAAGACAGCTTGACATGAAACAAATTGGTTGTATCATACAGATTCAGTGAGCAGCTTGTAGAAAGAGAGCATAAGTGTATGTGATCCTGCATCTCTGACTACGAATAGCCTGTAGCCATGGCAATCTTCTGAGTTTACATCTCCCATCACCTGATTTCGGGCATGCATACAAAGGTGTGAAAGGTAAAGGCAGTAAACACACCTGGAGAAGTGACTCCAGCTTGTTTTCAGAGCCATCTAGTTTGATAAAGCTGTGCTTTGCTGTTGAAACTTTTTTATGCAATGTGGACGTTTGAATATGCCTTACTCCAGGAAACTCATCATCCAGAAGTTTTTGCACTGCCTGCAAGTTCCAGAGGCAGAAAGTTACAATTACTATTGACTAGGTGTGACATCCAAAACACTGCAATCAGCTACCACACATTCAATGGGAGTCTCCAAAGTTTCTGGCTGAGTAAATTCTGCTACAGTAAACTAAGCCCTTCAATACCGTAACCTTTGCATTAAAATTTAATTAGTGAACAAAGTCTTCAAAGGAATTCATAACGCAGGTTATCTCACTTATGAGTTTTATAGACCCAACTAACTCGAAACAACTGGATGTGAAGACAAAAAGTTGCCATTTTCCAACCTCACAGACCAAAATTGACCACACACTACATTGAAGAAGTAAATCCATCGAACTGAGCATGCACTTACTTTGGTGATTGTTGCTGTAACAAGAACGGTTTGGAATCCTGGATCTTCCGGCATATTGGAACGATTCCGTAAAGGACCAAGGAACTTCCGCACATCTTGTCCAAACCCACGATCAAACATAGTATCTGCCTCATCTAGCACCTGAATCAACAAACACACGGTATGAATCAGCAAACAGAACAGGCATTTATCCCTCTCTAGCTCTCCCCCCTGGTCAAGCCAATCCATCACCAGGTCAAGCAGCCCAAATTGCAATGAACTGATTTCAAAACATCCAAAGTTCAATACTTTATTGAGCCTCATTCCCATGCGGCGGAGTCTTTTCTATAATTTTAATTTCATATCCACTACCTGCTTCCTTGAAAAAAGTATTGTGGGCCCAGTCCCCCCTCTGCTGGTGTCTTCTCTCAATTTGTGTTATTGTGATCATGCATCATGCAACAGTCTAGCTTGCTAGAATGATGCTACCAGATTTAGGGAGTACAGAATTTCAGCTTCCCAACCTATTGCTTTTCAACGACAATACACCAATCATTATGCCTTCTATAAAATAGATCTTCTACCGACTTTGGCCCTCACGCCCAACTTGCCTCCCTTGTGCAAATCACACACACACACACACACACACACACACACACACACACACACACACACACACACACACACACACACACACACACACACACACACACACACACACACACACACACACACACACACACACACACACACACACACACACACACACACACACACACACACACACACACACACACACACACACACACACACACACACACACACACACACACTTTTTCTATATTCTCTTGAAACTAAAATGCAGGTGTATTTGGTGTTACTTATAATTAATGAGTGGAACATCACAACAAATAGGGAGCACTTCACCATGCAAACGGAGACAATAGACCAACTAGACATGGTATCCTAATGTATGTCGAATACGCACATAAAGGAACAATTATTTTATTAGGATCGCTCAATCCTCCCTCTAACCCCTTGTGCGAAACATGGAATAACAAACCTAGAAGCTGCAAAAGCAAGGTTTTGAAAGGCTCACCACATACTTGATATCTCCATAAGCCATGTTCTTATCCTCTATATGCTTCAGCAGTCTGCCAGGTGTCCCAACCAACATGTCAATTGGAGAGTTCAGTGCATCTTCTTGGGGCTTCATCCTAACACCTCCACCTATCAATGCTGCACGAAATCGAGCATGGTGACAAAGTGACTTTGCAACTCGAAATACCTGTCAAGAGGCATAATCATAGTTAAAAATGATAGATTGTCAAAGAGCAAAACAGCAATGTATTTTTTCCAGACCTGTTCTGCAAGCTCCCTTGTCGGGCAAAGAACTACAGCTCGAGGACGCCTAGGTCTTGATGCTTTCCCATGCTCCAATTCATCTTTCCTCAGACACTATCGAGCATCAAATTGATCATGCATAAATGTAGACAGCAAAACTCTTGTGCAAATGTAAATCAAACACTCCGCTGCCAAAATGTAGGAACTCACAAGCATGTAAACTTAATTGCACATTGCACCATTACCAGGGCAAACTTGCACATTATACAAAGCATTCCAAAGATTGCAGAAGTGTGTCAAGACCGGGCAACCAGTGCAGATGCTGCAAAAGTTGGTGCAGGCTCTTGAATTACTGATACCTGCACAATAGGTAACATGTATGCCAAGGTCTTGCCTGAGCCCGTATGAGACGCCACAACAACACTCTGGCCATCGATAACTGCTGGTATAGCGCGGCATTGCACCTCAGTGGGCGCTGTGATGTGAAGATTCTCTACGGCTGCCAGCAGTTCATCGCTGAGAGGGAGTTCTTTGAAGGAGGATGCCATGACAAAGGCTTCTCGCACAGGTGTCGAGGTATTCGGAGGGGTCCTCTTCTTGGCCGTTGTAGCGTCCTTGGGGACTCCGGGCCGGGCGACGCTGTCTTGGAGGTGCCGTGATCGGAGCTTGTGGAGGTACGAGGGTCCACCTGAGTGCTCTGATTTGGATGCTCTCATCCTTACGGAAGGGGAGAGGGCGACTCGGTTGAGTCGAGCCCCCCGCCGATGCTGCTGGGAGGCAAGAGTGGAGTACGTCCTGAACAGGACGGGACACAGATTAGGCAGAGAACGGGGTGCGTCCACTGAGCTGTGTAAGAAGAGTCCGCTTCTGCCCATCGCCATCGCTCGAAGCGTCAATCCTACTGCCATGCTTCTCTCTCTCTCTCTCTCTCTCTCTCTCTCAGACCCTGAAGAAAAATCTTACCACCATCTTCTATAGAACCTTTGAGAAAATCGATCTCCCGTAAAACCTTAAAATCTATCCTCTTTATATTAAAGAAGTTGCCTCTAAAACCTATCTTATCTTAATATTATATTATTTGTAAGTTTCGTAGGCTCTCAATGTTCATGAATTCACCTCTTTTTTCAAAAAAAAAAATTACAAGGGCAACTATGTGACATTTTGTATTTTTTTTTGTTATTTTTTAGGTTAAAGAAGAAAAATATATGCTTACACCAAAAATTGAAGAAAAGCTTGAACGTTTGAAAGCTTTTAGGTTTTCCAAGTTTGTAAACTACTAAAGCCTATATAAAAAGGGATAGTTAAGTAGAAGGGGTCATTCTTTTCATTACGAAATTTGTCTCTTATTTGAGGAGAGAGAAAGGTCATACACAAGTGTGTGGAGGCACATACATTAGTTCCTAGATCATAGAGTTTGCAAGCTAAAAGGTTAGATTCAAATCTTTGTCATTCGTTCTTTTTAGAATTAGTTTAAACAATTTTGTCCTTGATATTTTTAGTTTATTAAAGTTAGATTCAAATCTCAATCTTCATTCTTTATAGGATTAGTAAATAGTAGTGAAACGAAAATAAAATAAAACGGTCTTTTGAATATATGGTGAAAACGAAAGTGTAACAAACTTTCCAATGTACTGAAAAAACAAAAACATACAACTTCAACAAATCGAATATTTTGAATGGATAGGGAAATGGCACCTTCTCCCATAATTATTTAATTATGAAGAGATTTGTATCAACTCTTCGGCATACTATATAGCATGTTTTCTCATTTCATGTTCTTCGTCTTTTTAGTTTATTAAGATTCAATTCAAATATTCGTCATTCGTTCTTTTTAGGATTAGAAAATAGTAACAAAACGAAAATGAAAAAAAATTAATCTTTTGAACATATGGCAAAAACGAGAGCGTAACGAACTTTCGAACGTACTGAAAAAAAACAAAATAGTAAAACTTCAACAAACTGGATATTTTGAATGGACAAGGGAATGGCACATTCTCCCATAATTATTTAATTATGAATAGATTTGTACCAACTCTTCGGCATGTTATATAGCATGTTTTCTCATTTCATTTAGTTTTTTTTTTAAGTTTTTGAATTACTCTTATTGTTAATTGATTTTATTTATTTATTTTACTATAATTACTATTAAGAAGAAGAAAAATCATTATCCTTGCACGTCGAAAAAATAAACTATCTTTTTTAATGAAATTACAAAGTATAGCATGTTTTTTCGTGAACGTTCAAAATCACAATTAGTGACTCGAACTACATATGCTTACATATTCTCCTTTCGACATCCTCCATGCATTTAAACAACACAAAAACTTAATTATGAATCTACTTCTCTTCGAAACACAATGCATGTCTAAACACCATCGGTAAAACTATTACATAACAAACATGCAAGAATTGCATATAAAACTTCAAACTCCTTTATTGAGCTACACATGTCAACCTAGTTTTTAATTAAAATACCCTTCTCTCTCTCGTGTATAATCTTTCATTTTCTCTTGTCCTTCCCCTTTTTAATTAAAAGCACTCTCTTCATCTCATGTATAGGGTCTATACTCTCTCTCTCTCTCTCTCTCTCTCTCTCTCTCTCTCTCTCTCTCTCTCTCTCTCTCTCTCTCTCTCTCTCTCTCTCTCTCAAATCAAACTTTTTTTAAAAATCAAAGGTCTCTATCTCTCTCTCTCTCAATATTATATTAATTTTTTAAATTTATCTTTTTATAAAAAAATTAATTTAAAGTTTTTTAACATAGTTTTTCACACACTTTTAGAGAGAGATAGAAGAAAAAGTTAGAGAGAGAGAGAGAGAGCGATGGAATAAGAAGAAGAAATAGAGAGGGGGAAAAAGAGAAAAGAGAGTAGTTTTATTTTAATTAAATCTTTTTTGACATAGTTTTTACTTAGAGAGAGAGAGAGAAAGGAAATATATAATTTGAGAGAGAAAATAAGGGGAGAGAAAGAGGAAGAGATAGAGAAAAAAAAACGAGAGAAATATATAAAAAGAGAAGAAATGAAAGAAGAGAAAAGAGAGAATTATAGATAAAGGAATGATAAAATTTAAAAAAGAAAGAGAGGAAAAAAAGAGAAAAACAGGAGAGAGAGAGAGAGAGAGAGAGAAGGAAACACTATAAGATATAGGCCTTATATCGACGTTCAAAGCGACGAAAATGTTCATAAAGAAATTTGCTCGTCGTCGCAAAAAACATCAGTATTAGCGACGCCATAGAACAGTCGATATCAACGTCGTTATCAATGTCGCTATTTCCATCAATATCAGCACGCAGATAACGATGCTTTGCGACATATATTGCGACGCTAATAGTGACATGTGCAATAAATTTGCGACGCTAATAGCAACAATAACACGGAAAAAAATTTGTGGTGTGCCACAAATAGCACTATATGTGCTTTATTTGGGCCATACAAAAGAGTTTCAATAATGTGTACAATGCTCGTGTAAATGAAGGCAAAGTGTACTTGAATCATAACACTCATACATGAAATAAATACATGATCGCGTAATGAAAGTGACAGTATAATCATAGCAAGATACTACTACTACATAGAAAATGCCTACACAAATCACCTGACAAAAAAAAAGAGTATGTGAGCTCCACGGATCCAAGGGCAAGCTATAGATCCTCACCATTCGAAACCTTGTCCCGCCATAAAGGAGCATCGAACGGACTTTGCAAAAAAAAGAAACAACTACATATCAGTTCACCATACAATAATGCATTTTAATTAAATTTAGTAACTACGAACAAGAAAGACGAGTGACTTACAGGGCCGTCGCGTCCATATAATCGGTCGATCAATGTGGCGAGACCATGTCTCTCTGCATATCGAGTCTCTAGGCCGATGGGATCGCGGTTTGTAAAGGAGTGTTGCAAAGAAAACAAAATACAATTGTTAGAAACACGATTGTCAGTATAAGGGATATTGCAAAAAAATAAGCAAATAGAACAAAAGAAAAACTTACAAAGTCCTCCAAATATATCCTGTGGCCCGCCACTCCCAAGATGATGGACCACTCTTGCCTCCAATCGTGCCCTCGCCACCTCGCGTTGCTGTCTCCAACATCCTAGAGAATCTGTAGCCTCCTCCCTGAGTCGGCGCCAATCGTCTGCGTCTAGTCACTCGGGCTTTGAGGCCCCACTCTTAAGTGTCTTGCCTATGTCCGATCATCTGTGTGACATGTACACATGCATGCACTCCATCATCCAGCCAGTGGAAAACCTATCTGCTGCGGCAGATACCAGAAACTCCTCATGCAAGGATGCTACTATATAGTCATTGCTCCCCTCCGGTATGTTCTTCCAATGATCCAAAATGTTGTGCCGAAAAACTTGTTGGCACAACTCTCTCATACTAGCCATCACCCTTCTTCCCTCATCATTCATGATGATGGCTCATGTCTTATCATCTACAAGGTATCCATACCCCTCTGGGATATACCTAAGATGTGTCCTCTCCCACCTGCGACCACGCTCCTGGGCATATCCAAGAGACCCCTATACATCTAGTGTTACTACGAGGGTAGTATCTCTCGGAGTAACACCCATAGGGGTGCCACCTGCAAAAGGCTAAGCAAAAGCTGGAGTGACTGGAGTAGACGTCCCCACAGGTGTGACAAATCCCATAGGTGACGCAACTCTAGTAGAACGATGAGATGGAGACAATACATCGGTACCTCCACAACAACCACCTGAGCCACACTCTCTCGAATGGCCGCGAGAGAGAGGAGTAGCACCTATATCCCAAGCCGACCGTAGCTCACTATATCCATGCCTCCATAGCATCCCCCAAAACCACTCCCTCCGTCTGGCCCAAGTCTAGAGCGTCGACCTCATCTACTGTGAACTGAAGCATCAGAGCGCATCAAAGTAGATCTAACAGAATGGCATGATGGTGTCCAAGACAGCTACTGGTCTGCCATATCTCTGAATCAAGCCATCTGATCTGGGGACATACGCGTGAAGATCTCCTGTAGCTCCTCATCGCTCATCTCTCGACTCATCATGTGGATCTAAATATCCACAAAGATTACCTACACATAAAAAAAATTAATGTTAGCATAATCAATATAAATCATACAAAGCACCATAATATAAATCTTTAAAAAATGATCTTACTTAAAATGCATATCTTATGTATCCTTATAAGCGATTCGTCAACCAATTGAGTAGGTGGATGCTCCAAGTATGAAGTACCCTATGGTCCCATGTCAATCTCCTGACACAACTCTGCATACATTGGAAGATTGATAGATATGTCACCACAAAAGGATGAGTTCACCTCGTTCTCAAACAATTTTTGGGCTCCTGTATTTCCATCATTGTTACCCCATTCTGGCTCCTCTACATGCTTCAAGCTTTCGGCGGCCTCCACCCCTTGCAATATCGACCCCTCTATTTGCATACTGTCATCATTTACGCTTGGAACATCGCTTTGATTATATATTCTCGCACTTCGGGGAGCTGAAGGTATAACAAACCACCATCGAGGTTGTCAAGGGTTTGGATAGAAAATTACATATCCAAAATCACGTACAAGAGAGATTTAACTTTTGTGACATGTACCATGTCGTAATAATTTTTTTTTTTTAATTACAAGTTCATGCACATGTTCACAATGGATTGGCAACACAAACGTATCGCGTAAATCCATCCATCTTTTTTCGGAATCTATTTCGAGAAATCCAGATGGACCTCGTCGAACTATTACTCCAGCTCCTTCAAGTACCACTTTGAACCACTACACATCGAATAGGATCATGGAGAAGCTGCAGTAATCCACCGTGACAATACTTTGCAAGTTCCCAAAATACTCCATCTCATCTATAACCATGTTTGGATCCGTTGCTCGTCGTCACCTCTCTTGCTTATGGAGGATTCTGAAAGAATTGAAGGCAGCACATCCGTTCTAGCAAAACAAGGTATCTGCTAGGTAGACAAAGGGCATACTTTGCCATGATACCACAATCTATTGTGGAGCACATTTTGTCAATACGCTCCATGCGGAAATGCCATCCGTGCGACCATGCCGCACTATATATTTTGTACTGTACATTGAAACACTCAATTAGTTGTCGCATATAAAATATAGATACGACAAACCCTAAACACATCATCACCTTTGGACTACATCCCCTCGAGAATTCCCACTCCTCGGTTGAGACCTCCGCCCCTTTGCGAGATGCTGCGGTCAAAGCTCCATGCAACCATCGCGTTGACATAAACCGCGACATCTTCTCCATGGCCTCGGGATATTGAATCGGTTGATGGCGTGTACTACGTTGAAATTCAGATCGCGCTTCTTCCCGATCTTTCCTAGCTTCCTTGTACCTAGCGAGCCACGTCTCCATGGAGGCATGATACAATATACAAAAGCGATTCTCTTTCTCCTCCATTGCAACATCCATTCTTTTTTCTACCCCATTTCCAACCACCACATCTCCGGTCAGTCTATCATCATCCTTCAACAACCATAGCAAACTGCTGTCTGAATCCACTGTTGGTAGCCATTGTGAAATATGCACTAACGCCTCAAACACCAACCAACCTTCAGCCATGCTACCTTCTGGCCGAGCTCGTTGTCACACAAAGCCTTTCAGGGTTTTCATGAAGCGCTCCAAGAAGAACATCCATTGCGTATGGACAGGTCCAGTAATCTCCACTTCATCTACAAGATGCACAAGAAGGTGGATTTTGTATCGTAAGCATGCTAGTAGGCAGGTATTTCTTAAAGAGACAGGCCGTCTCCATTGCTCCCTGCCTTGTGGATTCAATAGGGGACATCTTAATCTCCTTCTGTGAGATCCATTGCACTAAAGTTGATAACCTGTAAATTGCCCTACGTATTTCTGGAGTAAGGCATCCTGCAATCGCAATCGGTAGTAAAAACTGCCACAAACAAGGAAGCATTATGAACAACGACTACACTCCAAATAGCAAAATATGCAGGTCACTTACAATCCATTCGTAGTACAAACCTGACATGTCTTATGCCAAT
The DNA here is from genome assembly GCF_053477565.2 of Lygodium microphyllum. Taxonomy (NCBI): domain Eukaryota; kingdom Viridiplantae; phylum Streptophyta; class Polypodiopsida; order Schizaeales; family Lygodiaceae; genus Lygodium; species Lygodium microphyllum. Next base: position 72,853,993 of record NC_141136.1, read on the forward strand.
CATGGGATTTTAGCCTTCATAATTGGTCCTCTTTAGAAAACGCAGACATGAGAGAACACATCATACCTGTCGGAGTGCGGATAGACTTGACTATTTGCTTCACAATGCGCTCTTCTTTAGTGGACAAAACCCAAGGAGCGCAAGGTAGCTGCAAGCGACCATCAGCACTCAACTACGGCCAAAGCGCCTCCATCTTGCCTACCTCCTTCAAATCCATTCATGCCCCTACAGTGTGTCTCTCTTTCCTGTGATGTGGTCCCATAGTAAGCTGCCCGCATTCTTGAAAATATGCATGGGATCCAACAAAGTGGTTGATTTGTAAGTGGGTTCAATATGGCAACTCGTAGAAAATTGAGAACTATCGTATTCTGTTTGGATGTGACTCCGTGTGGACCGTTTTCGGCTCGTACCAACTTTGGGCATTCATACGTGCTGGAGGTTGTCCAAGAAAACCCTCCTTGAGTTCATGGCCCTCTGATAAGAAAGCAGTGTGTCCTTCATATACCATCTTTTTCATGGTTCGTGACCTTCGGGAGTCTAACTGTAGCCCACACAATGGACATGCATGATAACCTGAGGTAACCAAACATGTCCCAATACCTCTATCTAATGAATACAAACTTGAACTAGCTATGATAGATATTACCAACGAGAACGGAAGCCTACTTACCTGAGCACTCTCTATTAACCTCAATTCGAGATGGCAAAAAAATGAAGAAAAAAGCAAAAAAAGGATGGAAAAAAAGCAAAGGCGTAGAGGCAGCCCCTAAAGCTAAGCTGAGGCAAAAAGCACAATTTTAAATGAAAGGCACCTTAAAAAACTCTAAAGACTCTTGTAAAAGAGTACCAGGCTCCCTCCTGTGCCATTTGTAAAAGAATAGACGGGTATAGGCTTAGGGTATGAAGCAAGAAGAGGGAATTAGAAAAAGGGACATTGCCACAATGGCCGATCATGTAAAAAGGGATGGGTGTCCAAGAGGTCAAGGAAGAGCTCATTTCATACCCTGACATCGAGAGAGAGAGAGAGAGAGAGAGAGAGAGAGAGAGAGAGAGCTATTGGATATTCGATTCGATCTTGTCGCCAGGGAGTCTATCGTGCATTCCAGGTATATCAAGCCCTTCTCCTTATGCCTTGGTACTGATCTGGAAGCTCTTGTGTGATATGATTGCAAGTATCGTAAGATTTGAGCAAATTAGTGCCTTTGCTGCCGTCGTCGCACATCGTTCGGCCCGTCTGAGTGGTCGGTTCCTAGAGAATATTACTCGGCCCACTCACAACTTGGTCCTCGGCCAATCTATCCCATTCGGCCCTCGGCCCACCGGCCAAACAAGCCAACTCGGCTAAAAGTTCACTCGGCCATATCAAAACTTAGCCCTTGTTCTACGTGCCTCAATTCGTCCAAAAAGACCCCCTCGACCCGTCCGAGTGAATCTCCTCGGCCTATCCGAATCACCCCGTCCGAGCGACACACTGGGCCCACAATTTCCATTTGGCCCTCGGCCCATCCAAGCAACACACTCGGTCCACAATTTTCATTCGGCCCTCGGCCCGTCCGACTCTATTACTCGGCCCCTGCAATTCGGACGAGTTGGGCCGAGTTAGGATTTTTCCAAATTTTCAAAAAATTAGACCATAATCGGCCGCATAAACCTTCGTGAGTCCTCTCGATGCACAGAACTCGATCCTGGTATAGGGAATATGCAAATTTGTAGGACGTAGCCACTTAGCAGCTTGAGTACGCTATTGTGAGACCCAGAGTCCTAGCAATAGCCAACTGAGCCAAAGACCCTGAACAAACCTAAAATGGGTAAAACAATGTAGTGAGAAATCCTAACATGTGACAAGACGGCCAGAAGTGGCTCAATAAGCCTATCAGGCCTAAAACAAAGCGACAGTACGTAAGCCGCTTAGATACTTGTTTTTCGCACTGACCCTGAATTTTTGCACTTGAAGTGCACTGGACAGCTGAAAGCCTGATTGAGCACAAGTGCACGGGAAAGAGAACACACACACAGAGTAGAGATAAATTGAGGATTGGATGCAATAAGTCAAGGAACTCACTCAGATAAACACCTCAAAGAACCCACCAATAGAAGAAGATCCCAAGACATAAATGGACGACGAAAGTACAGAGTAGGACCAAGCAAGCGACTCTAGGGAAGTGGATCTGACCAACTTGCTCAATCTGATCGACAGCTTGGTGGAGCACGAGAACGTGGTCATGACACAGGAAACCTCAGACCGCAGGCCGAATGAGGAACTTGACATAGGAGTTTTTCCAGAGGTAATTCAACAGCTAGTGAGCAGCTACGATGTGCACGCTCGGTATGAGTACCGTGGCAGAACATCAGAGGCCATCATAACAGACTTGGAAGAGGAACAGAAGCTAGCCCACAAGGCACTACAAGGCATAATGAAATACAACCAAGACCAGCGTGCTAGGAGCTTACGGCAGAACGCAGAATTGCACGAGGTACAACGAGTGTGCTGAACCTAGCAGGTGGGAATCAGATCGATCATGAGAGAGCTCTGGAAGAAGACTTCACATTGAGTGAGCTTCTCATGAAAAGACTACTCGATAACACAGTAGCAGAGTAGAGTGCTACAACACTAGCAATATCATTACTAGCAGGATTAGGAGCAAACCAAGGCTCTAATCCCAATTGTTGCAAAGCAACTCGACAAATACCAACCCCACGACAATCCATATAGCTTTGTAGAGCAATTCAAGCAAGTCTGCGAGGCCAACGGCCTCATCGACTTGACTCAATGCTCTCAAGCATTCGGGCTTTGCTTAGGCAACAAGGATAGGACTTGGTACACGAGTCTAGATGCCAGAGAACAAGCGGACTTTAACGGCCTCAAAAACCTCTTTATCAAGAGATTCTCCGAGCCCGGATACTCTAACAATCTGCTAGTAAGATTGATGAATGTCAAGCAGAAAGAGAAAGAGGACATCCATGACTATGTCACCCACGTGAGGAGCCTCTTCAAGAGAATCCCCATGGGTGAATGACCTACCGAAAGAGCGGTGTCCACCGTGTTTATCAGTGGAATACAGAGTGAGGAGCTGTATAAGGCCTTGGTAGGCAACTCGAGCTTGTAGCGAGACTCACTAGCTAGGGTGTTTGAAGAGGCCATTCGAGTAGATGACCAGCTCAAAGAGCGGAGCTCCAAGAGCTCAAATTCAGAAGAGACCAACTTGCAGAGTTCAAAGAGAGCGTCAGTCTCTAGTGAACGATTAGGTCCAATGGCCTAGGACAAAGGGAAAGCCATCGAGGCAAACCAAGACTTGGCTGAGGTAAAAATGGAGATAGCCAAACTGCACGATATGTTGAGACAACCAACATGCCCACACGTCCAATGCGTGTACTATGGCGAAAACCACTTGCCGGCTGAGTGTCAAGACGCTAGGTCATGACCTTTGCGCTAATTGTGGTAGATTCGGTCACGATGTCGCACATTGCAGATTACCAAGAAGACTTCCGTACTCACAACCATACGGCCAACCATATCTAGTGAGAAGACCCCAACAATTCTTCGGAAGGGGAGCCCCATTGGTCCTTCCTACGCCTAACGACATTAAACCAGCTGTTCCTAGAATAGACATAAACCCTACAAGTATACCTAGACCGCTCGGTCCCTACCTGACCCATCCACCAATTGACGCTCTAGTCTACTACATGGAGGAGCCAAATGAGGAAGAGACTTACGTATACCCATACGTATTACACAACGACAAGGGCAACGCAGTCCTTATGAACTATCGACCAGTACCGGTGATGGCATTAGGAAGAGGCCAATGTAGAGGCCTAGGAGGGGCAGATGCAGGATCCCATCATATGTTGGACTTGCGGTCATCCAGGGCACGTCTCATTATGTTGTCCTAAAAGGGAGCAACCAAATAGAGACAAGGCAAACCTAAGGTGCCCTGAGTGTGGAATCACTCCTCTTCATTGACTGTCCCAAGCGAAAACCATCCTCAAGTTCAGCCAATATGTCATATGTCCCATTGGGGCTGTTCAATGTCGAGAACCTCGATGGGGAGGCCACACCTATCCCATTGCGTGTCATGACCTGAGCACAGACGAAGCAAGCTGGCATATCTTTGCCAAGTCCTAGCAACCTCGATGTAGCCTCGATCAAGAAGAAGACCCGTAGACGGAGAAAGAAGAAACTTGAAGCTAAGATCATGCTGAAAATTGAGAGTGCTACGACTCTGCCTGCTGGAAAGAAGGTCACTAACGTAGAGACAGAAACCTCAGCTCCTAAGACGGCTAAAAAGGGAAGTGTTAAGGTAGGGGAATACTCGCATCCGAAGCGCCAACCAGAGGCTATCAAGAAAGTGAAGGAATGGGTAAAAGAGGCCTAAGAGCACCTAAGAGATGTTGAGCCCATCCTGGAGGAAGAGATCAAAGATCTCTCTAGCATAAGCATGCCAGTCTCACCCCCTCGACCGAAAGTGAGAGATGCAATTGCATCGCAAGCGGTACCACTTAGGCAAAGCCTTGACACTACAAGCCAACAAATCAATCACGGCCATTGGCCAGGACAATCTGGAATAGGAGAAAGACGAGCATCCAATGACCTCCTTACCACACTAGTGACCACCTTTGTGACGCTGAGCTTGGGAGACCCGCTTAGGCAGTATTCCACCCTATGGCAAGACCTGAAGCTGTGGGTTGAAGGATCACAAGAGCAAGCTGCTATAGACCTGCATGATCATGATGCAGAGACACAAATACCGAGTCTGACGCTACACTTCGTGCTTAAGTCCTTGCGCGTTAATGCTTTCTTGGAAGGCACCAAGATGCATGAGGTCTTACCTGTCTTAGCCCTAGGCGACACAATGAGAAAGGGGATTGTAGATATAGGAGCAGGGGGTTAGTGTACTGAGCCATGCAGTGCTTTAGACTTGGGAAAACCTGCCTGTTGAGACCGCCAGGTTCAATGTCACACTAGTGAACGGTATGAGAGTGAAACCATTTAGGGTACTTAAAAACTGGCCGGTGAAAATCACAGGCGTCCAGTTCTCGATTGACTTTATAGTCATGAAGGGAGGGGACTATGATATCCTATTAGAATGACCATGGATGCGCAATGCCAGAGTCATCGAAGATTGGGGTAATGGATTAATCTTCATTGGCAATAGAACGAAAGCTGTGAGGGTAGAGATGGACACTTTGGAAGACCTCACCGGTCGACTTGGATGCCATCTCCGCAATGCTTAAAGGTAACACTCAAGTCAAGAAGTCCTATGGGCCCTTGACCAAGTATATCCCATGCTCGGAGGATGAGCGAGACTGGATGCATGTCCTTGCTACAATCGACTTGCCATTCTCGGATCATGAGGCTTATAGCAAGCCATTAGGACAATTGGCAAGTCAAAAGATGCACCCTCCGTACCAGTTTGCACGATGGTAGAAACCCTTCGTGGGTGACCTGTCACATTCCATGTGCCAAATTACAAGAGGGAACTCCAAGAGATTCTGGAGTATTTGACTGGCAAGCTAGTTGGCAATCCAGCAGCAAACTTCAAGCCACTCCAAGATCTGTTAGATGAACCAATGTGGCAATGGACTAGGGTGCATGACTTAAACCTCATGTACAATTGGGCAGTAGTCCCCGATCAGAGACAAGAGATATACCAAAACCTAGGAGATGATGAGCAGTCGGACAAAGATGACTCCGATGACGAGTAGGAGGACTGTCATTCTTTCAGTGGACGAAAGTGAGAGTGAGAAAGACACGGTGCAATACAACACTGAGGGACGAGAAATAGAACAAATACGAGCGGACTCTAAGCCATAGAAAAATAGTGTCAAGTGAGGGGTCATGCACATGGATTGTGACTGCGCTTGGTTGGAACACATAGGAGCCATAGATTTTGAATAAGCAGGCCTAAGCCAACTAGGTACGAGTTTGATTTCTGAGTCAGAAGTAAACTCAGATAGTAACCCAGAAATACCTAGACCAGACGCACCAAGGCGGACCTACTCATCCACCAGAGGAGCAGACGATTGAAAGAAGAAAGGACAAAACAGCCTAGGGACACGCAAATGGAAGAGCAAAGAAAGCAACAGGATCTCCCAAAGAGATTTACGAAATTCAAGAAGGGTGACAGGGTAGTAATCCTGTTGGGTGCCAAACAGCAAGGGCAAACGAGTGAACCCATCGAGGGACTAGCCAAGGTCAAGGAGGTGAACCTAGCATAGGAAGGGGAGACACCTCGACCGGTCTTTATTACCGATGACTTGACTAAGGAAGAGGAGACGAGTCTTATTGCTCTCTTGTGAGAGTATATAGATGTGTTCACTTGGTCCTTAGAAGAGCTTAAGCTCTAAATATGGATCCCTAAGGCCCGAATGGCCCAAGGCACTATTCACATGCCGCCCTCAAGCTTGATCACCCCGAGCCCCATTGAACCTCAGAACCAGAAGTTGCAGTGCTTCCAAGACTCACCTCCTACAAGCTCACCCATGCATAAGCCTAGAAGAGTTGAGCAAGCCTATCGGCCCAAACCACAAACACCTTTACACACTTCAACCCCTGCTAGTGCCAAAAAGACTTGCCAAAACCAATCCAAGTGTAGCATCCCATCCGTAGCAGATACTACTCCAATGCTCATCCACGAGGCTCAACCACCACTTCATGGCCAACTGCCACCATCTGCCGCCAAGCCTTCTAGCCCCATCAAACCCCAGCCACCTGTAGGCCTTAAACCCTCCTAGAGCGGAAATCATTCTTAACTCTGGTCGTAGACCTAACCGAAGACACAGGGGATGATGTTATTGCTTATCTTATATGCTTAGATGCCACGTTCATGTCGCTGGCTCTAAGTTATGATCACTTGGACTTAGGCCTGTTGTAAGAGCCTTTAGCAACTGAAGTTCGCATGATGCCTTGTTCCTGGGAAACATTAGAATTCGCATTTGTCAAAAAATCGCACTCAATTTTCAAGTTGCTACGCACTAAGATATCAAGAGAATAAGCCATCAAACAATGCCTCATTACGTCCTACAATAAGCATGTGACTTCTTCCATCATTGACAAAGAAGTCGAGGAGTTGAAAGTGTTAGTTGACACTGACTCCCCATTTTTACGAAACTGGTACACTCTGTGATTGCAGTGGGAACTCGAAGGATGTCAAATCATGACCAATGCTGAGTAGCACCACGTAATCAAGACATCGGAGTATGACCCAACCTATGTCGCACCCACCTCATATAGAGTGTTAACCACTCTTTGTGGCCGACCCATGGAAGAGCACATCAAAGGACACCCATACCTTTATCATCTCCTGATCAAAGAAGAGCTACACATCGCTAGCCATGTTGATTTCGGTGATTTCCTAACGGATGTCCTCACTCATATCACACACGTAAGTACTCGACCCTTTAATCTGGACCACAAGGTTCAGCTGGAGTATAACCCAGAATTCTATAGTTGGCTCATGCGCAAGTAACCCTTATATCTGAATGCTGAATGCACTTGACCTCCTAACCTTCAATCCTAGGAAGGATTCTTCTCAATCTGGAAGGGGAGGGGGTAAGGTGAATCTAATTAAAACCAATCAAGATCAAGCAAACACATAAACACATAAGAAACTGGTGATGTAGGAGGAATGCCACAAAAGCTTTGAAATAAAAGGCAAAAAATTTCAAGGGAAAAATCAATGTTGGATCTTAATGCTTTCATTTAACAAACATGAAGACTTTCTTTTCAACAAATTATTATTTTTAAAAGCACTAATGGGAATTATGGTTCATGGAAGAGGAGAGGACCCGTTACAGCATCTCCTTGGCAAGCCGTGCCTACAACCAACTAAAATTTCAAACCATCCATAACATTGAGGAAGTAGTGGCCAAGGAGGAAGTAACCAAGAGGGTCGTAGAGCAGTGCGACCTCGCTAACTACCTCAAGAAGTTTGCACAAGAGCTTGACCACACAAAGTGTGTGGAATTCCTTAGAACTTACAATCCAGATCAGGAATGTGGAACTGTAACAGTGGGAAGGGGGAAGAAGGCCAAACATGTACATGTACCCTTGAACCCAACCTTGGTGGAGAAGGCACTAGGGTTAGAGCCTAAGGTGGAGAAGAAGCTGAAAAGAGACGTCTATGCCATGCTTAAGATGAAGAGGGAAGAGGTGCTAACCAATGACGGCATTAGCATCTAGGATATCCCTGATGCTGAAGCCCGCATGCATGCAAAATTGGTGCACTCACTATTTTCTAGCCAGTGCTACAATTCCCGCATGCACTAGATCAGCGTGCATGTGCTGAAGAACATGGCAGCTCACACCCTGGATGAGGTTCATTGGAATAGCTATGCATGCAAGACCATAGACCAGGTAGCAAAAGCACTAGCTTTAGGAAGTAAGCCAGTAGGCAGGGAGTCTCCAGCCTCCAAAAGCACTGAGAGGAAGAAAGCATCATCCAAAGCCTCTTTCATCGGCTATGGAAGTGTTTTGACTACCCTCATCCAAGAGGCAGTAAAAGAGGCACAGGATGTAGAGGAAGGAGAAGGAGAAACACCCGATAGATTGCCCCCTCACCATGACCAAGAGTTATCTAGCAATAAGACCGAAAGTGACGAAGAAGGGGGAGAATAGAAGGAACAGTCAAGTAAAAAGGAAGTAAAGAAACCTAAGAAGAGGACGACACAAAAGAAGAAGTAGGATGAAGGCCGCAAAAAGGAGGAGGAGGACTTAGAGAGGGCAAAAAGGGAATACCTCAAAGAGGCGGAAGAGAGGGAGAAGAAGAAGAAACAAGAAGCAGAAAAGTCGAAGGAAGAAGCCAAGAAATCCAAGAAGGTGTCAAAACAGGATGTCGAAGAGAGGAAGAAGAAAGAAAAAGAAGAAGTAGATAAATTGGAGGAAGAATCTAGGAAAGCAGAATAAGAGAGGGAGAGAATGGCTGTTGATGAAGAGGAGGAGCTGAGAAGGAAGGAGGAGGAAGACATGGCCGAAGCCACATGTCGGTCTATAGAGCAACAAAGCAGGGCAGATGACCTAGGAGCTCTAAGCCCACCGAGGGAGGAGGGGCTAGGCTCAAGCACTCAGGTGCAGGAGATCATATCACCAGCTATCACTGAAGGCAAGGGTAAAGCCCCCATCCATCCTATCCTGACCCTCATGGTGCCTACCGCCGAAGCAGCCACCCTCACCCTAAGCATTCCCACTAGTGCGGATATCTCAAACTTTGTGGCCTGGATGCAATATTTCATCAATAAAGAATTAGCCCAAGGGAAGAGCATGGAAACCATGGCCATGGGGTAGAAGAGGCCGACCAAAAATGCCAAATCTAGACGAGATTCAAAATGCCAGAAAGTGGAGGCCTCAACCACTTCGATCCACACGACGATGATGCCTCCAGCTAATTATGACGAATATGTTGCTGAATTGCTCTCTCAACTAGAAAAAGCTAAAGAGGAGAGGAAGATAGCTGTGGCTGAGTTAGCTGCGGAAAAAGAGTTTGTAGTTGTTTTTCAGCTTGAAGAGACTCGACAGATAGCTATGCAACAAAAGGCGATCTTTGATCTCAAACAGGAGTTGAAGGCTAAGGACGACATGGAGGAAAGCTGGAGGCAGCGATTGAAAGATGAGAATCAGGAGTTGGTAAAAATGCAGAGGGAGTATAAACTCTTGATCATGCAACATGAAGAGCTAACCACAAAGACTGATCAGATCGAACGAGGCATGGAGAAGTTTGCTGCCAAAGAAGAGGAAAGGAAGCAAGAGGAAGAACAATATCACAAGGAGATGGAGACCATGACTGAGAAGCTGAACTTATAAAGAAAAGAGCAGGAGAGAATGAGCTAAGAATTGAAAGACTAGGAGCAAAGACTCATAGCTCTGGTGCAAAGGCAGGAGGAAGGCATGGAGGAAATGAAAAAGAGAGTCGAAGAATGGGCGGGACAGAATGAACGGAGGATGAAGACCTTGGCGTGTCTCCTGGCTCTCATGGAAAAAGAGAAAATCCTCGCAGAGAGTAGAGCAGAGGTTGCCCAAGTAGCCTTCAGCACTCAATAGAAGAATACACTAATGGATACCACCCACTTAAAGGTAGGGGAGTCCCTCAAGGTGGCAAAGAAGAAACTAAGCATAGCTTGTAGGGCCCTGCAAGCAGGATTGCACATGCCATCCCAACTCGATGTTGTGGGGTTGAGCCTTGATGATCAACAGAAGTACTTATTGATGGCCGGCCTAGTCCCCCAGGAGGTCTATGCACTAGGCCTTGAAGAGGAAACACACCAAGCAAACCGACAGAGGGATGTGAAAGGTGAGAAGGATCGAAGCTTGCACGTGAGAGCTATGGCAGGAGAGCAAGAGTAAGAAAGAGAGAGATAAGAAATGGGAACTCCAACAGCCACAATGTGTGGTCGGGCATTCCTTTATTCAAACTGTCACTAAAAGAATAAAGAATAAGTGACTGTGATGGGTGCCCGCCACCTGCAATGTGTAGTGGCGGGTATTGTTAGTGTAGTAATACACGTGCAACTAGGTGGAGGCGCCTTTACCCCCAACAACCTCCCATTTAAAGGCGAATCTGCCCCAGTGAGAGAGAGAAAAAGAAAAGATAGTACAACATGTACACATGCATAGCATGATGAGGAAAAAGATGTCATCTCATCCAATGCCCATGAATCTCCTGAGGAAGGTAGAGCGCTCAGTAGTGAGGCTCTTCGTGAGCAAGTCTGCAGGATTTTACTCAGTCGAAATCTTGATAAGGTCAACAAACCTGTCCTCAACGACCTCGCGAATAAAGTGATACCTCACCTCAACATGTTTCGTCTTCGCATGGAAGACTAGATTCTTGGCCAATTGAATGGCACTCATAGAATCTGAATGTAATGTAGGCATAGCATCTATCATACCAGGGTCTGCAATCAAACAGCCTAACCATATAGCCTCTTTGCAAGCCTTTGTGGCTGCAATATACTCGACCTCTGTAGTAGAAAGGGCCATACACTTCTGCACCCTGGACATCCAAGAGATAGCCCCTCCAACGTAGGTGAACACATAGCTAGAAGTGGACTTCCTACTATCTGCATGTCCGGCATAATCAGAGTCAGTGTACCCCACAACTCTTGTGTATCCTGGCTACCATAACAAAGACACATATCTGTTGTGCCCTTCAGGTACCTCATGATACCCTTCATGGCATCCCAATGTTTCTTGCCAGGTGTAGCCATATAACGTGCCACCCCAACTACAAAAGCTATATCTGGACGGGTGGCTATCACGGCATACATAAGACTACCCACGGCTGATGTATAAGGAATCTTGGCCATCTCGGCCCTCTGCTCATTTGTTTGAGGACAATCAGCCTGTGAAACCTTCACATGAGAAGGTAATGGATAGCCAATAGCCTTAACATCTTGCATGCAGAAGCGCTCAAGGACATTATGAATGTACTCCCTCTGTGATGACAGATAGAGTAGTCCTTGAGATCAATCGCGTGTAATGTGCATACCAAGTATATGAGAGGTATGTCCCAGATCTTTCATCTCAAAGCTCTTTTTGAGCTGAGTCTTAAGATCATCTAGCTCCTCATGAGATGTCCCTGCTAAAAGCATGTCATCCACATAGAGTACCAAAATCAGTAAAGAACTATCACGGGCTTTCTTCGTATACAAGCATGGATCCATAGCGTTGCGACTGTAGCCCTGTGACTACATGAACGCATCAAACTTATGGTACCATTCCATAGGTGCTTGCTTTAAGCCATATAGACTCTTCTTTAGCTTGCACACTAGGTGTTCCCTACTAGGGTCTGTAAAGCCCTTAGGCTACTCCATGTAAATCTCATCATGCAAGTCCCCATGTAGAAAAGCCGTCTTGACATCCATCTGGTACAAGTCCAGGTCAAGCTGTGCAACCAAGGCCAAGACTAAGTGTAGGGTGGTCATCTTGACCACAGGAGAAAAGACTTTATCAAAGTCAACACCATGGTCCTCCTTAAAACCCTTAGCAACCATGGACAGGTGCTTCTCTTGGTAAAATCCACTCTTTCAGCTAGTTTTAGCAATGGTTTTAGTGCATTTTCTGCTAATTACAACAACATGCAATTTTGCCATTTTGCATTGATTTGGGTTAGTATGGCTAGTCATCTGAAAGACACAGCTCTCTTTAACATTGCCAAGTTGGATGGTACTAGCTATGGGTATCGAAAGTCCCACATATGGCAGATTTTGGTACAAAAGTTACAGATTAAACCCTTGTATTTCAAAGGTGTCAAACTTGAGGATATGGATGATGATATTTGGATGGAAGTTGATGAGCTATGCAAGTCTACCATTATTTTGTCACTCTCAGAATAGGTCCATCATAATGCTGTTGAAGATGAGAATCAGAGTGCATGGGATTTACGGGAGAAGATGCAGGAGCTCTATGTGCAGCAGAGTCCTACGTCATAGATGTTTTGGCTGAAGCAGTTAATGGACCTTCGCATGAAGGAGGGGTCATCCCTATCATCTCATTTTAGTCAGTTTCATGCTATCATGAAGAATCTGTTGTCACAGGGTATTGAGTTCAACGATAACTTGCACCCATTATTTCAGCTTGGCACCCTTCCTGAATCATGGGATGTATTTCGTACTGCCATATGCACGAACAAGCTTGATGGGCTAAAAATCAAAGATGTTGAGAGTGCTTTATTGACTGACGAAATCAATAGGAGAAACAATGATGCTTCCCGCTCTTCACATGCATTGACTATTAGAGGTGGCAAAAATGGTAGGCATGATAATGATCATAAGGGCAGAGACTCTCAGAAGTCCAGGTCCAAGTCACGTGGTCGCAGTAAGTCCCGTGGACAGAAGTCTGATCTTACCTGTCACTATTGTGGGAAAGCAAGACATATTAGGCTACAGTGCCATAAAATACATGATGATAAGTGCAAGGAAAAGGGAAAAGATAAAGTGCAAGAAAAGTCTTCTGAGCGTAGCATAGTACTTGCAAAGTCTAGTGTAAAGATAGAAGAGGTTAATGTCACACAGGCCACTGATTCAAATGATGATTACATACTTGTAGCTTCTTCATGCAATGCCTTACAGACTTCTGAGATACATTCTATTATGTATATGTAGTGCTGGCTCTTGGATTTGGGTGCGTCCTTTCATGTGACACCCTGTCGAGATTGGTTTCATACCTATCGTCTTGGTGATGACAGGTCTCTTGACATTGTGGGCATTGGAGATGTTAGGCTGTAGTTTCCTTTTGACAACTCTTTTGTTTTGCATGATGTAAGCCATGTACCTGCGTTGACTCGCAGCCTTATGTCAATTGGACAACTTGATGATGCAAGGTATTTTGTGTCTTTTGGAGACTCTACATGGAAGATTACTCGTGGTAGACTTGTACTTGCAAGAGGTGCCAAGTCTGGCAGCCTCTATCACTTACTTGTATCAGGAGCTACATTGGATCATGTTTTGTCTGTGGGTTCTATTCCCCATGTATCCCTTTGGCATGCTCGTGTAGGGCATATGTCTCATAAAGGAATGAAAATGCTCTATGCTTTGCAGTATCTTCCGCCTTTTGACTCTTTGCATTTTGATTCTTGTGATCATTGTTTATATGGCAAGCAAACTAGAAATACGCATAAAAAGTCTGGCAAGGAACGCATGGGTGAGCCCTTGGCTCTTGTGCACTCAGATGTATGTGGGCCCATGCCCTGTTAATCACTTGGTGGGGCAAAGTACTTTGTTACTTTCATAGGTGATTACTCACGTAAGGTTTGGGCTTATCCTATAAAGAGAAAATCCGATGTCTTAGACACATTTCAGCGTTAGTTTGCATTGGCAAAGAACCAGTCCGGGAAAAGGCTCAAATGCCTATGGTCAAATAATGGGGGTGAGTATGTCTCATGTGCTTTTGAGCAGTTTTGTGATGAGCGGGGTATTAAGCGTCAGTTGACTGCCCCTTACACCCCACCCCAGAATGGTATGGCTAAGCGCATGAACATGACCATTCACGAAAGGGTCCGTAGCATGCTTAGCCAGGCTAGCTTACTGCAGCACTTTTGGACTGAGGCAATTACTACTGCAGTGCATCTTATTAACCAATCGCCTAGCAGTGGCATTGACTTTCAGGTTGCAGATGAGGTGTGGATAGGCAAACCCCCCTCTTATGATCATTTGTGTGTCTTTGGCTGTGAGGTATTCTGCCATGTGTCCAAGGACAAATGCAATAAGCTGGATCCTAAGAGTGTCAAATGCATTTTCATTGGCTATGGAAATGTAGGAGAGATGGGTTACGTCTATGGGATCCACAGGTGCGAAAAGTGATCCGCAGCCATGATGTCATCTTTCATGAGGACAAAATGCATATATAGCCTGAAAAAGTGGTTGAGGTATACAGAGTTATCTTTCAAGAGGAGCCACATGCTCCCGTTCAGCCCGCTCCATGGCCAGCTAGACAGCGTGCAGCATCACCTGATGCTCATGGCCGAGATGTTAGACATGTTGATGTTAGACAAGATGTCAATCAGGCAGTAGAGCGTGGGTTGAGGCGTTCTACTGCCTGATTGACATGCTGATGTCAATCAGGCAGTAGAGCATGGGTTGAGGCATTCTATTGCCTGATTGACATGTTGATGTCAATCAGGCAGTAGAGCGTGGGTTGATGCGTTCTACAAGAGATAGATGACCTCTTGACCGTTTTATGCTCTCTATGGATTATGTATTGGTTACAGATGCAGGAGAGCCTCTTACTTATGATGAGGCTATGCGCAGGGGTAATTGTCACTCTTGGGAGAGGGCTATGCAGTCTGAGCTTGACTCGTTGCATAAGAATAAGACTCGGGATTTGGTTTTTTTACCTCAAGGTAAGAAGGCTTTGCCATGCAAGTGGGTGCACAAGCTGAAAAGTATCCTTGAACACCCCAAGCCAAAGCCATCATTGTTAAGACTTCAAGCTCGATCTTCTATCTTTGGTATGACTGTACCCGACACTTAGGATGTCCAATTGTATCACATGCTGACATTGAATAAGTCGGTGGATAGGACTTAGATGCCTTTGTTGTGAATGGTCCTTGAGACCTTAGGTTGTTAACAGTCATTTGAGTTATGTGTGAGTATGGATAATGGATGTGTGTGAGAGCACACATCTCTACACTATTGGCTTCAACCCTTGTTTCTGTCTTTGATTCTTAACATGGTATCAGAGCACCCATGACTGGGCTCTATGGAGTGCATGCGGGAAGAAGACCTGAAGAATGAATTGCCAAGGTTGAAGAGAACAAAGGACTGACTGTCATTTTCCTTCATTGTCTATGCTACAAAGTAGGCATTACCATTGTGACTTACCATTGCTTGAAGAGGGATCTGTGACTTGGTTGACACATTGGATAGGCTTCATTGAGCACATTTGAGTGCTTGATAATCATCATTATCTTCACCACATGCTGCTGGAAGAGCCTGACAGGCTACGTGAACTGTGTCTGTATGTAGGCTGAATGCATTGATTGTACTTCATGCTAATGCTTGGTCACAAACTGATCTATGGCTTATAAACAATTCTTGGCAAGGTTGCTAAAGACTTGTGGCATGCTAATGCTTGACTGGGAATGAGATATGAGCTGTGAGAGTTGACTGTAGATCTGAAATCTATCCCAAACTGTTGTAGACAGAGAGTATTCAGTAGGTACATGACTTTGGAAAGAGCCTTGAGCTCATAGACATGCCCAAAAAGGGTCTATTGAAGTACATACATGCTAATGCAGACATATGTCGTGGATGTTTTACTTGTAAGTTGAAGATTACCGATCAAGTATACTCAGATTTGAAGCATTTATCTTGGTTGGAAACTATCAAGAATTTGTGGACAGCAAGCACTACTTGGTCCACTACTTGGCTCTGAAGGGTTATGTACTTCATGACATGGTATATCTATTACAAATGCTTTGAGCACTAAGAAGGGAGTTGAATGCAAATGGTTGCAGCTGGAATTAGATGTACTACAATTGTCTTGGCTGTTTATAAACAGTGAATACTTTGTATGCCACTTACTCCTGAAGACAGGGTACTCTTGGGTATTGGCAGGGTTATGCATTGGCTTCCATTTGTTGTGGCATATGGATATGATACCTTGAGGGTATTATGGACTAAAATACATTGTTTTTGGCCTGTTCTTGGCTGATTGAAATTTGCAGGTAGACTACTTTGCACTTGTACTTGCAGTACATGATGTATTCGGTGTCAGATTGACATGCTTGGAACCCCATATACAGGGATAGATCTCTGAATTGCTATAAGTGTTTTTGGGACATGTACCCTCTATGTTGAGCTAAAAAAGGAGTAGCTGTTTATTGTCATTTTCAGCCTACTGATTGCTTGTCTGTACATGAACAGGTTGCTCAAATACATGCTGGTTTTGCATTGAATGCAGTCAGTATATGCAAGTTGCAATACCTAAGTGATTGCCAACTGTCAGGAGGTGATTATACTGATGTTTTCACGCTAAAGAACTGACTGTCTGAGCACACAGAGTGCTAGAAACTATCATAAAAAGTTGCAGGCTAAAACATAACTATTTGGAAGACTTTGGCTTGTAGGTAGTCAGGCAGAGTCTAGAACATGGCAAATGCAGAAAGGACAGACAACATAACCCAGATAGTGGGGGGAAAAGCTTAGTAGTAACAATTATGCCATATGGAAGTTCCACATGGAGAACTTCTTAATAGGGAAAGGCTATTGGGAGTTGGTGACTGGAGTGGAAGCTGAACTTGAGCTCTCACGGCTGATCAGGACGATTACACCGAGCTTGGACAGAAAGAGCTCGTAGAGTCTTGCACTGGCTCTCTTTATGTATCTCAGATGCCATGGTAATGCAGATAATGAACTGCAGCTCTCCTAAGAATGCATGGGACATTTTGGTCAAGTATTATGGCACAACCATAAGTGCCAGGAAGATACAGTTGAAGCAGAAGTTCAACAACATGGAGAGGAAGAGCAGATCTATACAGGATTATGTTACAGAGGTTAAGACCATTGTGGATCAGTTGGCATCTTTTGGTTCACAGGTTGAAGATGAAGACATGGTTGCTATGACTTTGAATGGCTTGGGGCCTGAGTATAAGTCTTTTGACACTTCTGTGTCTGTGCGGGCAGAAATGCTTGATTTCAATGAGCTGGTTGCATTGCTTATCCATGAAGAGGTTAAGCTTGGCTTGGCTACAAGATCTAGCAGGTTTAAAAACAAGGATGCAGTTTTCTGTTCCAATCAATGCGGTCGTGGAAACCGTGGTAGAGGCTATGGATCTGGTAGAGGAGGCCAGCAAAATGCATCCTATGGCAATAACAACCAGCAGGTATTGAATGCAAGAGGTGGTGGAAACTTTAGAGGCAGGGGGAGATCTAGCCCAAGAGGTAGAGGCTCCTGGCAACAGCATCATCCATTTGACAATCCGAACAAGGATAAGGATTGTCATTACTACGGGAAGTATGGGCATATTGCCAAGGACTGCTTGAAGAAGCAGGGCAATCAGAAAGGAAAACAACATGGACATTTTGCTACATCTAGTCAGGCAGATGATACTTCAGGAGATAGATTGTTTGCCATGTAGTATGTAAAAGACATAGTTGTTGAAAAATGCAATGATGATGCAGTTTGGTACATTGATTCAGGGGCATCGAGCTACATGACTCCTCACGGTGATTGGTTCACTGATATGGTGGCTGAAAAACATGGCTATGTCTGTACAGGTGATGACACGTAGCATAACATTGAGCATAAAGGCAAAGTGCCTCTTGTGGTTCATGATGGCAGAAAGAAAATTTTGCATGATGTATTGCATGTTTCTTCGATTATGAAGAACTTACTGTTTGTTGGTCAAATAACGGAGTAGAACTTGCAGGTTAGATTCAACAAGCATGGTTGCTTTATTGAAGAGTTTGGCAATGGATGCAAGTTGATAGCTCGTGGCCACAGGAATGGTAGAATGTTTACTCTTGATGCTACCTTGCCAGAGTAGTTGGTGCACTCTGATGTTTGGGGGCCAGCCCATATGCATCCATGGGAGGCTCGAAGTATTATGTGACATTCATTAATGATTACAGTCGCTATACTTGGATTTGCATTCTGAAGACAAAGGATGAGGTGTTTGCTGTTTTTTAGCAGTTTAAAAACCAGGTTGAAAAGGAATTTGACTACTATATCTCTTGCTTGAGATCAGATAAGCGGTGGGGAGTATGTGTCAAATGAGTTTGACAACTTTCTGGCTGAAAATGGCATACGTAGGCAGCTTACCTGCAACTACACTCCTCAGTAGAATGGGGTAGCTGAAAGAAAGAACATGGTCCTGATGGAAGCTGCTCGTGCCATGATGAATGAGAAGAAGATGCCGCTCTATTATTGGGCTGAGGCTGTTATGACATCCATGTATATCTTGAATCGGACTCCCACTGCATGTATTCATGAGATGACACCGTTTGAGAAGCTGTATGGCTATAAGCCAGATGTAAGTCACATGAAAGTCTTTGGCTGTCTTGCTTATGTGCATATTCCAGATGAAAAAAGGAAGAAGCTGGATCCAAAAGTGCATAAGTGTATTTTCATTGGATATTCGCAGGAGAAGAAGGCATACAAATGCTATGATCCCTCTACCAGGGAGACCTTGGTGAGTAGGGATGTTATTTTTTATGAGATGGGTTTTCTCTAGATCGTGACCAACGTTGAGTGAGTAAGGTTGTCCAAGCTGTAGGCTAGGCGTTGGGTCCTAGGGGAAAGAAAGTGAGGTATGGTACATCCTGGAACGAAATAATTGGTACCTTGAGAGAACTATGTGTGAAGTGTTATATATGTTTAGCGACGCATCGAGGGGCTAATCCCCAAGATGTAGGAGAGTCGCAGTGAGGTAGCGGCAGTCAGCCGTGGGAGGACCTCCTATGTTTGTGCTTCGTGCCATTTGGCAATGTGTTGGGACTCCCTTTGAGGAGTGTTAATTGGGTTAGAGTTGGACTACGAGACGTAATACAAATGCAAGATGTTTAGGAAGATGATGTATGTGTCATCAACGCTCCTGGCCGCGAGGCCGTGGGGTTGTTGAGCGCATGATAGAGGTCCGGCTAGTGCATGAGCCAGTGCCAGCCCGTTTTAGGTCCCATCAGCAAGATAGTGTGTAGGAACCCTAATAGTCACAATGTGTGACTTGCCTTTCTTTATTCTATTGCCATAGAAAGAATAAAGAATAAAGTGACAGTGATGAGTGACCACTACCTAGGTAGCGAGTATAAGTAAATGTAGGTGGCTAGGCACATGCGGCCTTTAACCCCCAACACATCATAAGAGTACAAATAATCTAAGCAGACATCACATAGGCTATAACTAGGAGTGTGTCAATTAGCATAAGAGTCTGTAAGTAGGACCACCACAATATGTAGAAGCTTGAGAGGAATTACATTCCATTGGCTAGTGGCCATAACACATTGGGATGATGCCTATTATAGGGCAAAAGGCCATCTTTACGATGTTGATAATCAAGTATCCACTATGGGACATTGTGCTTTTCACCCTAGTACATGGATTTGGCTACCTTGGAAGTTTGTGTGTTTGCTCCACCACATAACCATTATTAGGTAAGTAGCTTATGCTACCACAAGAAGGTCACTCCTATGGTCATTTAAGTATCATAGATCATACGAATCCCATTGCACTAAGGCACACCACTCTCAACCTAGAGACGCTTGGATTGCACAAAGAATAGGTAGAACTATTGGCTTTCACCACTAGAACCATCAAAATCCAAATCACAAGGATATAATTGACTTCATCAAGACATGCCATTGTGAGGAAAGAGCCAACAACTTAGTCAATTTCTATTCCCTTTTGAGCTTAGGGGGTTACTCTTAAATATGTAAACCTATCATGTGGATGATTCAAAAGAAAGGAATTTAAAAATGTATTTTTAATAGATTTTTTACATACACAAGGGTGCCAAATAAAGGGGTTATTCATAGATTGAATAGAAAAAGGGTGACTTGAATTTAGAAAAAATTCACAGATAATGGTATTTTTAAATAGGCATTGAATGCCATGATGTAAATGGTTTATATTTAGTGAATCCCCCAAGTCTTTTCACCTTTAGAACCATATTCAAAGTGCACTTGCTTAGCCCAATCAATTGCCTTGTCTCTTTTGAGCTGAGCTCAACTAAGTTCTACTCCCCTCAAATTAATCAAGATTGGATGAGAAACTTTACCTAAAAAATTGCTACTTTGCATAGCATTAGCCAAGCAGTTGTCCAATGATACACTTAACTGCACACCTACTTAGCAAAAGGAGGTAGTCACCTTGAGAAGTAGAGATGGACCACAAGTACAATTGAGAGGAATGCCACAAGGAAAAGTTCATTGGAAGGGGAATCACTAGCACAACTTTGAGAGAAGCCTAGGATTGTACTTGGAACCGACCATGCACAACAAAAGAAAAATACCAAAGATCTTTTGATAAAGTCCTGAATCGATCAATGACCAAACTTTGTGAGCGCACTATTGGACCGTTTGTGAGGAAGTCAAGCTAAAAGTAGGAACGTAAAACCCTTGCGATAATCACCTAATGTATAGAACTGACACTTGATTTTAAAGGAGGTTGAGACTTTGAGTCAAATGGTAATTTTAAGTGCATAAAATCATTGAAGATTGATGTTAAGTTCTTGAGTACAATGTTACATGTTTTTGAGCTTTGATGTTTGTATATGGATTGCACAAAAAATGATTGAAAAGTGTGATTGCACTTTGGTATTAAAAAAGTGCATTGTATTCATGCACATTGCTTGGGAAAGATTGAAAGGCAATCAGCACATCGTGCATTGAAGATTGTCTATCACTTAAAGAAAATTCAAAAGAAAGGAAAATCAGACCATATGTGGGGGATCAAACAACAAAACAAAAACCCAAAATTTTATAACTAAGCCACAACCATCTTATCATAGGGACAAAAAGATTTACCAAAGAATAAAATTGATTGTTGCAATGGACCAAGCAAAGAGTGATTGTCAACAAAAGGTCATAACCAAATTAGAAGAAGAAAGGAGGCCAGGGAAAGACCTACTATAGCAAGTTGCTAGGTTTACACAAGCACAAATGATTGATAGGCAAAGGAAAGAGGTCGGAGCTTAATCAGGTCTAGTGCATCTATGTATTGGACTAGGAGCCAATGAGACAAAGAGAGAGTGCTTGATGTTGAGCTCACTCTAAGTGAACTCTTCACCTCAAGCGGTTGCTGGGATAATTTTGCAACAAAAAGTGGAGTAGTACATCATTAACCGCCTCAATCCTAGCTAGATTAGGTATAGTGCACAAAAAGAGGAGCCAAACTAAAATCTTGATAGTCACAAAATAAATCAAAAAGTACAAGGCGAGAGACAACCCTTACAACTTCATAGAGTAGTTTGAGTAGGTCTGTGAGGCCAACAATCTCCAAGACATTGGCCAATGTGCACAAACTTTTGCATCATGCTTGGGAGAAGAAGGATGCACTTGGTTCATTGGTCTTGATAATGCTAAATGTGATGACTTTGACACGCTTTAGGACCTCTTCATAAAGAGATTCTTCGAAATGGGGTATGCATAAAATTTGATTGTCAAACTAATGAATGTTAGTTAGAGAGACAAAGAGGAGATTTGTGATTACATTAGACACCTCTAGAGCCTCTACAAGAGGATTCCAACAGTTGAAGAACCTATTTAGAAAGAGGTCTCCACTGTATTCATTAATGGGATCAAGAATGAGGAAATCTATAAAGTGCTAGTAGAGCAATTCACATCTCCAAAGGGATACACTAGCCAAGGTTTTCAAAGAAGCAATTTTTATGGATATTCTACTAAAGGAGAGAAATGCAAAAGCTATTCAGCCCACATGCATCATTACCATCCACAGTGAGAGATCTATGATCTGTAATGATCAACATTGACGATATATTAGGATAAAGAAAAGGGTGTAGAGATTACATAGGAGATGGCATGGCTTAACCTGGAGCTTGTAAACATTTAGGATACACTATGATGGCCCATGAGACCTCACATTTAGCGCATCCATTGCAATGGTAATCACCTTTTGTCAAAATGTTTAGATCCGCGACCATGCACTTGCATGAACTACTAAAGGATTGGCTACAAGGCTATGCATTGCCGCTTACTATGGAGGTTGCCATATTCTTAGCCCTGCCCACAACCGTACTATCCCATGAATAGAAAGTTCAACTATGGAAGAGGAGCTCCACTTGCTCTTTCGTGCCTAATGAACAACATCCTATAGCTCCCAAGGCAAACATTAATTCGATAGGAATACTAGACCACTTGGACCCATTGTCAGCCATCCATCAAGTGATACTTTCATGCATTTCATGGAAGAGCCACTGTAAGAAGAGATATACATGAATCCTTATGAAATTTTTTATGATGAAGGAGGATACCCAATCTTGATGGATTTTAGACCCATTCCAGTCATGGCTTTGGGCAGGGGACAAGCTCAAGGCATGGGAGGAAACCACCATAGGAACCTCTAACATGTTGGACGTGCAGTCCCCTAGGACAGATATTATCTAGATGCCTGGAAAAATAATAAGTAAATAAAGACAAAGTTGACTTTGAGATGTCCAAAATGTGGTTTCATACACCTATATGCTGATTCCCCTAGGAAGAAACCCTCCACTAGCTCGATAATCATACCATCAGTGCCACTCAAACTCTTTAATGTTGAAACGCTTGATGATGAGGCCACATCGATTCCCTTAAATGTCATGACTATAGTCCTTCTTGTCATTGTATTACAAGGCTCCACCAAAAAGGGACTGTTGTGACACAGGAGTAGGGATTAGTGTCCTCAACCATGTAGTTATGTAGGCTAGGGGGAATCAACTTGTGGAAACTACATGTTTTAATGTTATGTTGAACAAGGGAACAAAGTCATAGACCATTTGGCATGTTGAACTTGATTGTCTTATCAAAATTGCATATTTTAGGTTCTTAGTGAACTTGATTGTCAGAAAGGGAGTAGACTATGACATTCTACTTGGTCAACCCTGTATGAGAATGATACGAGCAATTGAGGATAGGGTAATGGCTTAATGTTCTTATGTTCCTAAACCAGATAGAAGTAGCTAGGATGGAGGTGGACAAATGAAAGACCTCACTAGTCCGCATGTATGCCATCTTTGCCTTACTATTGAAAGGCAACACCAAAACAAGACCAATTGCTCACGAAATAATCCCTTGTCTTAGCAATGAAAGAGATTGGATACATATCCTTGCTACCATTGATTTTCCCTGCTCAGATGATGAGGGTGATTATAAGTAAGCAGTTGATAAAGTTAATAATGTGTAAGAATAAATAAAATGAAGTTCCTAGAATTTTTGAAAGATAGGTTGCATGCTAACCCTGGTGCAAACCTCGAAGAGATCTTGGAAGCTAGACAATAGAACTAGACCAAGGTGCACAATCTAAACTTGCTCTACAACTAGACCATTCTCTCAAGAAGAACATTGAGTTTAGGAAAGAAGCAATGACTAATGATAAGTTTTCTGATGCAAAAGATATGGAAAGTGTGTTGTCATGATACTCCATATCTACAAGTTGAAACATTATAGGATCTCTATTCCATCCAAGATTACAACTGCATGTTTATGAGATGTGTTTGTCATTGTTTATAAGAGTTATAATTGATCTACCAGTAGATGCCAAGAGCTTTAAAGTCATTCCACATGTTAGTTAACATAAAATATGTAATGTATCCTTGTCAGATATCAAAAGTGGCCAGTTTAATGTTGAGGACAAAAATATAAGTGCTATATGATGTGTTTATTGTGCTTAGGACAACCCTTGAAATTTTTAGGCAATTATAGGAGTCTTCACCCTGGGGAAAAACTCACAGCAAAAAGCTCTAGCTTTGTTATGCTTTTTGTGTGGCTAAAAACTCAAGAAAGAATAGGAGAAAAGAAGGGTGAAGATAAGATAAGACTATTAGATGCTTGTAGATACATGTTTGCCTTAGATTTGTGATTGCTTTACTAGTATTATGTAGAGATTTTTATAGGATTGAAGTGTTGAACCAAGAGTTTAGAGAGGATTTGGCCTTGATTCAGGTGCTTTCTCTTACATGTTGAGTGCGTGAAATGAGGGTTTTTAGGGATATATTTGGATCTCTCTTTTTCTACTACTCTAAGTAAATATAACATGAATTTTATGTAAATATACAAGAGTTTGGAAGCTTTTGCTCAGTGAATATATGGTTATTTGGGCTAATTTTGTAAAAACATGGATCTAGAACATGACTTGAGGTGGAAGCTATGGAGGTTGGACGAGAAAGAGTGAGTTCATGAAGACACTGATATGATTGACTGTTACACAAGTGAATTAGGTTCCAAGATGGAAGCTTGGACTCATAAACACAATCTTGTGTATAGATTGACAATGGCACAGAGACTTTACTAAAGGGCAAAAGTACTATGACATTGCATTAGAAAAGAGAGCAAGTACAATGCTTTATAGGAAACTGGATGGTAGCACTTGCCCTATTGTGCTTATGGGATTCTAGTCCTAAGCCCTCACTATTCCTTCCAAAGAGACTAAAGTAGGTGTGATTGCAAACATCTAAACACCCCTCCTCAATCACAACCAGAAGTACAAAGCATATAGAGGCTTTAGTGAAAGCAACACCTACAAAGTGTGGGCACACCATAGACATGGCAAAACACTAGAGGCTCTCATAGAAAAGGCTAAGTGTTGGTACCACAAACATGGTGGACATCCAGAGGCTGTAACAGGGGCCTCATAAAGTGTACAAAGGCTGTAATACAAGGCTACATGAGGAGTTTACAAGTTTATATCCAAAGCATTAGGGCTAGTCAATACAAGGCTAAAAAAGTCTATCCAAATAGAAGGACTGATGAGGTTTGTCCTTCTCCTGGTGGTCTTCTTCTTCTTATTCTTTAATAGCAACTAGATAGGCCTTTTGGGACCTCTTTTTGGTGTGGTAGAACTTCTCAGTGTGTATGGTCCTTTTGCAAAAATCACAAAAAAACGGGTATTTCTTGCCTTTTATATGTTGCCAACGTATAATGCTTGTTCATCTCTAGAGGTGCTTGGTTCTTCCTTATTTTTTAGCTTCTTTTCCTCCTCTAATAGTGATGCTTGGATATCAACAAGCTCAAGGTTTGGCATATTGATTAGAGTTGCTGACACATTATTATATTCAGGAGGTAAACTTTTGAGCAGAACACCAATGCAAACATCTTCTTCCATTTTAAAGTTGATTCCTGCAAGTTGTGTAAGAAGTCATTTCATGTAATTTAGATGTGTGGCAAGTGATGTGTTGGACTTCATTTCAATCCTGAAAAATTCAATCAAGAGACCATACTTTGATGACTTAGACTGTGCACCAAACAAAGTGTCAAATCTCTTCCATGTATCCTGTGAAGTATCATAGTTATCCACATGGTGGATATAGCTGTCGTCTAGCTCCAGTTTGATAATGACCTGAGCCTTATCATCATTCTTTTGACAAGTGACTACAAGGTCCACATCACGAGGCTTATTCTCTTTGCCACCGGTGATGGCCCAAAGACCCTTCTTCATTAGGATGAGCTTTATGCGGGTCTGCCAAGTGTGAAACCCTACCCCTTTGAAGCGAACTATCGGAGAGTCCTTGCCCATGCTGGAGTTGGAGAATCAATAGCAAATCAGCTTCAAAATTCTCAGATTTCAATAGCAAAAGGCTTGATCTTGAGTGTACTTGATAAGCAAAAGTGCCAAAAGACACTAGATGAATAATATCAAGAGATATTGATGCTTGTGGCTCGAAGCTTGAGACCTTCAGAATCTTCCCTGCTTGATTTGAGGTTGAAAAAAGTGTTGGAAAACTTTAGATTCAATGGATCAGAGTGGCAGAGGCTTGCTTTGAGGGTCTGGAAAGAGAAAATAATGGAAAGATAAAGCTTTGAGTTCTTAGTTATGGCAGTCTCACAGTTAGGGTTTGCAGGGCAACCTGGTTTTTCATAGATTGCAGGAGGTATAGTGCATCAGTTCCAAAAATTATTTTATAGAAATGGAACTTACTTCATGGGCTATCAATGCCCTATGATGATGACTGGAATTGCGCCTTGTAGGAGATGCAGCAGCAGCACGAACGAACTAGGTGTAGTTTGGAACAACAACCTGCAAAATTGATAATGCTGGGCCTATGAAGCAATAATGTCATGGTTTGTTGTGCTGGCTAGGGGCACCTTGAGATGAGGAGTAAGTTCATAGAAGAAGTCTCAAAGATATATGCTTTGTATGTAGAGATCCAGCTCCTCCAAGTTGGGTAGGTGCTATTGTCCATAGACACAAGTATGACAACTCTAAAAAGAGGCAATGCTGAAGCTATACTTGCCCAATGCCAATGATTGAGGTGCCAAGGAGGAGCTCTAGAAGTAGAGAAACGCTTCTCTAGAAGGAAGTTTAGAGAGATTTGATGTGTGGAGAGAGATGTGAAGGCTTCAAGCTGATAGGGTGCTACTGGCTATGGCTGCCATGGAAGCTTCATTGAAGGTAGGAATGCAAATGAAGGAAGTTGGAGATGGGGTTTAGCACTCAAACTGAGCTGAGCTGAGAGTTAAATGGAGCTAACACATGATAAGTCATGCTGAGCTCTACTCTGATACCATGTAAAAACATGGATCTATAACATGGCTTGAGGCGGAAGCTATGGAGGTTGGAAGAGAAAGAGTGAGTTCATCAAGACACTGACATGACTGACTGTTACACAAGTGAAGTAGGCTCCAAGATGGAAGCTTGGACTCATAAACACAATCTTGTGTATAGATTAACAATTACATAGAGACTTTACTGAAGGACAAAAGTACTATGACATTGCATTAGAAAAGAGAGCAAGTACAATGCTTTATAGGAAATCGGATGGTAGCACTTTTCCTACTGTGCTTATGGGATTCTAGTCATGAGCCCTCACTGTTCCTTCCAAAGAGACTAAAGTAGGTGTGATTGCAAACATCTCAATAGATTTGCTTCAAATATGTCTTTGGGCTATATTAATTTGTTTGAAGGCTCTACTTGCATTGTTTTGTGCAATGATTGATGTATTCCTTTCAATAAATATTTGGATAGAAGTTTTTTGTCTAAGATCTTGTCTTAGAAACATCATTTTGTTGAGGTATCATCTTGGTCATAGGGTTGTAAGTATGAAAGTAATAGTGAAGTTGTATAAGGATTGAAGCAAAGGTTCTTTGTAAGTAATTGTAATAATTCTGCCTCGAAATATTGAAGACCCGTAATCCGTGCAAAAAAGCAAACTAAAATAATCTCCCGCATCGGTAAATGTTGGTGGTTAAGTGCTTACCCTGCGCGCGTGTCAATAAACTCTAGCCACATGGAGCACAAGAGCCAAGGCTTGAAACCCGTAGCCCGCACGGGAACACCTCTTCAAAGGGGAAAAAGGGGATAATGGTTAAAATTGAGGCAATTTTTTTAAATAATAACCCCCTCCCCTCAGTTGATGCATGGCGGGGAGAGGGAGTGTGGGAAGGGCTGGAGCTAAGTGGAGTAGAGAGGAGTTGGGGAGGGGATCATGCCTTCCTCCATGTGTGTGGATCCCCCCCCTTAAAGGCCTTTATAACCTCCCCCTTAAGGTTGGGGGGAGGGGAGAGAGAGGGACGTGACCCTGCCACCCTGCGCCATGAAGAAGCCGCCATCGCCAGCTCACTGCCACCCAGGCTGCTCCCTTGTCTCCACTTGCACCATCATCATCATAATTCTCCTCTTTGTCGTCAGCACCCCTCCTCATCATCACCTCCATCCCTCATCTTCTCTCTCCATGATCGTTTCTGACTCAGAAGCATTAGAAGCTTCCAAAGAAGCTTCTACTCTTAGGCCTCCATAGGCCTGGTTTCCCCCTGCTTCCCCGGGAAATTTAAAACCAAGTCCCTAAGGCAGTGTCCTAAGCGGAAGGAGGAGATAACAGATAGAAATTCGATACGCGGAGTGACTCAGAGGAGAGTTGTTGGAACGGAATTAGTGCATCCAATGGCCCTCAAACAAAAGACACGAGGCACACATGTGGGAGCTTCCAATCCGAGTTCGCGTGTGGACAACATCCCGAACCTCAATGCCCAGGTTCTTAGAAAATTAATTCCACATAAAAGGGATGCATTAGGAACATTTAATTTTCATGGGGAAGTTATGAATGCATTTATTCATTCATCTTAGAAGATTTAGTTGCATGTTGCACATTGCTTGCACTTCCAAGTTGCAATCCTGAATGCATATTGCATAAGTAAAAATGTGGATTTGTCTAAATGCATCCTTGATTTCCTCGCGAAAAAGAACAGGGCCTAATGCATTTAGATAATAATCTCCTAGTTGTGATTCATATGAGTTAATCATTGACGTCCATTAGATGTTGTCCAAGTAGTTGCATTGCATGAAAGGGATTTATGTGCCTTGCAAATCGCATGTGGTGAAAATTGCATCCTAGGTTGGCTAAGTGCTGAAGGACAAATTAAATCAATAATGATCCCATGACATTCATGCATGGACTTCGTTTATCGAAGTTGGATTTGGGAATGGATGAAATTTCATATTAAAGCTAGAATTCAATGCATTAAGCGAAGGGTTATGAGCATAGTTCTTGATGTAAACTAACGTAGGGTTTTATACGAGTTAGCCCTAAATTGTCAATCATTATAGTTTAGGCAAGGAAAAGAAATGGTCATTGTACATCTTATAGTTGCATAGAAGGAAAAAGTCTATGAATGGTATACTTGCATGGAATGTTGTACTTGAATTTATTTACTTCTCTTAGGAAAAGTATTTGCATCTCTTCTGAGGAAAGATCACCTTTTGTCGCAAGACAATTAGACCGATTAGGTAATTCGCTTGCAATGGTGTAACTCAAACAATGATTACCTCAATGCGCTAGGTAGAGTTAAGTCGCGATAACATTCTGCTTACTATTGCACTTGGAAAACCGACTTGATAATTCCAACCTCAAAGGTCCTACCCACATTCACGGAATGTAAGATACCCATACAATAATGATCTAGGGTTTTTACCCTAGGGTAAATTGGCCTAATACTAGTCTTCCGATTGAGTTTAGAAACCCTAGGGCCAAATGTTGTTGGCTTAGTAAGGTTAGGGTTGGGTTGGGTCAAGAGGACTCCCAAACCCTACATCTTGACGAGAGGTATTCTCGACCAAAGAGTACCGTTTGATGAGAGAACTAATCCTGTAAGTCAGATGCGACTCCTATGCAACAAGTTGCAACGTCGCATGGCTTTGTGTTTAAATCACAAGATAGATTTACCACTCCTTGGAACAAGGTTGGCAGGTTCCAAGTACAAGTTTAATTTGCAAGAGGATGAGTAGTCATCCTGCTACATCACCCTTCCTTGAGGCTGATTTGCCAAGTCAGGGAAGTTGTGTATTGTCTAGCAAGAAATCGACCAATCAAGTTAGGGCGACAAGGTTGCCCAGGATTTACTATCTTAGTTTAAGGAACCTAAGGTGTTTGTTAATTTGGGTTAATAGGGTATAAACCCTAACCCAAGGATAAAAGGGTAAACAAACAATAGAACCCTTGGGGATCTTGCCAAGTTGCAATTGATTCCGGGTTGGATGCTGGATGCATTCGGAGAGAAGGATTCACACCTTAGTAGTTGGCCAAGAAAACAACCATTAGATTGATTGTGTTTGTATAGTTAGGAGCACTGTTTGTACTTCTTTGCTCAATGAACTAAAGCTGGAAAAATAATTAATGCTTCAGGTTGAAGGCCTGGAGGGAGAGGCAGCGTCAGCTATCCCCGACTGTTTGCCTGACCCTATCCAAGGGGGTTGTTAGTCGCGCTGGGTACGTGGACCGAACCCGCCGCGAGAGGTCCCTCTGTGGGTGCTACTTGGAGTAAGAGGACGCTTGGGTGCCAGGGGGGGATCTGGCTGTAAATCACTTGCCTTCGGGTCCTGAACAAGAGGCCGATGTGACTCAAGATTGGATCTCGAGGCCCGCATACTAGTCTACGGGCAAAAACTTGGAATAGTAATCCCTGAGGATTATGGATTGCCTTCGGGTGGATTATGGAATTGCCTTCAGGCGGATTATGGATTAGCCTTCGTGCTGGATTATATGATGTATTCCAAAGATTGATAAATAAGATCAATTGTTGAAAATGAACTTGTTTGACATTGTTTTTCTATGTTAGTGCTAAGCTACGTGAAGGAACCAGTGATTAATTGGCTAATTAAGGAAGCTGTTTTTGCTTGTCAAACTAAATGTGGTAGGTAATTAGATAACTAAAGCAACCATGAGGAAAGTGCGGTGGATGTGACCATGGGTCCGTCCTACGGAAGGGTGGTCCTGGTTGGCCGGGACCTTTCTTGAAGGAAATTGACAGCAAGGAATGATGACCTAGAATCTAGGATACTAGAGTCTTGATTTATGCTGTTTTAGGGGAACGGAATGGGACTATGCCTTACGGGTATAGAGGTCGAGCTTTGCATCCCTCTCGTTTCCCATTCACCTTGAACCAAGTGCAGCATGAATCCGCTTCGACCCTAACATTTCTACGTAAAGTAGTTTGCCTGGGGTTCGACGCTACCTAAGTAACTTGACCATTAGGAAAACCCTGATTCAGGTCAGTCCTAAGTGGGAACGGTCGGAATGCTTCCGCTTCGTGATAGACTCGGGAAGACCTAGATCGCAAACCCAGTGACATTCCGTGGGAGTGCCGGGCGGTGCTTTCTAGATTCTCTTCTCGATGGGCTGCTAAGACGTGTCCTACAAGTAGACAGGTGGATACGTTACAGTTGGTATCAGAGTGAACCAATGAGGATCCAATATTTTCAAGGAAACTTAATGAGGTGAAGTAGAGAAAATGTTGTTGTTAAGAACATTTCCTTACTTACTTATCGATGCTGGCTTGTAGAGTCGCGAAGCATGGAACATATTCTTGGTGTTCCAGGTTATGTTTATGATTGCAATTCGTGCTTCGACTTATCGACGGATGCTCGATATGATGAATATCCTAGATTGCATCTACAATCCTTCACCCCTGTACGTGGAACGGAGATGGATGGTTGATTTAGGAATTTATTACATAGCTGCCCACCGACTTGCGTACCTTCGAACCAACTTGAAGAGAATCAAGTGGATGGAAGACTTAAAGATCGTGAAGCTGTTCATCTTTGTTGAAGCTCACGCAAATGTAACCCTACATGTTGGCAGTCGAAAGGTCAAACAAAACATGTATGTGTACGAGAAAGTGACTTGAATAATCCCTGCCGACAGAATCAAGGTGTTGGGACGTTATGAAAAGGACGGGTATCAAAGGAAAGGATACCCTAATCTTCCTATGACCTATCGATTCCTAAAAATCCATGACCCCAATCCATATTATTACTCAGTTCCTGTAGCTGAATGTAACACAATCTTATTCTCCCCAAATGTATCAGCTTGTTCCATCTTCCCAAAAATAATTGTACTCGGAAGGGCTATGCCCATATGAATGAAATAGACTTTTTTTATCAATTATTGTCTTGGCTGCGAGTGTTGCTAAATAAATTAAGTGATGAGGTCACCTGGCTAAAAGTTGAACTGGGCACGTTAATGTAATGTGAGAAATGCTTAGCAAGTTTTTAACGTAAAGAGTCTTATTGCCCAGGCACAACCTCAAGTGCAGATCCCTAGTTCGACCCCTACACCAAGTACGATTGTAATTTAAGAGAAGAAGTTTCTTCTCAAACAAATCAAGCCACCAGAATTTGACGGTAAGGGAAGGACCATCCAAACTGATGCCGAGATCTGGATCGAATCCATGGAGGATTATTTCAAAGTAGTAGGTACTGCACCCACCAACCAAGCAATGCTCGCCAAGCTAAAGCTTACTGGCGAAGCAAGACTTTGGTGGAAGCAATGGTGCAGAGACCAAGGGATCTCGGAAGGGTCAGTTACTTGGGAGAAGCTTAAAAGAGCTGTGCGAGGAAGATATCTACCACCTGCCTACCGCACGCAGAAGATGAACGAGTTCTATGAGCTGAAATAGATGGATATGACACAACATGTGTCAAAGTTTTGTGCCGGATTAAGCCCACCCGTAAACACCCGCCTCGAATCAATGCGCCCAACAGACCTTTAGGATGCGCTCATTTGAGCTGCGCCCATAATATAGGAGGTGCAAACCAGGCCAAGAAATAACAAGACTTGGTCTTATAAGAATCAGGACAAGGGAGTGTATAAGTCTCAAGCTAAGAGGGCGCAAGGCCAAAATCCGGGACAAAGGAAGAAAGCTAGGACCAACACTGTAAATAATTTCGTTCCTACCCAAGGTAATGGCCGCAATCTCTGTTGCTTCCATTGCAACGAGCCCGGTCACTTTAAAAGGCAGTGTCCTAAGCTTAACGGAGGACAACGTCAAGGGCTATCCCAAGGAATCATTCGTGGCCAAGGAGCTGCCGTCAGGGCTGGAGGAAGAACTGCCAGTGTTGTCAATAGGGAGATGTGCGATGAAGAAGACTCGACCATGGAAGCAGACTTTGAGAAGGCAACAGTCCATGCCGCTCTTCACAAGAAAGGCCCAAATCGCCAATTCTCGATGATTCAAACCCCATCGGATTATCAAGGTAAAAGCTTCAAAACCTTGATTGATTGTGGCAGTACGCATTCCTTCATTTCACTAGTATGGGCAAGAAGATTAGGAATAGCCACAATAGATGCACCTACCTTACTTGTGGAATTAGCAAATGGTCATGAGGTCACTTGTACAAGGCAAACTGCTAAGGTGGAATTCTTGCTGGGTGGAAAGTTAGATTCAGGGTTATGAACCTAGGTATCCACGAGTGTTTGCTTGGAATGGATTGGCTTAAACCTAATGAATTTAGTTGCATGTTGCACATTGCTTGCACTTCCAAGTTGCAATCCTGAACGCATATTGCATAAGTAAAAAGGTGGATTTGTCTAAATGCATCCTTGATTTCCTCGCAAAAAAGAATAGGGCCTAATGCATTTAGATAATAATCTCCTAGTTGTGATTCATATGAGTTAATCATTGACGTCCATTAGATGTTGTCCAAGTAGTTGCATTGCATGAAAGGGATTTATGTGCCTTGCAAATCGCATGTGGTGAAAATTGCATCCTAGGTTGGCTAAGTGTTGAAGGACAAATTAAATCAATAATGGTCCCATGACATTCATGCATGGACTTTGTTTATCGAAGTTGGATTTGGGAATGGATGAAATTTCATATTAAAGCTAGAATTCAATGTATTAAGCGAAGGGTTATGAGCGTAATTCTTGATGTAAACCAACGTAGGGTTTTATATGAGTTAGCCCTAAATTGTCAATCATTATAGTTTCAGCAAGGAAAAGAAATGGTCATTGTACATCTTATAGTTGCGTAGAAGGAAAAAGTCTATGAATGGCATACTTGCATGGAATGTTGTACTTGAATTTATTTACTTCTCTTAGGAAAAGTATTTGCATCTCTTCTAAGGAAAGATCACCTCTTGTCGCAAGACAATTAGATCGATTAGGTAATTTGCTTGCAATAGTGTAACTAAAAGGATGATTACCTCAATCCGTTAGGTGGATTTAAGTCGCGATAAAATTCTGCTTAGTATCGCACTCGAAAAACCGACTTGATAATTCCGACCTCAAAGGTCCTACCCACATTCACGGAATGTAAGATGCCCATACAATAACGATCTAGGGTTTTTACTCTAGGGTAAATTGGCCTAATACAATTAATTTGCAAGAGGATGAGTAGTCAACCTGCTACATCACCCTTGAGGCTGATTTGCCAAGTTAGAGAAGTTGTGTATCGTCTAGTAAGAAATCGACCAATCAAGTTAGGGCAAGAAGGTTGCCCACGATTTACTGTCTTAGTTTAAGGAACCTAAGGTGTTTGTTAATTTGGGTTAACAGGGTATAAACCCTAACCCAAGGATAAAAGGGTAAACAAAAAATAGAACCCTTGGGGATCTTGCCAAGTCGCAATTGATCCCGGATCGGATGTTGGATGCATTCGGAGAGAAGGATTCACACCTTAGTAGTTGGCCAAACAAACGACCATTGGATTGATTGTGTTTGTATAGTTAGGAGCACTGTTTGTACTTCTTTGCTCAATGAACTAAAGCTGGAAAAATAATTAATGCTTCAGGTTGAAGGCCTGGAGGGAGAGGCACCGTTAGTTACCCCCGACTATCTGCCTGACCCTATCCAAGGGGGTTGTTAGCCACGCCGCGGGTACGTGGACCGAACCCGCGAGAGGTCCCTCCGTGGGTGCTACTTGGAGCAGGAGGATGCTTGGGTGCCAGGGGGGGCTCTGGTCGTAGATCCCTTGCCTGCGGGTCCTGCACATGAGGCCAACGTGACTCGAGATTGGATCTCGAGGCCCGCATACTAGTCTACGGGTGGAAACTTGGAATAGTAATCCCTGAGAATTATGGATTGTGTTCGGGCGGATTGTGGAATTGCCTTCGGGCGGATTATGGATTAGCCTTTGGACTGGATTATATGATGGATTCCAAAGACTGATAAATAAGATCAATTGTTGAAAATGAACTTTTTTGACATTGTTTTTTTGTGTCAGTGCTAAGTTACGTGAACGAACCGGTGATTAATTGGCTAATTAAGGAAGCTGTTTTTGCTTGTCAAACTAAATGTGGTAGGTAATTAGATAACTAAAGCAACCCTGAGGAAAGTGCAGTGGATGTGACCATGGGTCCGTCCTACGAAAGGGTGGTCCTGGTTGCCCGAGAACTTTTCTCGAAGAAAATTGACAGCAAGGAACGATGACCTAGAATCTAGGATACTAGAGTCCCGATTTATGTTGTTTTAGGGGAACGGAATGGGACTATGCCTTATGGGTAGAGAGGTCAAGCTTTGCATCCCTCTCGTTTCCAATTCTCCTTGAACCAAGTGTAGCATGAATCCGCTTCGACCCTGACATTTCTGCGTAAAGTAGCTCGACGCTAGTTACTTTCTAGGAACTTGACCATTAGGAAAACCCTAATTCAGGTCGGTCCTAAGTGGGAACGGTCGGAATGCTTCTGCTTCGTGGCAGACTCGGGAAGACCTAGATTGCAAACCCCATGACATTCTGTGGGAGTGCCGGGCGGCACTTTCTAGATTCTCTTCCCGATGGGCTGCTAAGACGTGTCCTACAAGTAGACAGGTGGACACGAAACAGTAATATATGATATAGTGTGGTTTCTCTCTTGCATACTTCTCCTGCCTATAGTTTCTTATGTTTCTCATTTGTAAATTCTTATTCTTTGAACCCCAATAGTTTATCCCCCGATATTTTGGTAAACTCAATGTGAAAGGCCAAATCCTCTAGGGCTGAAAGATGGGAGACCTAATTGAAGAGGTTGTCAAAGCAAGAGATGTTAGGAATTTTATGTGCATTTATGAGATGATCAAACATGAAGAGGCAGTTACCAAAGCTTTGTAGGAAGTAATTACAGAGTTGAAGAAATTTGATGGATGTAAAATATTACACGGCGCAGCGAACAGAATCTGAGAAAGAGATAGAGAGTACACAACAGATAAGAGAAGAATCAGTAAATTCTTTAACTCCAAACAACTGATACAAAGATGGTTCTGTCCACCCGTGCGCTTCCACTATGTGAAGCTTAGATGGCAATCTAGACAGAAGATAGGTGAAGAGCTTAAGGCTAGCTGGAACAACAACTCTGACTGGGTGAAAGATGAGTGAGAGATGGCTGCGAAGGGGTTTAACTTTTATAGCCCGCGAAGGTCGTTAGGTAGGCCTGCTGAGACCGACCTACCATATGAGCCTCCACTAGTCGGCCAGGGAATATTCAAGGGAATATTTCCTTTACCATCAGGCCGGGGGCACTGCCCCCGGACCCCCGCCAGGGGGGCCGCTAGCCCCCCTAGGACCCCCCAGCCAGGGGCCGCTTGCACGGCCCCCGGACCCCACAATAGGGGCCCCTTTTAACTCGATGCAATGCGCCTCGAGTTGCTACCAGCTTAACCACTCCGTCTAATCCAAAGATTAGATCCACAACAGTCACCTTTTTGCCATCCGGTCACATAGACCTCATCTGATATACAAGTCAGGACTCAACCAATGTCCGGGCTCACATTTGGCTTCTCTTCATAATGGGGGCGTTACAACTTTGAGCACCATGGATCATTGGTAGCACCTAATGAGGGTGGGGTATTGATCATATCTAACACCCCCCCTCAATGTCCACCCATAGGTGAACTATCTCCTCGGCCCAATGCCGAGTCTCTGAAGATGAACTTGAAGCAGATCCTTCGTAAGTGCTTTGGTGAAGATATCTGCTCCATTCTCCTCTGTTGGACAGTAGACCAATTCCACTATCCCATCCTCCATCAAATCATGCACATAGTGATATTGGATCTCTATATGTTTGGTGCATGCATGAAACAGTGGATTTTTGGCAATGGCGATGCAACTCTGATTGTCACATCTCAGCACAGTTGGTTCTTCATCCTGCACTCCCATATGCCATAGAATCCTTCTCAACCATACGGCCTCACATGTAGCAAAACAATCTGCCTTGTACTCTGCTTCGGTAGAAGACAATGCCATGTTGGTTGCTTCTTACTAATCGAAGAGAAAATTCTTGAACCCAAAGAGAAATAATAACCAGAAATTGACTTCCTGGAATCAATGTCTCCTGCCCAATCTGAGTCACAGTTTTCCACAAGAGAAGTTTCGAAATTGTATGTGATACCATAGTCAAGAGTTTTCTTCAAGTATCTGAGCACCCGCATCCCAGCCTTCCAATGACTCTCATGAGGTTTGTTTGAGAACCTGCTCAAAACACCAACAGCAAAACTGATATCTGGTTTGGTGTTACACAAGTAGATCAGACTACCGACCAACCTCCTATGCCTCCCAATGTCTACTAGTGCTGATGTATCCTCGACGGATAACTTTGCATTCACCTCCATAGGTGTAGCTATCTCCTTGCACTCGGTCATGCCAAATGCCTTCAAGATCTCCCATGCATACTTATTCTGAGAGATGAAGACTCTTGGCTTTCCTTTTTCCCCTCTTATCTCTTTGAAGTGATAGGTGAGTCATGAGAAGGTGAGGCATGAAGAGACTTTCCTAGCTCTTGCCAGACTTCAATCCCCAAACAATAGTGCAGCAAGCCTAAGTCTGTCATTTCAAACTCAGAACTCAAAGCCTTTCGAGTTTGGTTGATCATATCTTCATAGTCACCTGTAATAAGAAGGTCGTCCACATATAGGACAATCACTACAGAATTTTTACAATCCCTGTAAACATACAAGTTAGCATCTGAGGCACATCTTTTGAAGTTTAGGTTTAAAAAGAACTTATCTATCCGCTGGTACCATGCTCTGGGGGCTTGTTTCAGCCCATACAATGCCTTCTTCAGCTTACACACTTTGTTCTCAGAATGGGGGGCCTCAAACCTTGGTGGCTGAGCCACGTACACCTCCTCCTTGAGGTCACCATTTAAGAACGCTAACTTAACATCCATTTGGTACACTGGCCACTTCTTGTGGGCAGCCACTGCAAGTACCGTGCGAATAGTGGTCATTCTGGCAGTTGGGGCAAATGACTCTTGAAAATCAAACCCTTCAACTTGTGAAAATCCTTGGGCAACCAGTCTAGCTTTGTACTTTTCTAAGGTACCATCAGCCTTGTACTTTACCTACCAGATCCACTTGGTGTTAATAACCTTCCGCTTTGTTGGTCGATCCACTAGCTCCCAAGTGTCATTCTTCATTATGCTGTCATACTCCGCCTGCATAGCAGCCTTCCATGATGGATCTGCAAGTGCTTCTTCTAAGTCAGTTGGCTCCTTTACTTCTCTCATAATCTCAACCATCAAGGCCATATTGACTATGTGAGCAGAAGCCCTCCTTTGCTCCTCTATTCTCTGAGACCTCGTTGGTCCATCTGCCTTCTCCTCAACAGATGCAGGCATAGGATTATTGTGGTCATAGAGTTGCTTCACCCAGCGCGGCAATGGCTTTTCCGGTGGGGTGATGTCAGGTTGGTGAACTTTTTCCTCATCATCTGAAGATGATGCTTCCTGCTCCTTAAGGATAGGGATAACTCTCGGGACAGGTTCATAGTGGACTACTTCTTCGCTTGATGATAAAGTGGAAGAACTTGCCTTCCCCTCCTCCACTGTATGCGGCTCCTCCTTGAACACCACATCAGGGCCCACGATGATCTTCTTTGCCTCTTGGTCATATAATTTATAAGCCTTCTGCTCATCACTATAACCCAAGAAGATACATTTTTTGCTTCTTGGTTGTAACTTGTTTCTCTTCTCATCTGGAACATGTGCATAACATTCACATCCAAAAATTCTGAAATGTGAGACATATGGTTTTTTACCAGTGTAAGCCTCATGAGGTGTTTTTCCCTTGAGAGCCTTTGTATAGCTTCGATTTAGAATGTACACTGCAGTATTAACAGCTTCAGCCCAAAAATGGTTAGGCAATCCCTTGCCCTTTAGCACGCATCTTGACATCTCCACAATGGTGCGATTCTTGCGTTCCACAACACCGTTCTGCTGAGGTGTGTGAGGCGTCGTCAATTGACGCTTGATCCCTTTGCTCTTGCAAAAGCCTTCAAACTCCTTTGAGTTGAACTCACCACCACCATCTGTTCTAAATTTCTTCACACTTTTCCCTGTTTCATTCTCAACAAGTATTAGCCATTCTTTAAACTTACCAAAAGCTTGAGCCTTATCACGAAGGAAGTGCACCCACATCTTTCTACTGTAGTCGTCGACAATCAACATAAAATAAGAAGATCCCCCCAAGGCCTGTGTAGGCATCTTACCACACAAGTCAGCATGCACCAACTCTAGAGGAGCTTGTGCTCTATTCTTGCTTTCTTGTGGAAATGCCTTTCTCTGTTGCTTGCCCATCATATAAGCTTCACATGGTTCCTTCAATTCAGTTATTGTAGGTAGGTGAGCAACCATACCTTACTTTTGCATCTCCTTCAATACTGCAAATCCGATGTGTCCAAACCTTTCATGCCAAAGCTTACTTGTGCCCACTCCAGCGGTGGCTGTAAGAGCACTTAGCTCATACAGGTTATTCCTTCTTTCTCCTTTGCCAACAATTGTGCCAGCACTATCAATAATTTTTGCACCTGTCTTCTTGAACCTCACTTCATGACCAAGATTAGTTATGGCAGCAACTGATAATAGATTTCTCCTGATTTCGGGAACATACAACACATTTGAAAGCTTTTTGACTTTACCATTTGTAGCAACAAAAGAAATAGTACCTATGCCTACAGCAGGGCATTTAGCATCATTTCCAACCGTCACAGTGATGGATTCTTGTAGAGGCTGCATAGAACTGTATAGACCTTTCTTGTTGGTCATGTGACGGGAGGCTCCACTATCCAACACCCATGAGTCAGTGGTAGATTCTTCTTGCGCTGAGGAGCATACTTCCTCAATGGTCGCCATGAATAATTCCAGCTCTGCTTCAGCCGTATTGGCTGTCTCTTTCCCTTTGCTTTTAAGGGTACCATTCTTTTCATCTGCCTTCTTGACACAACAATCTGCAATTGCATGTCCTTTCTTCTTGCAGTAGAAGCACTCTCCTTGAAACTTCTTCTTGCCGCCCTTCTTCGTTTTGTCACCATCATTTTTGGTGGAGGAAACACCTTTGCCTTTTGCATTGGCAGAGAATGCAGCATCTCCATTGTTGCTTCCTTCTCGGGCTTTCAGCCTCAACTCCTCCTCCATTAATAATGCACAAAACTCCTCAAAAGTCAAAGCTTGAGGTCTCACCTGAGTATTAAGGGCAGTTACTAGTCCATCAAACTTTTGTGGACAAATCCGAAGACACCTCCGAGCTAGCTCTTCGCTAGTGCTTTGTATCCCAGCGCCAGCCATCTGGTCGCGCATATTCTTAATCCGAGTGATGAATGCTTCAACCGTCTCTCCTTCAGCAACCTTCTCGGCTGCTAGTTGATTCTCCAAGTTTTGAATCCTTGTTTGGTTTCGTGTTTCATACTGACTCCTTAGTACATTCCAAGCCTCTGACGCTTTGGTTGTATATTGAATCAAAGTCAAAACACTATCAGAACAGCTTGTAACTAAGGCACACAATGCATCTACATACCTTCGTTTCCAAGCTCATAGAAGATCTGCATTTGGAGGAATCATCACACTAGGATTTGATGGGTCAGGGGTAGGCTGTGGTTCTGCGTCAGTCCCCAGCACAGTCTCGAGAAGCTCATAAGAATCAAGGATAGTTGTAATTTTGAACTTCCACAAGGTTTATTTGTACCATCTAACTTGCCTTCGCTGAAGGTTGGTGGACGAATCCTCAATGTTTGAATAGCCGGTACAGCAACACCACCTCCTGCACCGCTTCCGGAAGTCGAATAGTTTCTCTTTGCTGTTGAAGCCTTTGCCTCTTGCACGCTCTCCGATCTCTAGAGCCCCTTGGGCTCTGATACCATGTAAAATATTACACGGCGCAACGAACAGAATCTGAGAAAGAGATAGAGAGTACACAACATATAAGAGAAGAATCGGTAAATTCTTTAACTCTCTCCACTAGTCGGCCAGGGATTATTCCAGGGAATATTCTCTTTACCATCAGGCAGAGAAGATTAACCATAGTAGTGGTTTACCATCGGGAATATTCAGTCTTAACCAAAGATTAGACCCACAACAGTCACCTTTTTGCCATCCGGTCACATAGACCTTATCTGATATACAAGTCAGGACTCAACCAATGTCCGGGCTCACATTTGGCTTCTCCTCATAATGGGGGCCTTACAACTTTGAGCACCATGGATCATTGGTAGCACCTAATGAGGGTGGGGCATTGATCATATCTAACAATGGAAGGACTTTATCCAGGTTTCTCTATATCTATGTAGAAAGACTATAGATGGCCATTGTGTTGACAAATGATGTGATGTGGTATTTTAGCAGGGTTGTGGCTCATGAGCTATGGACCTAAATGAATCCA
Source organism: Lygodium microphyllum (assembly GCF_053477565.2). NCBI lineage: Eukaryota > Viridiplantae > Streptophyta > Polypodiopsida > Schizaeales > Lygodiaceae > Lygodium > Lygodium microphyllum. The sequence continues at coordinate 72,894,966 of NC_141136.1, forward strand.
ATTTACACAAAGAATGGTTGGACTTGGAGTTGATTTCAGGAAAGCCCTAAAATATGAGTATGTTACATTAAGGATGCTGATAGAGTTACAAAAAAGTATTTTCTTGAGTGGGTTGCAAAACCTACAAAAGGGATTTCTACTCTAGAATTCTAGAGAGAATTTGAATAGTATTATGAACCGATTGAGTGTTGCAAAATGACTTACTCTAGAGGCAGAGAAGATTATTTTCTTCTTGTAGTTTATGGATCTATCATTATAGATTGAATTGAGAAAACTCTTGGAGGATGATATAGCAAAGAAGGGTCTTAAGATGGAGCGGAATGATGTTCAAGAAGCAGTCTCTAAATTACTAAAAAGGCATAGAAGAATAGAGCAGTTGACTATACCTAGGGCTATTGCTAGTCCATCATGGACAGAGCCACTACTAAGGTAGCTGTAGCATAGATTGCCTTTTGTTGTTCCTTCAAAGGATGATGTAATCTATGATCTTGTGAAGAATATGTAGGATTGACAGATTAAGCTTGCAAAGCTTGAAGATCCAAGAAGATCAGTGGCTCTAAAGACTCCATCTAGGGAAAAAAATATATGTAGATGTATTTGGTATGATAGTTCAGATCATGATGACAAAGGTTGTGATTCGTACAAAGAGGCTTTGCACAATAATCTGATTTTTTGGAAGGAAGGAAAGATTCATGTTAGTGAGATAGGATTGCCCCTTGCTATGAATTTCAAGAAGGGAGGTATCCTATTAAAAGGTTTTTGTGGCCTTCAATTGATTAAAAAAGGATTTGCACATGTTTGTGATGACTTGGCAAGACAAATGTATCTTGCAAACCATTCCACTTCTTCTTAGAATCTACCTCTAGGAATCTAGCGACCCTAGTTGACAAATGGTGGCCCTCGCTTCTTCCAAGTCTAGTTTAAACCATTGCACATTAAATACAATAATGGAAAAGCTATGATAATATACTGAAATCACACTTTGCAAGTTGCCAAAGTACTCAATTTCCTCCAAACTTCATTATGACACCACAATCCATCATCGAGCATAATTTATTGATGCACTTTACTCAATAATTTACCCACATGACCGGGCCACACTGTAGACTTTGTAATGTGGATTAAAGATTAGGATTAATCATCACTTATACTTAATATAAACTACAATGAAAAAAGCATGCATTTACCTTTGGACTACATCCCTTGGAGAAGTTCCACTTCTCTCTTGTGACTACCTCACCCTCATGTGATACTTTTGTCAATCTCTTATGCAATCACCTTGACATAGGCATGAATCATGGTAGTTCCTCTAGGCTATTAGAATACGTTGAAAATCTGATTGTGCTACCTCTTGTTCAATTCTAGAAGCCTCGTACCTATGATGCTACTTCTCCATGGAGGCGTGGTGTAGCATATAAAAATGATTTACCTTGTCTTCCATGGTTCCATCTATCCTCTTCTCTATCCCATTTCCAATTGCCACATCCATCACATATTCCACTTGGAAGTGACTCTTCACGATCCATACAGTGAAGATATTGGCCAAACTGTGTGGTGGATGGATTGCGGATTGGCCAAAGCTGCTACCTTTTGCATTGTGGGCTGATCATATGACTCGAAGTGTGACTATAAGATTCATTCTAGTAAAGTTGATGTATAGACAAAAACTAGTTATGCCCATTGAGATTTGTGCATTAACTTGGAGTGTGTTGCCTTGGCAGAAGGATTTGTCTAGAGAGGCACTTTGAGCTCTTTGCATTAGAAAGTTGGAGGGGAGATTAGGGGATGTTTAGTTGGTAGTGGAGAGATTGAAGGAAGCTAGATTGAGGATTAAGGATAGATTTGATAGCAAGCATTGTCTATTGCTTAGAGTTGTGGATGTGTAGTTGGAGGGGAGATTAGGGGATGTGTAGTTGGTAGTGGAGAGATTGAAGGAAGCTAGATTGAGGAATAAGGATAGATTTGATAGCAAGCATTGTCTATTGCTTAGAGTTGTGGAAGAATGTGACTAGGTGTTGGCATATGACAATAGCCTAGAGAATTAGTATAGTTCCATTCGTAAGATGGCGAATAGGTGGTTTGGTCCATATGTGGTGAAGCATGTCTATGACAATGCTACCTATGTATCAGCCAAGCTTGATGGGACAGTATTGATGGTGCCTATTGTAGGGAAGAGGATAAAGATCTTCAAGAGGAGAGAAGATGATGCCTATGCAATTGATGAGTTTTTGGAGGATGAGCAGCATGATGAAGATGTAGCAGGAGAAGAGGAGAGAAGATGAGGCCTATGTAGTTGAGGATTTTCTGGAGGACGAGCAACATGATGGAGATGTAGTAGGAGAAGAGAAGGACATTGATGATCCAACAGATGATGTAACATATAGACTTGATGCAGAGGATGTGTTACAATATTAGAGTGAGAGCATGAGAGTGTGCACAAGAGGGGGAGAGAGAGAGAGCTCAAGTACAAGAAGAAGATCTTGGTTGGTGAGTTGTTCACAAGTACAACTAGTACACTCTCCTCTGCATTGAGAGTGACCTTTAGGCTATTTAATATAGCCTCTAGATAGCTAGGGTTAGGGTTTTCCCTTGCCTTCTAGTTCATTCACACCTAGCTACCCTTATCCACCCTTGCATACATAGGGTTCACATGCCTATCTCTCAACACCCCCCTCAAAGCCAGAGTGGCATTGGACTATAAGACATGTTAATGCCTCCCCCCCTCAACAAAGTGGGATGCCTTTATAAATCAGGCTACAAGAGTGCTTACAAGTAGAGGATTTATAGGTTTAGAAAATTCGATCATCAGGTGGTGGGTTGGAGACAAACTTGACCTCCAATGCTTTTGATACTTCAAGAATGGTAGGACATTTATTGGTAATATGCCATGCCTTCTTACATTTGTTGCACTTCATTTTGTTAGGATATTTTTTCCAACAATTGCTAACAAGATGTCCCTTTTTGTGGCAGAATGAGTAATTAGTGGATACAGTGTGAACCAAGACTTGGTCACGGGCTGTTGAAGTGGATGCTTGACTAGTGCTACCTTCTTTTTGATTTCTTTTCTCCTCATCTAAACACAACTGAATGGTGCTTTCCAAAGTTGGATTAGGGATATTGGTAAGAGTAGTTGCTAGGTTTGGAAATACCTTCTTTACAACCTTCAAGAGAATTGCAATGGCAACTTCATCATGAATTGGAGCTTGAACTGAGGCTAGCTATGCCATGAGCCCCTTCGAGAAATGAACTTATCTAGGTCTTCTCCTTGTTTATACTCCCTAGACTAAAATATTCGATCTTAAGGAATATATTAGAATTCTTTCTTATGTAGCACTAGAAATCTTTTCAAGCTCATCCCATTTCTCCTTGGCAGTGGAGAGTTGGTCAATATGATGAGTTAGTGGTTCATCTAGATGAAGAATTATTGTGGCTTGGGCTCATTCATAATCTTCTACATCAAATGGGTTTGATGGATCAATAACCTTGGTCCCTTTGATGAAGGGCCAATAGCCCCCGTTCCATCATTTTATACTTCACCAGTGCTTTCCATGGATGAAAAGTCTTTTCCATCAAGCTTACGAATTTGAGGTCTAACATCATTGGCATAAGCCATGGCCTTGATAGGAAGGTCTTATTGATTTCTCTAGGGAATGGCAGTGTTTATTCCTTTACACAATGGCCAATAAGTGCAAACCAAATGAAGGAAATGATCTATGTGCTCATAGATGCCACATAGCCTTACAACTATGTAGATTAAAACTACAAGGAGGAGAAAGGTTGAAAGTCATACACGTGGAGTACTTCAAAATAAGATTTTGATGGTCCATTCCTTTGGGAAACCCTTGGTTTAGGTTTGATTATCTTCCTAGGCTCTAATAAAGTGAACTTTGATTGAACTTCTGGCTCCTCCCTATCTTGTGGTCTAGTGGATGAGTATTTGGTTGAACAAGATCGATCAAGAACTTCAACACTTGGAGAAGAGTTAGAGGAGATTTCAATTATATCCATATTTCTATTTCATCATAAAACAATAGCAACTAATGAAAACTAAATGCATTGTGGTGCTATGAAGCACTCATCTCAAAGTTAAGGCCATTTGAGATGTTAAGTATCCATCTTGGCAAGCTTAATGATGCCTACCAAATGAAGAATCATCATTGCCATGAAGACCATTAGAACATTAACTGACTCTAGAGACAGTGAATCGATGATTAAAATCACTATTGATGGTGACAGTAAACGATGAAAAAAGCAAGAAGGTCAAGCTTACAAGCTTGTGGCTATGGTTGCCACTATGACCCACAGTTAGGGTTTTGCATGCTGCAGCTAGTAGGAAGGGAATTAACCCAAATCCTTTTAGGTGAAGATGGCCCACTAGGGGGCTAACAAAGATCTATGGTAGCTTGGATGATTGTGCTCTTAATAGACTGTGTTGTCAAGTTGAACTGACCTCAGCAAAATCTACACTAGATTCATGAATTTTGGCAATGGTGTCCTCTTGGCTGCCGAATATTGTGATTTGTTGTGGCATCTTGAAGCATCCTGAGTTAGAGAGAAACTCTCCAAAAGAAAGAAAGGAAAAATATGCTCTCTTTTTTCACCCCAGGTCCTCCACTAATAGGTGGTCAAGGCTGGCTATGGTGGAGAAGAAGGTAAAGTGAAAAAAATGAGATTTTCTTGTGCACTTAGGTTAGGATGTAGCTGGAGGAAGCTTGTTGGATCAAAGATGGCTCTGATACCATGTTATAATATTAGAGTGAGAGCATGAGAGTGTGCACAAGAGAGAGAGAGAGAGAGAGATCAAGTACAAGAAGTAGATCTTGCTTAGTGAGTTGTTCACAAGTACAACTAGTACACTCTCCTTTGCATTGAGAGTGACCGTTAGGCTGTTTATGTAGCCTCTGAATGGCTAGGGTTAGGGTTGCCCCCTGCCCTCTAGTTCATTCACACCCAGCTACCCTTATCCACTCTTGCATACATAGGGTTCATATGCCTATCTCTCGACATGATGAGGAGATCATGTTAATTATGGATCTTGGTGGTGATGAGAATGGGTAATGGTGGTCCATCTTGAGGATGTGCACATTTAGAGGGGGTGGATTTCATGGTGCTATGCGTCCACCTATGACGAACCTCAGAGGAACATTGTGCAATGTGATTTCAGTGTCTTGTGTGTATTTTATTTTCTGTGTATCACACATGCGAATCGTTCCCATATTCATGTGTGTTTAACTATGTGGCCATGAAAAAATGAAAAAGATGCCAAGAAATAATTTTTGAAAGAGTAGATAGTGATCAAACATGAGACATGCAAAAAGATTGAAGAAACATGAAGAAATCAAGCCTTTTTCAAGAGAATTTGAGAAGAAGAGTGTGAACTAGCCTTTTAGGCTTCAAAATATATAGTTCACTACAAGACACTAGGAAAACCTTAAAATATGAACTAGTTTCACCTTATCTAGTTCTAGTATGAAACCAAAAAATGGTAAAGTTCTCATTAAGCAATGATTAAGGGAATAGAAGAAGTAAGAAGTTTCTAATGAAGCTTTTAGAGCTACTAAAAAATGACTACTCTGTAATGACTGTAGTCCGCATTTCATGCAATACCTTTGAATGTGCCTTCCATGGCATCAACTGATTTTTCACACTTCTTGGGTCAACATCAACAAAATAGCTACAACATTGCATTTTTCAACACTTAAGATGAAGGCTCTTCAAGCTTTTAAGCCATATACCATGGAGCTTTTTAGTATGATGCTTTCACAAGTGAAGAGCACACTTAATAGAGGGTAAGGGACAAAGAGAACACATTGGAATACTCTAGAAAGAGAAAAAGTGGGATTTTTAAAAGCTTTTGGCTTCCATGAAAAGCACTCATATAAAGAGAACATGGTAGGCTTGATCAAAAGTATATAAATAAGGGCTAGATATGTTTGTTCAAACCCTGGGAAAATAAATTAGGGTTTGAGTTAGAGAAATTGATCATGTGAAGGGTCTTAAGCAGGGCCGAGTTGCCTCTTTCCCAATGAGGTGACTCATTGTAAGTTGAATTACAAGGTATATTGAGTTCCTTCATTGTATACAATGTCTTCATAATACAAAGAGTTTCTTGGCATCGGTTTTACTTCTCGTCTTGCATCTTACCTATCCTGTTGAAGCTGATTCTTGGTAGATTGTGGCTAAGCACACAACCCTTGACAACATTGCTTGAGGTATGGAGCCATATGAAAAGGACATGGTGAACAAACTTAGGAAGAAGTTGCAACTCACCAACCAAGCACTCAAGTGTGGTTCAAAAATAAGGGTTCCCTAGTTGGAATATAGGATGACAAAGGAAGAGAAGGTGCTATGATGTAGGGAAATTAGACTCTCAACAAAACATCTGAGGCTAATTGGGTTGGTAGCCAATGAAGAATGCACTCAAACCATGGAAGAGCCATCACCATCACTACTTGCATTGAGTTAGATTGGAAACAAGAGGCACTCGAGGAACTTATCTCCACAACCAAACCACCATAGAAACTAAAAAGGCACCCACTCTTTTGGAATGAATTATAGGAGCCATGCAAATAAGAAGGGAGAGGTTGGAGAGAAGTAGACAAAGGCTTATCACCACACCCCAATGAGTACTAGACCTACCCTTCCCATAGAGAGGGGAGTACATCTCAATCAATTGGGATAGGGAACTCAACATGCGGGAGGAGTGAGAGGCTCATGAATTCCTCATGCAATTCTTCTTCAACTTTCCCCACAAACTTAAAAAGCTGTTGCCACTCACTATGATGCAATAAGTAATTCAAGTGTCCTTGAGATTAGGAGAGAAATAGGCTAAAGAAAAAGACTCAAGATCCTAGACTATGGTAGCTGCCTCTATGTCTTCTGACTTTCTTTCCAAATGTCTAATACTACGTAAGGCCAACAACTCCTCTTCCCAAGGTAGCACACTCCATGAACACAATATTAGTGAGTTTGGGAATCTCCCAATTCCCAAAATTTTAATACTAAAAAGGTGGCACCTATATAACATACCAATAAGTTTCTCAAAACCATATGATGTGACCTATCATTGGAAAGCACTTGAAAAATGGAATCTATTGGGATATAGAGCGCTCGATTTGGAGTTATAGTGTTCAAGTTATGACAAATCCAAAGATTTGATCACGTATCCCAAACTTATGGGAAATTTCCATATTCCCCAATATGGTGTTCATGTGACTGTCATCTCTTCTATTGGCATGATAGGTTTTTGACCATACATCAATTCAGCAGGCATATATCCTATAACAACACTATGAATTGTTCTATTGTCAAACCCATAAAGCATAAGGGAGCAATCATGGCCAATCTTTTACCTTCTCTCTACATACTTTTGCCAATGCCTTCACAATAGGTGGATGACCTCTTTAACTTTTGCCATTTTCTTCAAGGTTATAAGCTGAAGCTAAAGCAAGCTTTATCCCCAGCTGTGCAAAGAAATCATGGGCTTCATCTACATCCAATTCACTCCTATTTGCTGTAATTTTTCCCACAAAACCATACCAACAAAAGATCTCTTCTAAGAGAAAATTACACATTGCATTTGTTGTCTTAGTATGTAGAGCTCTCCCTTCAACTTGATTAGTCAAGTCTTCACAAGCAAGTATAAGATATCTCATTTGCCAAAGACTCTAGAAAGAGAACATGTTGGAATGCTTTGTCATGCTTTTTGTGTGGCTAAAAACTCAAGAAAGAAGAGGAGAAAAGAAGGGTGAAGATAAGAGAAGACTGTTAGATGCTTGTAGATACATGTCTTCCTTGAATTTAGGATTGTTTTACTAACATTATGTAGAGATTTATAGGACTCAAGTGTTGAACCAAGAGTTTAGAGAGGATTTGGCCTTGATTCACGTGCTTTCTCTTACATGTTGAGTACCTAAAATGAGGTTTTTGGGGATAGATTTGGATCTCTCTTTTTCTACTACTCTAAGTAAAGATAACATGAGTTTTATCTGAATATAAAAGAGTTTGGAAGCTTTTCTCAGTGAATACATAGTTCTTTGGGCTGATTTGCTTCAAATGTGTCTTTGGGCTATATCAATTTGTTTGAAGGCTCTACTTACATTGTTTTTTGCAAAGATTGATGTATTCCTTTTAATAAATCTTTTGGATGGAAGTTTTTTGTCTAAACTCTTGTCTTGGAAACATCGTTTTGTTGAGGTATCATCTTGGTCATAGGGTTCTAAGTCTGAAAGTGATATTGAAGTTGTATAGAAATTGAAGTAAAGGTTCTTTGTAAGTAATACATGATATAGTGTGGTTTCTCTCTTGCACACTCCTGCCTATAGTTTCTTACGTTTCTCATTTGTAAATTCTTATTCTTTAAACCCCAATAGTTTATCCCCCGATATTTTGGTAAACTCAATGTGAAAGGCCAAATCCTCCAAGATTGAAAGATGGGAGAGCTAATTGAAGAGGTTGTCAAAGCAAGAGATCTTAGGAATTTTATGTGCATTTATGAGATGATCAGACATGAAGAGGTAGTCACCAAAGCTTCGTAGGAAGTAATTACAGAGTTGAAGAAATTTGATGGAAGGACTTTATCCAGGTTTCTCTGTATCCATGTAGAATAGAGATGGCCATTGTTTTAACAAATGATGTGTTGCGGTATTTTATCAGGTTGTGGCTCATGAGCTATGAACCTAAATGAATCCAATTTACACAAAGCACGGTTGGACTTGGAGCTGATTTCAGGAAAGCCCTAAAATATGAGTATGTTACATTAAGGATGTTGATAGGATTACAAAAAAGTATTTTCTTGAGTGGCTTGCAAAACCTACCAACGGGCTTTCTACTCTAGAATTCTAGAGAGAATTTGAATAGCATTATGAACCAATCAAGTGTTGCAAAATGACTTACTCTGGAGGCAGAGAAGATTATTTTATTCTTGTAGCTTATGGATCTATCATTATAGATTGAATTGAGAAAACTCTTGGAGGATGATATATCAAAGCAAGGTCTTAAGATGGAGCACAATAATGTTCAAGAAGCAGTCTCTAAATTACTAAAAAGGCGTAGAAGAATAGAGTAGTTGATTATACCTAGGGCTGTTGCTAGTCCATCATGGACAGAGCCACTGCTAAGGTAACTGCAGCAGACATTGTCTTTTGTTGTTCCTTCAAAGGACGATGTAATCTATGATCTTGTGAAGAATATGTAGGATTGACAGATTAAGCTTGCAAAGCTTGAAGATCCAAGAAGATCAGTGGCTCCAAAGACTCCACCTAGGGAAAAAAATATATGTAGATGTATTTGGTATGATAGTTCAGATCATGATGATAGAGATTGTGATTTGTACAGAGAGGCTTTGCATAAGAATCTGATTTTTTGGAAGGAAGGAAAGATTCATGTTAGTGAGATAGGATTGCCCCTTGCTATGAATTTCAAGAAGGGAGGTATGTAGAAAATTCTTGATGATTTATCTATATCGAATGCCTATACAATATTGGATGTTGCAACCAATGGTCTCTTGATAGAAGAAGTTCTAGATAATATTGCCAATTCAAGCAAGAAAGCTTAAATTTGGTCTCATCCTTGTAGATTGTGATGAGCAAGGGGAAGATTCCTATAACAAAGTTGAATAATGTAGGGTGAAGTATCAAGGAAGAGTTTGGGTGGGATTCATATGTGAATTCTTATTTAATTTATGCACATTTGGCAAAGTTACAAAACACAAATTATTGTTGAGGACAAGAGGAAATGGAAAGATGGAAATCTAGGGACTTTCAAGAGAGGAACTAGAGGGGATGGTAGGATTGATCTTGAGCAGTCTACGCCTCCTACTAGGTCTACACTTGAACATGCCATGGAGGATGTTCAAAAAGAGAAAAAGGGAAAAAAGCAAGTGTAACATGCCTGCCTATTGGCTATCCAAGCACATTTTAGTGGTCCATCGAGAAATGAATCTAAGCGTCACCGCCGGGACTCCCATGGAATGTTCCGGGGTTTGTTGCCTAGGGTTTCCTAAGTCCGCCTTGCAACGAAATGTTTGTGGCCGAACCTACTAGGATCGACCTGAAATCTAGGCTCCTACTTGTCAAGGTCTCTTGACAGCATTCTAGCATCGGGTTTTGGACATCCTACTTTACGCAGAGATACCCAATCCGAAGCATACCCATGCCACACTTGGTTCAAGGAGAATGGGAAATGAGAGGGATGCGTTGCTCAATCTCTTTGCCCATAGGACATAGTCCCATTCCACCCTCCTAAAACAGCATGAATCGGGTTCTAACTTAACAATACCTAAAGGTCAAATGACAGTAAGACGTTGTGAGAAGGCTTCCAATTCTCTGGGAACACCCTGTCATAAGACAAGACCATCGGGGTTCTGCCCCCACTTGCTTCCATTGATAGCTTTAGTTTTCTAAATAGGTCCTATCACATTTATGTATGACATTCACAATGAGCTTCCTTAATTAGGCCTTTTAGGGAACATGATTCGTTTGTGTAATTTACAGTGCACACACACGAAAACAAAACAAGCAGTCCTTTTGACAAACAAGTTCCTTAACTTATCTTCAAGTTAATCTTTGTCTCTTGCCCATACAGGAGAATTATGTATCCCTTTTGTCCAATAGAAGTACTTGGTCCAAATCACATGGAACAAAAATTTCCATCCTTTATCTAGAATAGGATATTCCAACACCCTAGACGTTGGGCTCATGGCAGTTTACAACTTTGTTCTGGACTTGGCAAGGGGTGTTCAGAGCTCCATTGACCCGAAGCGACCTAGGAGTGAGACACAACTTCCGTGGTTGGCCTTTTCACCACTCGACCTTCGACGAGTAGTGTCCTCTCGGGTTGAAACACGCCGTGACCTTGGAGATGAGCCACCTACACAAAATATCATTCCTTAATTAATCCAATTAAGAACCAATCACAATCAAGGCAATCAACCTAATGTCATCTTCCAAGAAGATCATTCCTTTATTCCCATGGCATCTTGTCATTACAGACCCTGCCATGCATTTACCATCAAACACAAGCACTTGAAATAATCATCCAATTCACATCCCACAATTAGTTTAATGCAAAGGCATGTAGGATGTTATTCAATCAACCAACAAAATAATTGTATTTTTCCCAAAGATTACAAGAATAGACGCGATAATAATTCCATCGCATATTCGCTCTCTCCATTGGGATCAAAGGGCGATTCTATGCAAAATTTACTTAAATACTTGTATGCGCAATTCCTAATGTTATTCTTTTTATGATTATGCTATTCATAACCCCTGATCGATTGCTCTATCAACGAATAAGCCATATGCAACTAAGTGTAATTAACTTTCCTTGATACATGCACTTTGCAAACTCCATCTTTCGAATATGTGAGAAGAGGCCTATCCCTTCCCATGACCTAACCTCGTACATCATAGTATGGAGCTTAATGTATCTCATGTGAGAATCAAAGTAATCATCTATCAATTTAGAAATATATTACTTATGAACGGAACCACAGTTGGATTGACAGTGATGTCTTCACCCGAAGCTTCATTGTTGCTGGTAGGATTGCCATCTGCACCACGCGACATTCTTCGCTTGGAGGCCATCGTCCGCAAGTAGACTCAAGAAATTAAGAAGGTGGAATAGATTCGAGATGGGAGAGCGTAATAGAAGATGTCTAAGTCGAGGATCGAAATAGAGGGAATTGAGCTAATTCTCTCCCTTGCAGCCTCTCGGGGTAACTCCTCTCTCTCTCTCTCAGACACAGACAGGAAAGGTAACAGACATGCTCCCTTCTCAGTTCATTCCATCAACACCCAAAGTCAATTGTGTGTATTATCCACACAAAAGATCAAAATGACCTAGATCTAACCATGGTTAAGTCAGTGGGACTTTGTTGCGAGGTGGCACCTATGCAAAGGGATGAGCACCTTAAATGGTTCTCCTTTGTGTGTACGTTGGCAGGATGAGTGCCTTAAATGGTTCTCCGTCAATGCCGGGCACGTTCCCAAGAATTGTCTTAGGCGGAAGCTCAATGGGGATGCCTATCCTTTCTGGGCATCAATGCAAGTGTGAACGTGGGTGGTACCATTTTATCCACACGAGTATTAATGTCTTCGTGAATTAATTGTTGTATGGAATTCCAAATTGATTGATTTATGTGGCTAGCTACAATTATTCAGTTGTTTATTATTCTAACATGATTTTTTGAATTTTTGGCAACTGATGTGTAGAGCAAGGAGAATTAGAAAGGCACGCCATGCGCAAGCATTCTAAAGATTATTTCCTCAAGAATTTATTGGATTATTGTATTAGACGCACTGCTATTTCTTATAAAGCATGCGCATAGCCTCTATGTAAATATTTATTAGCAAAACAGATTTTTAGAAGATATGTCCAATAAAATATTAATGGTTCTAGAGAGTTGCGGGATGCACAACTGCTAGCATCCATTAATTCAGATTACTCTATCTCTTTTCCAGTTCACTCACTCTTTATGCAAAGAGTGATTGTAAGGGGCCTAAATCTTGGGCAAAGAAGATTTCATAATATTATTATAAATACGGCATGAAAGGAGCTACCCACTTCATGTCGGGGGGAGATTGAACCCAATCTTGAGTCGCTTCATCTTACTTTACCTTCTCTTTTAGTCTATTTTTAATTTCTCATGATTCGTATGCAATTTTATGAGTAAAAGAGAGAAAGATGGAACTTCTTCCATTCGCTATGTGCAAACCACGCATCCATTGCTCGCAACAGTGGTATCAGAGCCTAGCTTACCTCGTGGGCTTTCAATCACCTACCCTCTGGCATCGTGAAGGCGAGCCCTCTGCTCATCGCGAACTGACTACACGGATGGATTCCCAGGCCTTCAAAACCCCAAACCCCTCTATCACAGTCAAGAAATTCTGTTATTTTCCTAGACATTGAAGAAGACCCACTCCTACATCATGGCGCCATGTTTCGTGAAGAATTGGAGCTTTCAAGTGATTAGTAAGCTTAGTTAAAGCTTAATTAAAAGCTTTGCTTAAGCTTAATCAAGAGCTTAAGCTCTATTTTGATTTCATGGGGGGAGGGGGGCTTTTTTGACACCATGGCAGCATCCACGACGTCCTCTTGTCCTAAAATGTCAAGTTTTTTTAAAAGGCTTAAAGCCTTTTTAAGCAAGTTACATTACTAACTTACATAATAAACTTCAACCTCTCTTACTCCGTGTCATACATAGACTCTGCAAATCTTCACAAGTCACAGCTGACTATCTCTTCCATAGAGGGAGTTCTTGCGTAGTTCTTTCTAGCTTCATAAATTTCACAAAATTCCCATAAAAAATTCTTGCTTTTCTTGCCTACTTCCATCCATAATTTCTTATCCAAAGACCGTTTAAAATTTTGGTCTTACATGCCAAAATTCTTTCCCCCATCACCATCTGCATGGCCACAATTACTGAACTAACCAATCAAGATGAAGAAGCAGTAGCACCCGCCTACCTTCGAATCACGGGCTTTGTGGAACGGGCATATTCTTTTGATGCCCTGATAGACAAAGGGGCTGACCGTAATGTTTTGACACACGACCATTGGACACGCATTGGTCAGCCTAAATTACAGCCCACAAACGCGAAACTTAGCCCATTTGGGGGCAACACTTACCCTCTCTTAGGGAAATGCCAAGCGGCTATCTCCGTCGAGTCTGGAAGTATCCCAGTCGTCTTTTATGTGTTACTAAACACTGAAGGGGTCGGTGATAAATCACTACTAGGGCGCACTTTCAAAAAGCAGACAAACTGCAATGTGGACTACAACCTAGACCCCATTCACTTGACCACGGGCAATGTGCGCATAGTAACTACTTTTAGCAAGGGCCATCTTGCACCTTCTACAACTGCAGAGCCACCGATAGAGACCCCCACGGCCAAGCCTAAGGAGAAGGGCATGGATATCTTACCCTGTACCCCAACCACTAGAAGAAAACCCACCCAAGCCATCCACATGGCTAGGGAGCCCATGCACAAATGGGTGCCAAAACCGCGAGCGCCGCCTCCTGGTAGACCACAGAAGAACGCTCCTAAATGCAAAAACTATCAGTCGTCTCGCAGCCTAAGAGGCAGCCCAGGTGCCATCAACATGGGTGCACCACCACGCCACGATGGATGTCGAAAGATCTCCTGCGAGCGCAAGGATACTATGAGGGTAACCCCTGGATATGGGTGCCTAAGGTCGGACACCCAAAAGGGTCAACTTTGAGCAGCCCCACTCTAGCTAGACAGATCGGCACAGGCAAAGCACATGTTGCAAGGAATGTCAAACCAGCAACGGTGATGGTTAAGGCCACCCAACACCTTCAGTGTCCCAAACCGGATGATCCAGCACCATCCAGGTCAAAGGAGATGCACACCCCCATACTCGCTCCAATGGATTGCAGCACGCTTCCTATGGCACGGGAGCCCACCACAACGTTTCCAAATGATCCAAAGTGCATAGTCCCATTAACGACGCCTGCAAGGGAGTCACTACTGTCCAGCCCAACTACTCCATCACCACTAGCAGGTCTTAAGCCTTCATACGAAAGACGATCCCTCCTATCAGTGGCCAAGGATCTTGCTGAGACCTCAGGGAATGACGTAGTGACATGCATCAAGGAGTTGGATGACACCTTCACTACATTCGCTAGAAGCTACGAGAGGCTTGACCTAGGACTTCTTGACGAACCCCTCGCTATCAATGTTCGCTCATTGCCATGCACTTGGGAAGACTACGAGTTCATGACCATCAAATTTCCCAAAGTTGCGACTGAGCTAATTGCTACTGGAGAAATCTCGAAGGAACAAGCTATTCTTAGACGACTAGTCACCTCATACCGCAAGCCCGCTTGCTCTACTCCGGAACGTGAACTGGAGGAGCTTGTGCAACTTGCCAGCTCTGCTTCTCCATTCCTGCAACTGTGGTATGCCTTACGACTCCAATGGGAGAAAAAAGGCCGCTGGATCATGACTAATGCTGAGCAAAGGAGGGAAATTAAAACAATTGAATGCAACCCTACGTACATGGTACCTCTTTCATTCAGAGTTTTGGCCATTACATGCAACCTACACTTAGATGATCAAGTATTGGCCCATCTGTACATTGACTAGTTCCTCACAGAGGAGGAGTTGCACATTGCTAGTTGCCTCAACTTGGGGGACATCTTTCATGACGTCTTAACCTACATCACTCAAGCTTCCCTACAGCCATGCGAACTTGATTGCCATGCCCAGTTTGAATACAACCCTAACCTGTATACCTGGCTTATGGCCAAGTAGCTTACCCCACACAGCCCATGCGAGCCTTCCCTCCTCCCCGTGCCACTTAGAAAAGAGGGGGGAAGAGCCAGTGACAACCAAGGGACTAACCAAGTGATGTAGCAAAAAGTGTAAAGGCTAACAGTGCTCTACTAACAGTGCCAAAAGAAGGGAAAGACACTGAGCAAAGGGGAGCGGGCCGAGGTAAAGAGGGCTCGAAAAGAATCATGTAGGTTGGAAGAACAACTGCAGAAGGAGGAGGAGGAAGAACTTGCAAGTGTTAAAGAGGAGTCAAAAAAGGCGCAAGAGGAACGACAAAGAAGGGCGGAAGAGGAAGCCCATGAGCTGATCATGAAGGAACTGGCCGAGTTGGCTGAGGCCACTCGCAGGTCTATTGAAGAATCTCACAGAACAGGAGAAATCAACCCCTATGGTCCTCACCATGAGGCTGAAGCGAGTGGCAGTGCGAGGGTAGCCCCGATGATCGCAGGCAAGGGAAAGTCGCTGTTACACCCCCTGCCTCGCTCATTCGTGCCGATGCCAACAGACACCCCAAATGCCCCACAACCCACGCCTTCTCTGGACACGGCCCAACTGATGAGCATGATGCAGATGCTCGTTAGTAAGGTGGCAGAGATTGTCCTAGAACCTGGAGCGAAAAGACCTGCCACCGTTGATGCTGAATCTAGGAAAGACCCTAAATGGCAAAAACTCGAAGCATCAACCACAAGAGCTTCTATCCCCCTGTCACCGAGTGCAGACTACGATGCCTACGTAGCCGAGCTCCTAGCGTAGTTGGAGGCGGCAAAGGAGGAAAAGAAGGTGGCCCTACTGGAGCTGGAAAAGGAAAGGGAAACCTCGGCGGCCCTTGAAGTTTCAAAGCAAGAGGCTAACCGGCGAAGGGAGATCAAGGCATTACAAGACCAGTTGGAGGCAAAAAAGAAGGAGGTCGAAGACAATGAAAACTGCCTAAGATAGAGGCTGGAGGACGAAGAACAAAACCTGGTGGCCGAGCAACGGAGCTTAAAGTTGCTAGTGCAATAGTATGCTGACCTAGAGTAGAGAACGGCCAGACTGGAGGGGTATGGACTATTGGCAACTCAAGAAGGTGAACCGAGCGAGGGGCAGGGGGAGGCCATGGCAAAGCTTCAGTATGAGCTCGAGGAACAAAATAGGCTAGAGAGAGAGATAGAATTCCTAGCATGAGACCGGCCCACAATCCTTGCAACGGAAGCACAGAAGACACAGAGGCCCTCATGGCCATGGCCTTCATGCAATGAAGACTGCACCTTGCAGAGATCCAGAGCCATGAGCAGCTAGCACAGGAAAGATCAGAACGAATTGATGAGGCAGAACACAAATTTAGTATTGCAACTCAAGCGAAGGAAATTGCCAAAGAATAGCTAGCTCGGAAGTCCAGGGAGTGGCACCAACTCTGGGCTTTAACGAACAAACAATAACAGGTGGTGACCACACTAGCAAGTGCGATGGAAGAGGAAAGAAAAAAGATGGATGAAAGGGCCAACGCTTGGGAAGCAAACAACTTTGAAAGAATCAGGCAATTAACGGAGCACTTGGCGGTGGCAAAGTGCGAGAGAGTGCTTGCCGAATCTAGAGCTGAAGTAGCCGATGTATGCACCCATGCACAAAGGCAAGCCTTTCTCAGCACTGTGCTACATGTCACCCAAGCACAGGGCGATGATTCAGTGGAAAGGGTGAGAAGGAAACTGGAATTGACTACCCGGGCACTAAGGTACGGCCTTCAGGGAACAGGAGCTCCCCACCAACACCGGAGTCACCAAGGAGCAGCAATTCCACTACCTACGCAGTGCCGGCCTCTCCACTGTTGAGCTCAAGGAACTGGGATTCGAAGAGCAGGAGCCACCCGCACCACCACCGCAAATAACCCCAGCCTTGGCTGAACAAGATACCGAGGAGGGCCCGAATTGGGACCAAGAGGCCGACGAAGAACTACGAAAAGCGCCCAGTTCCCCTCTACTAGACCTCCCACCAGACGAGCCTGAAGATGCCCACATGCCGGAGTGCATCGTGGCAGCCACAAGAAGGAGGCAGGAGCTGGCAGAGGATGCACAACGCAGAGCCCAGTCACTATCCAAACAATTCTGTGATGAGCCAGTACCACTAAGAAGGGACCCCAATGCCATTGATTGGCCGTAGGAATTGGTCATCTGACGTGACTGGGAGTTCCAGACAAGGCATTTTGAGTTGTCATTCTCCTACCCATGCATGTTGGATCGGGCGTTGCAGCTTAGTATCCTATCCAAAATCAAGGATCTAGCCAATGACCTGGCAAACAGATGGGTGGAAGAAAGGAGCCTAATTATAACCAGGTGGAGGTAGGAGCCTGCAAATTACTAGTAGGACAAGGTGAACTGGATTCCCAAATCCATCCAAGGCTACGAGGCATAGCCGAAGTGGCGGAGGAGGATTTGGGATACCAATTTTGATGCTTGGATCGCCTTCTGCAGCTCACTCCCCGAGGAACGAAGTGACCCCACCTACATGCCCTACCCCCGCTAGCATGGAGTGGACTATGACCGCACCATTCATGGGGATTTTGATTTTCCTAAAACATATAATGTAAATGCCCAAACTCCCAAGGAATGCTTAGTTTTTAGACTAAAGGATATCCTTCCATCCATCATCCGTTTTCTCGCGGACTTCTCCTCCTGCTGGGATCCTGCATTCCTAACCACCTGTAATTATCTTAGGTTGCTCAAATTCCTATTAATACAAAAGCCTACTGCTGAGGAACCTCACCTTCCCCCCTCTTTTTTGACATCAATCTAGGAATCGATAGTAGAGCTATGACTAGATTAATGATGAGGGCATCCCTCCTTCCCTCCTTTTTCTTAGAACTCTTAGAAAACATGAATGACACCTGCTTCACAAGGTCTAACCATCCCTTTTTGTCATCCACACCTCTGAAGGCCCGAGCTGCAATTAAAGAATATCTCCAAAGCCATGCCTTTCTACCCCAATGCTTGCGACCACCCCGTGCTTCGGCTGACGATGATCAGCACTAGCCAAACAGCTTCTATGTATACCGCCCAAAAAAAAAAAAACTTTGCTCGCCACACCTAGGGTTCACCCCTAGCCCCTCTCCCCACTTCATGCTTAGGGCACATCAAGGGCAAGACTTTCAGACTTGTCACCCTAAGCTCTGCATTGCACTGCAGTTCCAACAACGCACAAACTGGGTCCTCAAGTGTGAGACATTACCAAGGGCTTGCCCAAGGTTAGACTCATCTCCCAGTTCCACTGCACATGCACTTACACCTCACCGCAAGGTAGACACACCCCTTAGGGAGTGCACATCCTTCTCTTGCAGGCTGTTTTAACTCCGTCGAGGCCTACCATCGGCATAGACCTTCTTGGAACCCCATGTTTTTCCACAGTTATGGAGCCCCAGTTGTGACACACCCCTTAGGGAGCACACATCCTTCTCTTGTAGGCTGTTTTAACTCCGTCGGGGCCTACCATCGGCATAGATCTTGGAACCCCGTGTTTTTCCACAGTTACGGAGCCCCAGTTGTGATAGTCATCTCCAATGCCAAATTCCAACTGGGTAACAAAGGTGGAGCACCTTCATGAAGATCAAAGCCAGCCAGAACCTCTTCAAATCATCCAGAATCAACACCCCATCATGTCTCTTTCCCAGCAGCACCATCTTGATCATGGTCATCTGCCCACCAATTCCACGTAGCACCATTCCCAGCGTTGCTGCTGCTCCCCACCCCAGTGCCATGGGACTGGCACTCCGCTAGGAGGGGGTAATGTTTACCACAGCACAGAGGAACGAAAAATGGAGCAGAAGTGCGGAAAAAATGGAAGCCCAAAAATTTCAATGATTTAAATGATGGTGTTGCCTCGAAAAAAGAAAAGAGTAAAAGCGCACCATTAGATATGAAGGCGCTTTCGAATCTTTGTAAAAAGAGTGCCGGGCTCACTCCTGTGCAAATTGTATGTAGTAGTGGGAATAGGATGAGTGGGAATAGTGGGAAATAGGAAAAGAGAGCCTAGGCTAATGGCCGGCCATGTTAAAAAGTATAGATGACCGCCCAAAAGGTAGGGCATGTATATAAAGTTCAAAAGTGAATGAGAAGCTCATTCTTGCGTGTGGCTAAAGCTTCTTCTTCCTCTTCTCTTGCTTCCTACCTTCTTGCTTGTGCTTGAGTGAGGGATTGAGGGAGTGTGAGAGAGTGAGCCTACCTTCTTGCTTGTGCTTGAGTGAGGGATTGAGGGAGTGTGAGAGAGTGAGGAAGTGAGTGTTTGAGAGTGAGGGATCGTGGAGAAGAAGCTCCCCATATTCTCTCTTCATCTCTCATTCCCTTTTTCTCTTCTCTCGTCTCGCGTGGCTATGGAGGATGGAGCTTGACAGAGAGGGCTTGAGGTTGCTTAAACTTGCCACAAGGATCGTGGAGCTACCGGAGTGTGAGAGAGAGGAGGGAACTACACCCACAAGGTAGGCATTGCGCGTCGGCTATGTGAGAGGTAGCCATGGCTGTTCAGCTTGAAACACTTGATCAATAAGCAGTTTGTAGGTCTCGGGGTAGAGCTTCATAGCTCCCCTACACCCTCCTCCCACAAAATCTTAAGCTCATCGACTAATGGACGAAGATACACGTCCATATTTTTGACTTTGTAGCGGCCACAAACGAGTAAGCTAAGGATGAGGTGTCCTTTCTTTGTAGAAAGCCATGGAGGGATGTTGTACTTGACAAGGACTACAAGCCACACACTGTAAGAAGTTGAGCACAGACCGAATGGGTTCATACCATCCATAGCAAGACCAAGCTAAAGATTACTTGGCTCTCGAGAAAAGCTTGGAAAGATAGAGTCAATGTGGCTCCATGCGCATGAATCCTCTGATATTCATTGAACTTCATCTGTGGATCTATTCTGCGCATGCCATGTTGTCAAGCTTGCCATGCCAGACATACAAAACATGTGATTTGTGCGGGGGATAAGTGAAAAGTGTCTAAGAACTTTTAGAGGGATGGTTTGCCCTTGTAAGTCCTGTCGATACGTGTAAGCACCACACTTTGGACATGTCTCCATAGTCTTGTATTCTCCTAAAAACAGTATGCAATTGTTGATACATGCATGGATATTGTTGTAGTCCATGCCAAGCTTTCGTAAAACATGTCGCGCATCATCACAAGACTCAGGCATGGTATTTGCAAGTGGTAATATATAATATTTCAGTAACTTGAAAGAAAATCATAAAACATCTTGAAAAAACACAATTGTTTTTAATGATAGTGCCGAAAAGAAATCAACGAAGCCTACGTACAAGACACTTGAACATCTCGGTCACACTCGCATCACTCCACTCGTATTTTCCTTACAGACTTAGGAGTGCAAGCAGTGTCTTCAGGTGAGATACTTGCCACCCATCATATAATGGTATGGATGCTTCCTCTTTAAGAGGAACATATGTCTTGACATCCATGGGCATCAATACATTGATCTTTGCCTCCATCTCAAGCTCCAAGATTGTAGGAAATTCTAGAAGGATGACTATTGACAATATAGATTGGCTTAGGCACTCCATCCATCGCACACCCATGAACTCTTCTAATTGACTGCAAAGGGTGCACTCCTCCTTGGGATGAGACGTCACCTCCCTGTAATAAATTTCTCAGCCACATCCAATGTTTTTGTATATTATATTAAAATAGTTTGCAAATATAATACACGATTGAGATACACTTTTCTTACCGTTTGCTCAAAATCTGAGATTGCTTGATCAATGATCTCTAATTAAAACTCGCCGAAGCATCATACGTGTTCTATAGGCAATCGATGTTTTCATCTAATTGCCAGCTTACATTGAGAGCAAGGATATGGGACATATTAATTAAGATATGCCTCATGATCTTGAACATCACAGGCTTCATCGTTTTCCGTTTGGTCTATGTTAGGACAAACAATTCGTTTCTTTTATCACTCTTTTTTTCTTTCTTAAATTGTTTGAGAAGGGATTTCTTCTCCTGTAACTCAACAAAATTAACATATATAAAGTCTCCACCCACCTACCGGGCCTACAGTATGTAAAGTCTAATATGCTATGCATGGGGACGAGGGTATAGCTACGCTATGTCGGAGTGTTTCCCGTCCCGTGGTATTGCACCAAATCTCACCACCTTTTTTCCTTTGTATGTACCTTTAACAAAACTTCTCTCTCTGTCTCTCTCTACTACTACCACTACTATTACTGGTACTCGCCTTCCTGAAGCGTCGAACACACCTAAGGTGCACCCTAAATAAAACCTCTCTCTCTCTCTCTACTACTACTACTACTACTACTACTACTACTACTACTACTACTACTACTACTACTACTACTACTACTACTACTACTACTACTACTACTACTACTACTACTACTACTACTACTACTACTACTACTACTACTACTACTACTACTACTACTACTACTACTACTACTACTACTACTACTACTACTACTACTACTACTACTACTACTACTACTACTACTACTACTACTACTACTACTCCTTGAATACACCAAAGGTGCACCTTTAACAAAACATCTCTCTCTCTCTCTCTCTCTCTCTCTCTCTATGCACCACCACCACCACTACCACCACCACCACCACCACCACTACTACTCCTACTCAAATACGTCAAAGGTGCACCTTTAACAAAACCTCTCTCTCTCTCTCTCTCTCTGTGTATCACCACCACCACCACCACCACCACTACTACTAGCAAGAAAAAAAGAAAAAACAACAACTACTACTACAAGCAAGAAAAGAATAAACAACAACAACAACAACAATAAAAACAACTACTTTTACAACAACAACAACAACAACAACAACAACAACAACAACAACAACAACAACAACAACAACAACAACAACAACAACAACTACTACCACCACCACCACCACCACCACCACCACCACCACCACCACCACCACCACCACCACTAACAAGAAAAGAAGAAAAAACTACTACTACTACTATTACTATAGATACAACAACAACAACAAACTACTACTACTACTATAACTATAAACAAGAAAAGAAGAAAAAACTACTACTACTATTACTATAGATACAACAACAATAACAAACAAGATACTACTACTATTACTACTACTACTACTACAAACAAGAAAAGAAAAAATTAAAAAACTATCACCACCACTACTACTACCACTACAAACAAAAAAAGAAGAAATTAAAGAACTACTACTACTACTATTACTACTACTACAAACAAGAAAAGAAGAAATTAAAGAACAAGATCTTACCCTCTCTTTGTTTTTTATCCATTCATTTTCCTCTCTTCCTCCCTCTCTCTCTCTTTCTCTCTTTCTTTATTATGCTTCATGTTTTTTTCCTCTCTCTCTCGTTCCTGCTTTCTTTTCTCTCTTCCTCTCTCTCTCTCATTTCCTCTCTTTCTCTCTCAATATACATAAAAAACAAGCAAAAGAAAATGAGGAAAAGCAAAAACAAACCAAGAGGGAACAATGCACTCACCGTAAAGGCCGAGGATGGATTCGGCAGCTCCTCTTCGCGATGGTGGCTCCTCTTCGCCCTCCGTGCACTTCCTCCTCTTCTTTGCAAACAGTGGCGGCGGCGGTGAGAAGCTATCCTTCTCTCTCTTTATCTCTTTCTCTCCCTCTCCCTCTCAAATGCAAGATGTAGTTTTCTCTCCCTTTCGCTCCCTCTTTTGCTCTTTCACACAAAATGCTGCGCTTGGGTTTTGCCCCCCTTTTTTTCGCATGAGTACCAATGCTATTTGCATCAAAAATAGCGATGCTGCTAATTTGCGTCGGAAATGGACGTCAAGAATCATTGTGACTATCCTTGTAGATGGACTTGTTCATCATGTATGTGGGGCCAAGTCTACATTTGAAGCCTAGCGTACATTGAAGACTAAATTTTGAACCAAATGTCAAAATTCATTTACCATTTTTAAGTTTGATCTTTATGATTTAAAAATAGAAGATGGAGAAACTTGTGCTACTATCCTCACCAAAATGAAGTGCCTAAAGAATTAACCTTCTAATGTTGGAGAATTAGTTGAAGACATATATATGGTGGTAATAATACTAAAGAGGATGCCATCCAAATTAGATCAAAAGGTCTAAATCTTGAAGGAGAAAGGACCAATTCCAAGCCTATAGAGTTGAATAAACTCTCTTCTTGAAGAAGCGAAGAGCATGGATTGACACCTTAAGAAGAAGAGCCTACCTATGTAAGGAAGCTAGTCCCAAGAAGCATCGTAAGAAGACCACTTACAAGTTAGATTTTTGCTTCTCGAAGTATCCATGCAATAATTATGGAAGTGTAATATCCCACCCCGCGTAGGAACCATCCCCTCCCTTTTATTAAGGTTAATAGAAAAAACTTTAACCTCCCCCCCTTGTTGTCACCAAACAGGTTGGGGGGGGGGGGCGGGGGGGAAGTCGTTAATGTGGAAGTAGCTACCAATGATGACAAGGAAGGAGTGGAGGAGGATGGTAACAATGACAGAGCTAAAGCGAGAGATGACGACGATGATGCCAAGGCCACGTGGCCAAATACCCCCCACTATCTCTTTTTTTCCCCCAACACCAACTGCATAGCAACAGGGCATTCATGCCTGCCTAGGTGGAGGTGGGGAGAAGCCTAATAATACCCCGCTCTCCCCCTTATAAGAACCCCCCCACATCGTAAACAAAAAAAGGGAGGATATACCAACTCTTCGCCCCCCTTTTGCTGCCGGGAGAAAGAGAGGGAGAGAGAGGGTGATAGGGTTGGAAAGAGAGAGAGAGGGCGAGAGAGAAAGAGAGAGAGGGAAGGTTCTAGAAGATTCCTCCCTTCCCCACCTTAGAGGGTAGCCACATGCATATTCTCATTTTCCTTTTCCTCGAGCTGATCCCCTAACTCGGGAACTGATTCTCCCCAATTGCCCTCTTCTCAAGCAAGTGGGTGCTGCTAAAGTCTTCTGCAAGTTGCATCCAAAAGAGAAGAAGATTGAAGATAGCCCCCAAGCGGAAAATGCCACGTGCAGATGGCAATCCTATAAGGAGCAACGAGCCTTGGGCGAGGGCATCACTGCCAATCCAACTGTGATACCAGTCGTAAGTAATGTATTTCCAAACTAATTGATGCATGCTTGATTTTCGCATGACATACACTAGGGCTGTACTATGATGTACGAGAATAGGTTACTGAAAATGATAAATTTCATCTCAAGTATTCAAAGATGGATTTTGCAAAGTCCATGTATCAAGAGAAGTGGATTGCTTCATGTTGTTATGCGTTAAAATCCATTCATAACATAAGTAGCATATAGGATTCTAAAGTATCAAGCATCAATAAGACTTCGATTAGACTTTACCTAGGACAATATTGTTTAAGGTTCGCGGATGCGCATAGACAATACATGCATGCGGAAAGATTATATGAAACATACATCAATGGTACATGAAATGATCTTGCATTAAAGTCTTGCATCCAATTCTATGAAGGTTTCACATTGAATAATGGTTAAAGAGTTATCTTGTGCTCCCAAACCATGAGTTGATTACCACTCAAAAAATAATTTAGGAATTATTTTACATTGAAAGATAGTCTTGCATCATTACAAATTTGTCTCGCATTCTTTAGTGGAAAGCAAGATAAAGTCAAGTTAACATTCTACATAGTATCTCTCTTTGATCCCAAGGGGGAGAGTAAATATGCAACGGAAAGTTTATTGTGACTATTCTTGCAACATTTGGAAAGGAGTACCATTGCTTTTGTTGGTTGACCAAACAACATTCCAAATGATTTTGCATTTAACTGACTGTTGGATTGTGGTTTGGATGGTTATTCCAAGTGCTTGTGATTTATGGTAAATTCATGGCAAGGATCTTTGATGACAAGTTGCCATACGGATAAAGGAATGTTTTTCTTGGAAGATGATATTAGGTTGATTTTCGTGATTATGCTTGATTCTTAATTGGATTAATTAGGGAAATGATATTTTGCACAGGTGGATCATCTCCAAGGTCACATGACCCTTCAACCCGTGAGAGCACTACTCGATTCAGGGGCCGAAGGTTGAGTGATGAAAAGGCCAACCACAGAAATTGTGTTTCACTCCTAGGCTACTTAGATGGAGCTTTAGATACCCCTTGCTAGTGTGGAATGGAGTTGAAGACTTATGTGAGCCCAACTTCTATGGGGTTGGAAGATCATATTCTAGATAATGGATGGAAATTATGGTGCCATGGGATTTGGATCAGGTACTTCTGCAGGGAAGACAGAATACATAATTTCTCCTATACGGATAGGAGACAAAGTTTAACATGAAGATAAGTTAAGGAATTTGTTTGAACTTGTTTGTCAAAAGGATTTCTTGCTCTGTATTCGTGTTTGTATTGTAAATTACGCAAATGAACCCTGTTCCCTAAAAGACTTAATTAAGAAAGCTAATTTTAAATGTCACACATAAATGTGATAGGACCTAATTAGAAAAATAAAGCTATCAAGGAAATTTGGTGGGTGTGGAACCCCGAACGGGTCTGTCCTACAGTAGGGTGGTCCCAGAGAACTCAGAGGCTTCTCACAAGGTTTTACAAACGTTTGACCTTTAGGTATTGATAGGTTAGAGCTAGATTCATGCCGTTTTAGGGGACTAGAATGGGATTATGCCCTACAGGCAGAGAGGTTGAGTAGCACATGCCTCTCATTTCCCATTCTCTCTGAACCAAGTGCGGTATGGGTATGCTTCGTCTTGGTATCTCTACATAAAGTAGGATGTCTAGGACTCACAACGCTAGAATGCTATCATGAGACCTTGACCACTAGTAGGGACTCAAGTTTCGGGTCGATCCAGTGGGTTTGGTCACAAACGTTCCGTTGCAAGGTGGACTCAAGAAAACCTAGGCAACAAATCCCATAACATTCCATAGAAGAGCGGGGCGGAGTTGCTTAGATTCCTCTCTTGATGGACTACTAAAAACATGCCTGGACAGCCAATAGGTGGGCACATTACAATTGGTATTAGAGTGAAACTTTGTAATGATATATGATTGATTAATATATGGTTCATAGACATATCCTAAACAAAATAACCTAAGTGGTATGGATTGATTGTTAGGAACCTTCTCCACCCATGAATACTAACATGCAAGATAAGAAATTCATTCTAAAGCAATTTAAGGCACTCGAGTTTGATGGAAAAGGGATAGAGGTTGCACTAGAGGTGGAGATATGGATTGAGTCAATCGATGACTATTTCTCTACTGTGGGAACTGCTGCTACCAATGAAGCAATGATAGCCAAACTTAACATACTTGGCCAGGCTCAGACATTGTGGAAGCAATGGTGTAAAGATCAATGTATTTTTGAAGCTGTTGCCACTTCGACTCAGTTGAAAGATGCCACACGTGCAGAGAGATAGGGCACATCTGTACCTGATGTCTCTACCATCAATGCTTCCACTGCCATGAGCTAGGGCACGTCCAAGCAAAGTGCCCTGACTTAAGTCTCAAAGACATTGAGCTAAAAAGTGAGAAGGATCGAAGCTTGCACTCGAGAGCTATGGCGGGAGAGCAAGAGCAAGAAAGAGAGAGACAAGAAATGGGAACTCCAATAGTCACAATGTGTGACCGGGCCTTCCTTTATTCAAACTGTCACTAAAAGAATAAAGAATAAAGTGACAGTGACGGGCGCCACCTGCAGTGTGTAATGGCGGTAATTGTCAGTGTAGTAATACACAGGCGGCTAGGTGGAGGTGTCTTTACCCGCAACAACCTCCCACATAAAGGCAAATCTGCCCTAGTGAGGAGTGAAAAGAAAAAGAAAAAGACAGTATAACATGTACACATGTACAACATGATGAGGAAAGACGTCATCTCATCCCACGCTCATCAACATCCTTAGGAAGGCAAAGCGCTCTGTAGAGAGGCTTTTTGTGAGCAGATATGTAGGATTCTGGTTAGTCGAGATCTTGACAAGATCAACAGACTTGTGCTCAATGACCCCACGTATGAAGTGATACCTCACCTCAATGTGTTTCGTCTTTGCATGGAAGACCGAATTATTGGCTAACTGAATAGCACTCATAGAATCCGAATGTAGTGTAGGGATAGCATCAATATCAAGGTCAGCAACCAAACGACCCAACCAAATGGCCTCCTTGCAAGCCTCAATGGCTGCAACATACTGGGCCTTTGTAGTAGAAAGGACCGTGCATTTCTGCATCCTGGACATCTAAGAAAGAGCATCACCAGCATAGGTGAATACATAGCCGGAAGTGGAGTTCCTAATATCTACATGTACTGCATAATCACAGTCAGTGCACCCCATGACTCATGTATCCTGGCTGCCATAGCATATGCACATATCTGCAGTGCCCTTCAGGTACCTCATGATACCCTTCATGGCATCCCAATGCTTCTTGCCAGGTGTAGCCATATAGCGTGCCACAACACCAACTGCAAAGACAATATCTAGACAAGTGGCTATCATGGCATTCATAAGACAGGCCACAGCGGATGCCTAGGGAATCTTGGCCATCTCGGCCCTCTGCTCATCTGTTTGCGGACAATCAACCTGTGATATCTTCACATAAGAAGGCAATGGTCAGCCAATAGGCTTTACATCCTACATGCGGAAGCGCTCAAGGACTTTATGAATGTACTCCCTCTGTGATAAGTAAAGGAGTCCCTGATACCTGTCGCGTCTAATGCGCATACCAAGTATGTGAGCGGCCTGTCCTAGATATTTCATCTCAAAGCTCTTCTTGAGCTGAGCCTTAAGAGCATCTAGCTCAAGAAAATCAATAAAGAACCATCACGGGCTTTCTTCATGTAAAGACATGGATCCATAGCACTCATGCTATAGCCTTGTGACTGCATAAAGGCATCAAACTTATGATACCACTACCTAGGTGCCTACTTCAAGCAATGAAGACTTTTCTTCAATTTGCACACTCCCTATGTGCCTGCTTCAAGACATAAAGACTTTTCTTCAATTTGCACACTAGGTGCTCCCTGCCAGGTTCTGCAAAGC
Source organism: Lygodium microphyllum (assembly GCF_053477565.2). Lineage (NCBI taxonomy): Eukaryota > Viridiplantae > Streptophyta > Polypodiopsida > Schizaeales > Lygodiaceae > Lygodium > Lygodium microphyllum. Next base: position 72,923,275 of record NC_141136.1, read on the forward strand.
CCTTAGCCTGCTCCATATAAATCTCATCATGCAAGTCCCCATGTAAGAAAGCCATCTTGACATCCATCTGGCATAAATCCAAGTCAAGCTGAGCAACCAAAGCCAAGACTAAGCGCAGGGTGGTCATCTTAACCACAGGAGAAAAGACCTCATCAAAGTCCACACCATGCTCCTGCTTAAAACCCTTTGCTACCAGTCTAGCCTTGTATGCCGGCTTGGGTATCCAGGGGTACTTTTCAGCTTGTACACCCACTTGCATGGCAAAGCTTTCTTGCCCTCAGGCAAGGAAACCAAATCCCAAGTCTCATTCTTATGCAAGGAGTCTATCTCAGACTGTATAGCCCTCTCCTAAGAGTGATTGTCACCCCTGTGCATAGCCTCATCATAGGTGAAAGGCTCTCCTGCATCTGTAACCAAGACATAATGCATCGAGGGCTGAAATTTTGTCAGGTGGACGTCTATCTCTAGTAAACCGTCTCACGATGAGCTCTACTACCTGCCCAGCTACCTATCCAACACCCTGACCATGAGCATCTGTTGCAGCTGTAGGCTGTCCAACTGGCTGTGTGAGAGCTCTCGACTCCTCTTGAAATATAACCCTGTGGATCTCAACAACTCTCTTAGACTGCCTATGCATCTTGTCTTCATGGAAGACTACATCATGACTGCGGATGAATTTCTGCACCTGCAGATCCCAGAGGACGGTAACCCATCTCTTTGCATCCCCATAATTAAGGAAAATGCATTTGACACTCTTAGGGTCTAGCTTACTTCTCTTGTCCCTGGGCACATGGCAAAATGCCTCACATCCAAAGACACGGAGATGCGAATAAGAGGGAGGTTTTCCAGTCCATACCTCCTCTGCAACCTAGAAATCCAAACCACTAGAAGGTGATCTGTTTATGACATACACAGCTGTACTAACTGCCTCAGTCCAAAAGCTCTGTGGTAGGCCTGCATGGCTAAGCATACTGCATATACGCTCCTGGATGGTTCTATTCATCCGCTCAGCCAAACCATTTTAGGGGGGTGTAGGGGGCGGTCAACCGATGCTTAATACCCCTCTCATCGCATAACTGCTCAAAAGCATGTGAGACATACTCACCCCCATTATCTGTCCTTAGGCATTTTAGCCGATACCCAAACTGGTTCTCAACCAATGCAAGCCGTCTCTGAAACACAGCCAAGACATTGGATTTCAGCTTAATGGGATAAGCCTAAACTTTCTGTGAAAAATCATCTATTAAAGTAACAAAATAGACTCTATGATTGTGCATATTCAGGATGCAAGTATGCCAAAGGAGGCATGGGATACTCTGTCAAAAATGTCCCACCCATAAACTGACAAGGCATGAGCCTACAGACATCCGAATGTACCAATGCTAAGGGCTCACTCATGCGTGGCCAACCAAACTTCTTATGCGTAGACCTAGTCTGCCTGCCATAAAGACAATGCTCACATGAATCAAAACATGCATAATCAAGGGGTGGTAAGTACTACAAACCAGAAAGCATTTTCATTCTCTTCCAAGACATATGGCCCAAACGGGCATGCCAAAGAGATACATGTGGGATAGAACCCACAGACAAAACATGATCAAGGGAAGAAGCAGATACAATCAAGGGATGGAGGCTGCCAGCCTTGGCACCTCTCGCAATCACAAGTTTTCCACAAGTGATCTTCCATGCAGAGTCTCCAAAAGGTACATGATAACCTGTGTCATCAAGCTGTCCAGTTGACATGAGACTGCGTGTCAAAGCAGGTACATGACATACATCCTGCATAACAAAACTGCTGCCAGAAGGAAACTGCAGCCTAACATCACCAATGCCCACAATATCAAGAGAGTTGTCATCACCCAAGCGCACAGAACCCGAAACAGTACGGTATGAATGAAACCACCTCGGCAAGGTGTCACATGAAAGGACACACCTGAGTCCAAGAGCCAACACTGTGCATACATAGAGTGTATCTCTATCATCTGTAAAGCACTAGAAGAAGCTGCAAGGATATAATCATCATCAACATCCTCAAGCTGCATAACATTGATCTCTTCAATTTTAACACTGGACTTTGCAGGCACTATGCTGCAATTAGAAGACTTATCATGCACTTTGTCTTTCCCCTTATATTTGCGCCTTTCATTGCGCAGTTCATGGCATTGTGGCCTAATATGACCCTTTTTCCCACAATGGTAACAAGTAACATCTGTATTCCTACCACCATAGGATTTGCTACGTGACTTCCCATGAGACTTGGACCGAGATTTCTGAGAATCCCGTCCACGGCCACTGCCACTGCCATGCTTTCCATATCCATCATTCCTGCCTCTAACTGTCATAGCATGCGACACAGGAGAGGCATCCAAATTCTTCCAGTTAACCTCTTCTTTCAGAATAGCACTCTCAACATCAGATAATTTCAAGGTAGCAGTAGAGGCACATAATGCAGTGCGGAATACATCCCATGACTCATTAAGAGTACCAAGCAAGAAAAGAGGAGTGACATCCTTTGCAAAAGTGATCTCCCGCAAAGTCAAGTTCTTGAGTATAGTATGGAACTGGCTCAAGTGAGCAAACATAGTCACATTCTCCTTCATGCGTAGATCCATAAGCTGCTTCAGCCACAATACATCTGACTCGCTGGACTTTTCTTGTTATAGAGATTCTTGATTTTATCCCACAACTGTCATGCACTATGTTTTTCCTCAAATACATTGTAATGAACCTCTTCTATGAGAGATAATACAATAGTGGACTTGCATAACTCATCAAGCTCAAGCCATTCCTCATCTGGCATAGTTGCAGGCGGATGTCCGCTCAACCTCAAAGGTTTGATCTACGATTTCTGCACCAATACCTGCCAAATCTGGCTCTTCCAATAAGAGTAATTCATACCATCAAGCTTAGTGATGTTGAAAATAGCATGATCACTGGACAAACTCGCCATAATGCAGGCTAGAAGACTGCAGACAGTTTAAAACTGCTTGTTGTTTACTGTAGAAAATGACCAAAAAATCACCAAAATCAAGAGAAAAATGGCGAGAAAAGTGTAACCAAAGCTGTTGCCCACCAAGTACTAGTGAAAGTACATCATTTCAAAATATTTCAGCATGAAAAATCCATGTCAATCTAGAGTTATATGCTTGTTGTAATAAATGACAGCAGGGTACTGTGAGAAGCGACTATTGACCAAATCACTGCACCAAGTCAATAAATGACAACCAAGACATGACTAGCCATAAACGGGCATAAATCAGCACCAAATAGTCATCAAGACCCTAAGCAAACACCCAAACATGTCACCAAAGTATCCGTTAGTGAGTAGGCATACCCCCTAGACAATAGGGCAAAGTATACATAACACTGGCAAGACCTGACACTAGTAGATGTATGCTCACAAGAGTGCAAAGCCCAAGCTCAGGTCAAAAGCAACTCCAAGATATCAGTGCATGAACCATGCAACATTTGAAATAGGCGCCCAAAAAAAAAAAGTGAGGTGGCTGGGGGGGGTCTGCTATCCCACGTGTCAACAATCGGGCCCAAAGGGGGCACAAATGGGGGCCGAAGAAGGCCTATACCAAGCCTCAGCAAGCCTTGATAGGCCGAAAGCAAGATTCAGGTGAAGGAAGCTCCAAGAGGTGTGAGCTATGGCTGCTCACAACCTATGAAAACCCTGTTTACTTAGACCTGTGGACTAAAGTAAAAATTCTAAAATAATGAAGCAATACCTCAATGTCAATGCCCTGATGGTGCCTCAATAGGCCGTGAAGAAGCTCGGGAAGCTAGGAAGTGACAAGAGCTCAAGAGAATGAGTTATGGCTACCGTGAAGGAGACCCAATGAGAGTGGGGAGTCAATGGGAAGCTGAGAATGCCACGAGCCAAGCTCAAGAGTCAGGAAGCCGTGCTCTGATACCTGTTGAAAGGTGAGAATGATTGAAGCTTGCACTTGAGAGCTATGGCAGGAGAGCAAGAGCAAGAAAGAGAGAGACAAGAAATGGGAACTCCAATAGTCACAATGTGTGACCGGGCCTTCCTTTATTCAAACTATCACTAAAAGAATAAAGAATAAAGTGACGGTGATGGGTGCCCGCCACCTGTAGTGTGCAGTGGCGGTGACTGTCAGTGTAGAAATACACGGGCGGCTAGGCGGAGGCGCCTTTACCCCCAACATGAGCCTCCAAGAAAATGAAGCTACATAGGCACAGTCTATGGATATATAGAGGAATCAAATGAAGATGAAGACCTAGAACCTATTACACCTCTTTCGGATGATTAGAAATCCTAGAAATTTTATCAACATGTAATACAACTCATACCGGGAATAAGTTCTACTCTCGTACCTACAATTAATTGCAATAATATGAGTTGCACTGCTTGAGTCATTAAGAGTAGCGCAATGGATGCATGGTGGGTCCTAACCAACAAACCTTAAGCCTCATTAATACTTCTCTTCCCTAGTTCTTCCAAGATGAGGACATATCAAGTTCTCTAAGAGAAAGAGGATGTAATATCCTGCCCCGCATAGGAACCATCCCCCCTTTTTTACCCTCCTAAACAAAAAAAGGGAGGAGATACCACCTCTTTAACCCCCTTTTAGTGCTGGGAGAAAGAGAGGGAGAGAGAGGGTGATAGGGCGGGAAAGAGAGAGAGAGGTTTAGAGAGAGAGAGAGAGAGAGAGAGAGAGAGAGAGAGAGAGAGAGAGAGAGAGAGGGAAGGTTCTGGAAGATTCCTCCCTTTCCCTCCTTAGAGGGTGGCCACACGCATATTCTCCTTTTCCTTTTCCCCGAGCTCATCCCCTAGCCCATGAGCTGATTCTCCCCAATTGCCCTCTTCTTAAGCAAGTGTCTATTGAAGTCTTGTGCTTGAGGAGGTCGGGCATGAATATATGTATGTATCACGTGGGCTCATATAAGGGATTTTTAAAATACCATTTTTACACATTTTTTACATAGTGAAGGGTCCCATTTAAAGGGGTTTCTTACATATTGAATAGAAAAGAGTTATGTTTTATTTTTAAAAAAAATCACAGATAAGGATATTTATAATTAGGCCTTGAATGCACGTGATATAGAGGGTATACATATAGTGAACTACTTGGGGTCTTGTGCGAGTCAAGTAAAAGACAAGAAGATCAAAGATGGCCCCCAAGTAGAAAATGTCGCATGCGGATGGCAACCCCACAACAAGCAACAGAGCCTCGGGCGAGGGCATCACTGCCCATCCAACTACGATATCGGTCGGCATGCTTGATTTTTGCATGAGATATACTAGGGCCGTACTATCCTGTACGAGAATAGGTTACTGAAAATGATAAATTTCATCTCAAGTATTCAAAGATGGAGTTTGCAAAGTGCATGTATTAAGAGAAGGGATTGCTTCACGTTGTTATGCATTAAAATCCATTCATAACATAAGTAGCATATAGGATTCTAAAGTATCAAGCATCGATAAGACTTCGATTAGACTTTACCTAGGATAATATTGTTTAAAGTTTGCAGATGTGCATAGACGATACATGCATGGGGAAAGATTATATGAAACATACATCAATGGTAAATGCGACTATTCTTACAATGCTTGGATGGAGCCCCAAGAGGAACACCAAGGAAAAGGGAATTCTCTTGCAAGAAAATCTATCTTGTAACATCAACAAGCTTGTTTATTATGTTTTATATGATCACAATGAAGAGAAGAACACCAGGCACAACAAATCTTCATACAACATCATGTAGATCTCCCACGGATTTGATAGAATCAACCATATTCTTCAATATCTTCACAAAATCCATCAATATAACAAAGAAAGCAAATAAATACACCATCTTTGAATGGAAATACATCACATAGTATTCATCTTCAATATCTTCATAGTCTTCTCTCTCAATCTCTCATATACAATCACTTTGTTTTAGTAGAATTGGCTATCTCTGACTCTCTCTCTCTCTCTCCATCAATAATACATCATATCCTCACTACAATCCCTCATAATCACTCTCAATAATCCTTCTTAGGTCGTGGATAACCCTCCCAAGAGGTATGTCTGATATGAAGAGTCACCAGAGCCACTACAGTGTCCTTTCATAGCTCACTACTGTCACTTCACTCCAGTCTTTACTTGAGTCTTCAACAGCTACTTCTTTCACTTCTTTCAGCTCTTTTGCACTTGTATTCACCTCTTTCCAAGGCTAGAAAACTTTTCCAAGCTACACTCTCATCCATCAGAACACATACAGAAGCATACAGAACAGTCACAGAACAGCTATAGTACAGAACAGAACAGAGACAGAAGCTCTACAGAAGACCTACAGAAGGTTACAGAAGGTCATCAAAACCACATAACTCATACTCAAACCATTCCAAACTCTCACAAACCATTCAATAAGCTTTCACAAGATCTCAATCTTCATCAATCAATACTCCAACTCTCCTTACAGAAGACAATCAGAACAAAACAGAAGGTATACAGAACCAATCAGAACCTATCAGAACATCACAAAACCTCATATCTCCACTAATAAACATCATGAACTTCCAAAACACAATCAATATCATCCAAAACACTCTCAAACCACTTCCAAACCAATCAATCATCTCATAAAATCAACCATTCAGCTCTCAAAAACAACAAAAATCAGCCAAAAAACAAGTCATTTCAACACTCAACATATCCCCACACTTAATAAGGAAGCGTCCTCGCGACCCAGGAAAAAGGGAATACAAGCTCATTCAAAAAGCTCAACTTTGATCGTCAATATCTCGTAAAAAACAATCCATCCAACCACGACCCCAACTTATAACCTGTATCTAATATAAAAATACAATGAAAGGAAAACCCTTTATATATTAACACTTCTTATCAAACTGGAAAGCACAGCAAACTTGTAAAGGATATAAGAGGTTTCTTTTTCTTCGTCTGCATCAGCATCTTCAACTCTCCAACCATGACCCCATCACCACAATTCTCCAAAATGTAGCTCGCACGAAATCCAATCCAATAGGCAATCACCACAATCTTTTTACATCAATGAACTCACAACACAAACACTACACGCAATACAACCATCTGAATGACTCCTCCAAAAAGAGAGATTTTCATTAAAAAGCATCCACCATACATTGGAAAGGGCATCAATGAAGATGATCCCTCTTGAAAGATTGATGATTTTGGAAACGATCCATAGACAAGGATTCATCTACAAATGTTTTGGGAGGATTCTGAAAAAACTGAAGGCAGTACATCCTTTCCAACAGGACAAGGTATCTGCTAGGCAAACAAAGGGCATGAAAATACAATATATCCAACTGCTGGGAATCAATGCTCACATTGACATTCATGCACAACTTTGGAATAGGCTTGGAATCATTATGAGAGTGCCTATGCATATATGCCAGATACCAAGCAAAGTGAACAGTTAATCTCACTGAAGAATCTGCAGACTGTGAATACTGCTGAGCAAAATGAATATAGTTCTGATAAGCTTGACTGACAGCTGTCCAATCTCCTGGAATTACTGGCCAGTTTATCTGAGGTCCTGTAAGGGAATCATTCGAGCTCCATCCCCTTCTTCTGGAAATCTGATGATCAAACCCGTCATAGTCACTAACCAATTGAGGTGGTTGAGATATAGAAGTATCAGGAGAGGGAAGTGGAATAAGGAAAAGTGGATGAAGTAAGGGGTATGCAAAATCATAAAAGAAAGAAGAGTTTAAAGAAGGAGTGGCAGAAATTTGTATGGAATCACTTAAGAAGGGTGTTAACTGATAAATAGGAAAGGTGGAAGGGACATGAATGGATGGAGAAGGACATGGTGGAGAAGGGGAAAATACTCGATCCTCAATAAAGGAGCAGTATGTAAAAATGGGAATTTGAGGAAAAGAGGAAGGTTGGAAAAGAAGGGGTAAAATGGTTGTGGAATTAGATTGACAAAAAGAAAGATATATATGATATCAGTGAGCCATTTGTTGGTAATACAGGAGAGTAGAAACAGAAGGTCCTAAGAGAGATCTTCTATGATAGGCATAAAAAAAGGTAGAATCAAACGGATTATGTTTTGAAAGATAAGCTAAGAGATCCACCCTTAGTTGATTAGTACTCTGGGCATAGGTAGGGGCTGTGTTCTGTCTATGATTCAGGACCACAGAATCAATCATGGTATGCCAGGAATTATCAGGACAATTAGCCACTTTGGAGAGTAACTCTGGAACATGTCAGCTATGCACAACTCCAAATGGTTGACATACAAAACAGCTTATAGAACCACGTCCCCCACATACCAAGCCATATCCACCTCTTCTGGAATCAACAAGTCTCCTCGTAGATACATGTATGACATCAACATGGTATCTGTCGTGACAGAATCTTCAAATACCATCCTGACCACCTCTGTCAGCAACTCAGCAGACCAAGCCCCACTCCATCCATCCTCTGGAAGAGGTAAATCCATCGTGGAAAGCTTCATGTAGAAGGCCAACTTCTGTAAGTGGTAGTGGACAAAGAAAGAATGATCTGGTGGAACATATTCCTGAAACTGCTCAAATGTAGACCATAACAAATCCATTCTCGATTGCAATCTTTCCACTTTATCTTGGAAGAGAGGACACAAGGTAGCCTATCTCTGAAGAGCAGCCAAGTCCTGCTGTGAGAGAAAAGGAATCAAGGGAACATGAGGGCTTGGAGGAACAGACCGTGACTTTGCCAGTTGATCTTGCAACTGCTTGATTTGGGAGGCTTGTGATTCCACTGTGTCATTAGCAGTCTGTAAGGCTGAAAGTTTGTCATCTAAGAGAGTTTGGAACTCCTGTGCTTCTCTGGACATCCTCTCCTTCTCCTCTGAAAGGCTAGTAACCTCTGATTGAGCCTCTAATTGGATCTTCAAAGAAGATATCTCATCTCGTTGGGTTGCAACCAGTTGGGTTTGTTGCTCCATCTGCTTAAACAAATCTGCTAGGGTATCCTTAGCAGAGGCTAACTCGGATGTTGCCTTATGCAACTGGTCCTTAGACTGCATGAGTTCTTCATAAAAGGAAGCGTACAAGTGTTGAACATAGGCTGTCATTGACAATTCAATGGAACTCTGAATGTCTTTACAAAGGAAAGGAATTGCATCTCCTGAGACTAGACTGTTCAGTGAGGGAACTGATATGTCCAACGAACCTTCTCTATGTGCTCTGAACAGGTTATTACAAGTGAGATATCCAGGGAGATCACTGCCAGAGATAGCAGGAATGGGCACTGAAGGAAGAACTGAAGGAACTTTATCCGCTACCCGCTTCAAGCGTTTGCGTTGTATGACTAGGGGAGGCAGAGAATCATCGTCCTCTATATCAATGGGTTCGGACTCATCTGAAGGTGGAGGAGGAGGTACTGGATCTGAAGGAGGAGGTGGAGGCACACTCTTCTGTAAACCTGAGTAGGTCAAGAAGGCAGACAAATATGATCCATAGGTGACATTGGTAACATTGCCCCTGGTGACTTTAACGAAATGTTGATCCATTTTATTGAGGAGGTAAGTGCTCCAATCAATAGCGACTCCTTTCAACACCATCCTTGAAGCTGTGAAAAGCTCTTTGGACAAGTACTGGGATGGCGTTTTGGCAGGTATAAACCTGTCCTGGAGAAACTAACAGACCATCTTCCACACAGGATCAATGATCATGGAAAATGAAACTCCTGAAGAGTTGATCACCTTCTTAACATCCAGCATTTCCCTTGTTTGCTTTTGTAACAGCTTCAAAATCTCTTCATTAGAGAAAAGCTGACGAGTGGTAACAAAGGGTTCACATTTGGAGGGAAGAGACAGAGCCTTCCCTAGGCCTCGAGGTGTCAAAGTCATAGAAATACCCTGGACCAGTCTCGACTTCTTGCTGTAGGAGGCCAAAAACTCGTCACACAACGATGGATCCTCTGGAAGCAATGGAAAGGAGGTAGCCACAAAAGCAGCGAGTCCCGCCTTCGTGAGAGGCTCAAAAGTGAGTAGGGAAGAGTAATCCCGACTGACTAGTGGGATATACTGGATAGGGGGAGGAGCGTGAGAAGGCGCCATTCAGATGGTTACACACACACCACAAACACAGACAATCAAGGAGAATGCCTGCAAAGCAACAGACAAAAAACCAAGGATAAGAGAACAACCAAAACGATAAAATGTGACTCGACCAACTATCCCCAAGCAAACCACAGCCTAGAAAAAATTCGATATGACCTTGAGACATATGCGACCGAAAGCTTCATGCTATGCAACATACAAACACCCAAATCCTCGTATTAGGCAATAAAGGAAAAAAAAAAAAAACTACACACCATACCCTTAACCGTAACAAAGACACTAAACCAAAACATCACAACAACCTATACACATCAAGACCACATCGTTGATAAACCGGTGTTTGACCATGGAAATAACTCCAAAGACTGCGCATACCCATCCCACGAAATGGGTTCGTTAAAAAGGGGAATTTAAGTGCAGTGAGGGGGAATTAATTTAATGAAAGGTTCATTTAAATAAATTATTAAGAATGGGTGAAGTTTTATTAAGTAATAAACCTTAGCAAGAAAACGGCTGTTCCTTCTTAAAAATTTAATTACCAATTATTAGGTTAAAGCAGTGCTTTAAGTCGAATCCCGGACTTCAATACCCAGACTGGGTCTCTAAATGCAAGTTCATTGATTACAAATTAAGGTGATGTGGAGCGCTTTTTTGCCAGCGCCGCGTGCTCTTGTGACGGCTGGTTCATTTTAATTAAAAATATTAAAGTGCCTCTTTAGCGCACTTAGCGCGTGCTAAGTGAACGGCGGGTTTATTTTTATTTAAAAAAATGGTGTGTTTAGCGCGAATGCGCGTGCCATGGTGGTGTTCAGGTTTCATTTTTTTAATTATTTGTTGGTTTGTTTGTTTTTTTTTTCTTGTTTGTTTTTTATTTTTGAATTAACCGTGGGTTTTGGGATAGCTGAACAAAAAAACAAATAAAAAGGAAAATACTTGGTAGTGGGTGTATGTAAATGCAAAGAATGCGCTCTCCGCAATCCAGAAATATCTCGATTTTTTTTCTAAATGTTTAGTTTGTGTTTGGATGAAAAAGGTTTTTTTTTCATTATATATATATATATATATATATATATATATATATATATATATATATATATATATTTGTATTTTTAAGGAATTTAGGTGTGAAATGAAATATTATGACAGCTTAGAAAAATATGCCAAAAATAAGTAAAAATGTTAATGGAAGTGTTAGGAATTTTTCGAAAATTAATTGAGATTTTTAAAGCATTTTTAATGATTTTTTTTTATTTTTTAGTATGTTTAAAAGAATTGTGAATTTTAAAATGGTTGGAATTTTTTTTCTGGAAATTTATAGGGTAAAAAAAAAGGCAATGTGTTGCAAAAATAGTAGGAATTTTGCTAGATTTTTTATGGAAATTTTTTCAGAATTTTAAGGGGTGTTTAATGTTTGTTTTTTTTAAAAATGTCAATGGTTTTGTTTTTTTTTTTGTTAAAGGTTGCGGGTGTTTGAATTAAAAATGCTGGGAAAATACCCAGAAAGAAGTTGCGTGGCAGCTGCGTGTCAGCAACCGGCTAACTAGCTCCTGCACTCGCGCACGATCAATCACACGATCAATCACGAACATTCACCCACACCCACTCGCGCGTGTCAAATGACGAGAAAAGGACCTACGGGTGCTGCGGGTGGGAACATGACTGATGGAAGGGTTTCGGTGGTGGGGCCGCTGCTGTTCTGCAGAGGAACAGGAGCTTGGGTAAGGTGTGGTGGGTTAGCGGCGGGTGTGGGGTTCGGCGGGTGAACAGGGGTTATGGAGGGGTTTGGTGGGTGTGCCTGTGGGGGGGAACAGGGGTTTACAGCGGGGTAGGGTGGGGTTTAGTGTGAAGGGGGTGCTTCGGGGAGGGTAGGGTTGTGTGTGTCGGAGTGGTGGGACTGGGGGCTTGTGTGGGAGGGTGTGTTAGTGGGGGGAATGTAGGTGATGGGGGGGAATGGGGGTTTAGAAGGGGGGTAGTGTTAGTGGAGGGGAAGGGGGGGAATGGGGGTTTACAAGGGGGGAAAGTGGCGCTGGCGACGGCAAGTGGAGCGCGGCTGGCGACGGCAGGTGGAGCGCAGCACGGCGACGACGGGTGAAGCGCGGGTGGCGCTGGCGACGGGGGCCACGGCGGGCAGGGCTCGTCGAGAAGGGCGAAGGCGGCCTGGAGGGCGGCGTGGCGCAAGGCCACACGGCGGGAGGCAGGGGAGCAGAGGATGGGGGCGCCGCGAGGACAGGCGAGGGGCAAGGCCACACGGCGGAAGGCAGGGGAGCAGAGGAGAAAGAGGAGGAGGAGGGTAGGTGGGAGAGGAGGGAGGCACAAGAAGATGGAGGAGAGGGGCAGGACAGGGAGGGAGAAGAAGATGGGGGAGAGAGAGAACGGGAGGGAGGCGGTTGGAGGGGAAGGGGTCGTGAGAGGGGAGGGGGGATAGGGAAAGGTAGGGGTGGGAAGGGCAATGGGCAGGGTAGGGGTAGGGGGTGCCCGGGAAAGGGTAGGGGTAGGGTGAGGTAGGGTAGGCCATAGGGGGGGTGCCCAAGGGGTGGGGTAGGGGTAGGGGTTAGGGGTAGTGTTAGGACCCAAAAAGGAGACGTACCCCCGTCCCGCGCGCGTGCGCGGGGCGGAGGTAAAAAAAATTTACCTTGACGGGATTGAAAGGGCGTTCGGATGCGGGGATGAGGCATGCGGATGTGACCGGGGCGCATTAAGATGCGTAAAATCGAAAACGGGCACGTTTACGCGCGGGACGGGGCGCACGAAAACACAAAAAATAAAGAAAAATTAATATCTCCCAATCTGGATGTCAAAATGAAATGGCGTAAAAACAAAAAGTGGGCAAGACGGCAGGGGGAAGATAGGGAAAATACGCAACGGAGGTTCCAGGGGAAAGACAGGGCATTCACGTGCAAAAAACACGAAAAACGGATCAAAAAACGCAAGTAAAAATTAATATCGGAAGATCCGTGCATCAGAACGAGGTGCAGGAAAAAGGAAAAATGTGCAAAAAGACGTGCCCGACAATCCTATCACATCAAAACATAGTTCCGACTGAGATAAAACGCGTTCACGTGGGAAAAACCCAAAAAAAACCCAAAAATGGGATCGAAAATTAATATTGAACGAACCGTTCACCTGAAGGACATGTAGTAAGAAGGAAAAATGTCCGCAGGAAGGGATGGCACAGGGTTGGCATGTTAAAACGCAGTTCCGATGGAAGTAGGAGGGGTTCTCATGCGAAAAACACCAAAAAGACTCCCAAAAATACATTTAAAAATTAATAATAAAAAATCCAGAATGCGAAAGAGGGTGGAGGAAAAAGGAAAAAGGTGGGGGAAGGCACAGGGACACGGCTATCAAATCAAATTGGAATTCCGATGCAAACAGGGCAGGTTCACATGGAAAAATGTCAAAAAGACGCACGAAAAAGTCTTAAAAAAACCGGAAAATTAATATTGGACAAACCGTGCATCGGAATGACTCGGAGTAAAAAGGAAAAATGTCAGGGAGAAATTTTTTGTCAGGGCTATGACGTCAGATCACGGTTCCGAAGCAAGCAAAGCGCGTTCATATGGAAAACTGTCTAATTTGCGCAAAATGCTTCAAAAATTAATAACTCGAAAACCGTGCACCGGAAAAGGGGTAGGTAAAAAGGAAAAATGGTCATTTCAAAGGGAGGAACATGGTTATAAGGTTGGATTTGGACTTTGGTGAATGTAGGATACGTTTACATGGCAGGACCTCAAAATCAGGGAATAAAGGAGAACTGCAAGGGAACAGTCCCAAGGGTGGGTGGAAAATGAATGCTTGGGTGGGAAGGGACCGCATCAAGGTAAAAGCAAGTCATGGCATAGAGGCATTAGCCGGTTGAGGCATATGCAGAAGGGTATGCAATGTAGATGCGCAGGGACGCGTCCCCACACTTAAAACCTTAACGGATAGGGTTAATCGAGCAACATGGACCTAGGACCACGCCACAGACCATCCACTAACGTCCCCACACTTAAAACATGAACGTCACTGAGAAACAGAAGGTGTAGGGTTAGAAAACTTGGCCCATGTTGTAGAGAATCAAGGTTGATTGTCGATGGCACTTCCACTGTCTTTGTCGGCTACAGAAGGTACCAAGGCATCTTCTCGGCATACGTCCTTCATGGTAGGGACCACGCAATAGCACCCAGGGAGGTAGCTGGTTGAAGGGATCGCATGAAATTTATCGATGATAAGGAATATTGCACTCAACTCACAGTCACTCAAATGGAATGAAAGAACTGTCACTCACCCCATGACTAATATCACTCGAGGAAAGCAGGATGAAAACCCATATCTCACATCCAGTTTAGGAATTGACAAAGGAATGGTACAGAGGGAGTATGCCAGGGTGCACAGTTGATGGTGTATTAGTGCGTCCAACCCGTTTGGCATAAGTGCAAGGAGGAAGGCAAGGGAGCCTTACAGTGCAGTGTACAGAATAGGGTGACGTGTCTTGTGTTGACGGTAGAGACCCAGCCCGTAGGTGCATAGGGAAACGGGAATATACCTGACTCCAAGTGTCGTAACGTTCCTCAATCTCACCTCTCGGTAATTGATTGAATAAACTCCAGTCACACTCAGCCCACCCTCTGTCTTACGCTCTGCTGATAGATACAGGAGGGCAACCATGTCCTGAAACCCATTAATGTAATCCTCACGGTCACTTGTGCAAAGGTTGTATGCCTTGTGCGCATTAGATGGTGCAACTGTGCATCCCGCCCTGTGCTGGCATACGGTGCGAGAAGGAAGGCCAGGGAGCCTTATAGTGCAGTGCACAGAAACAAATCATGCTTTGTGCATTGAGAGGCCCATCCCGTGCGTGCAACACTTCATTCACACTACTCACCTCTCATTTGATTTGAAGGGAAAAGACTGGTCTCTCACCCCACCCTTTGTCTCACTCTCTGTTGATAATTACAGAGGGCAACCATACTCACGTCCCCATCCAGTTAGGATGAAAGCTCACATCACTCGATTGTTTGCCGATGAAGATCACGTCGTCAGTTGTTGAAGAGACATACCCAGGGAGCTAGCCATCAAATCGAACGTTGAGTTGGATAGGACATGTCGTCTGCTAGAGGACAGTTAGACACTCTGCAGAGAGACCCAGGACACAGCGTACCAAGGGAGGTAGCTTCGGAACTGGATCCTGGAAATTTCAAGTGATGATTCCACTTTCTAGACTGCTGGGTGTTGCCACCTTTTCCACAGCCAGCTTCTCGCCCAAGGGTGGTTGCCACCTTTTCTTGGAACAAGGCCTGCTATGACATGGAATTTCTTCCTTTTCTCTCATAACAGTTTTTTTCTAATTTTCTGTTTTTTTTTCTTTTTCTTTTTTTCCTACTCCCGAGGGTGTTTCCACCTTTTCTCGAAGAATAGGTCGGCATGACAGGGACCTAAGTCCTTTTCTCCCATGACCAATATGTATATATATTTTTTCTTTTTTTTTTCGATTTAAGCAAGGGAATGGTAGAAAGACCATGTATCAGAACCAACCTCGCCACCACTGCTGGTGGTGGAAAATAGAGGATAAGAGATCAAGGCTGGAAGGTAGGGTTGAGGGGACAGAGGGTTGCATCCACCTCATCAGAAGTAGCTGAAGAACGGCTATCAGAAGTAGCATCATAAGAAGTACAGTGCCGCGCCAACGAGGTAAAGGATCAGGTGACCATGATTGTCAAGATCCCCAAGGAGGGAAGTACTTCTTCAGGCGATATCCATTAATCAAGAAGGGATCATCAGAGGCATCAACGGTTTGCACTTGGACAGAGCCATTAGGGTTGATAGCAAGTACCTTATATGGGTCCATCCACCACTGTTGAAGCTTGCCAGGAAACTTGCCAAATCGTGAATCATAGGCTAGGACTAAATCACCTTCTTTGAACTCCTTGTGCTTGATGAAGCTGTCATGGTAAGCCTTGCGTCGAGCTTGCGTGGCTTCCATGCACTGTAAAGCCATCCTGCGAGTTTCGTCCAAACATTCCAGGTGCAGGAGATGGCATTGTAGTGAATCATCATCCCCCAAACGCTCTTTGATAGCCACTCTCAAAGAGGGTAATTCCAGTTCAACAGGGAAAACAACTTCTGTACCATACACCAGTTGGAAGGGTGTCTGTCCTGTTGCCGCTTTATGGGAGGTTTTGTATGCCCAGAGGGCCTCTGTAAGTCGATCATCCCAATCATGACGATGTACGGCAATCGTTCTTGTCAGAATCGAGTAGAGGATGCGATTGGTGACTTTGACTTGGCCGTTGGCTCTGGGGTAATAAGGAGTGGACTTGCGATGGCGGATCTTATACAACTCTGTCAATTCTTCCATGACTTTATTAATGAAATGAGTACCTCTGTCACTTACCAGCTCTAAGGGACTGCTAAAACGGGTGATGATATACTCGTACATGAACAGGGCCACGCTGTTACCATCGTCCCGCTTCAGGGCTTTAGCTTCACACCACTTTGTGACAATATCTGTACATACGAGGATGTATCGGTTCTGTTTCCTTCTGGTAGGAGGATCGATTGGACCTACGAAGTCGATGCCCCACTTCTCAAACGGCTTTAAGGGAAGAATAGGCTGCAGTGGCATGGCACTTATCTTCGTGGGTTTCCCCATTCGCTGACAAGCATCACATCTTTTACAGTAATCATAGGCATCCTTATGAAGGGTAGGCCACCAGTATCCTGCTAGCAGAGCCTTCTTGGCCGTAGCTTCTCCTGCAAAGTGGCCTCCACATGGCTCGTCATGGCAAGCCTTCAAAACAATCCCAATCTCATCTCCTGCAACACATCTTCGGAGCACTTCATCTTTGCCTTTCTTGTACAGTGCACCGCCTAACAGGGTGTAGGGGGCTGATTCTAACATAAGCTTCTTCCTTTCCCGACTAGAAATGCCAGGAGGGTACTGTTGGGTTACCAGAGCAGATTGGCAATGTCTGCATACCAGGGAGTTACAGTTTCTACCAAGAATAGTGAAGCATCAGGGAGGTCTGGATCATCCTGCTCCTCATCTGCAGTCTGTGGGATACGTGACAGATGATCAGCCAGAACATGGGAACGACCAGGTTTGGTAATCACCTCAAAGTCGAACTCCTGGAATAGAAGGAGCCATCTCATCATTCGTCGTTTCACATCTACTTTGTTCATCAGGAAGGACAGGGCCTCATGATCCACATAAAATTTAAAGTGGGTGGATAGGAGATAGTGGCGGAACTTTTCTAAGGCAAACACCATTGCCAAGCACTCTAGCTTTGTCACTGTATAGTTCCGTTCCCTATCAGTGACTTTTTGGCTTGCATAATAGATCGGTTGATCCAGCTTCGAGGAGCCCTTTTGGCATAGGACAGCACCTAAGCCTTCAATAGATGCATCAGTATGTACATGAACTCCTTCATCCAATCAGGAGGTTGCAGAATGGGTGCCTCAATCAGACACTGCTTCAGAGTGTTGAAGGCTTTATCACATTCTCCTATCCAAATAAACTCTGCATCGTTCCTCAGAAGCTTGTGCAAGGAGGTTGCCTTTGTTGCAAAATGGGCTATGAACCTTCTGTAGTAACCCACATGGCCTAGGAATCCCCTGAACTGTTTGAGGTTGGTGAGTGCTGTCAAAGCTGCAATCTTTTCGATCTTTGCAGGGTCTGTTGATATCCCTTGTGCAGAGACAATGTGGCCCAACAGAACTCCAGAAGAGACCCCAAAAATGCATTTGTCGGGGTTGAGGGAAATCCCATACTCCCGGCATCGGTCAAAGCATTGTTCCAAATGTCCCCAGTGTTCACGGATCAAACTATAGACACAGAAGTCATCCAAATATACCTCAATAAAGTCGTGCAGATGATTTTGGAATGCGGCCATCATGACTCATTGGAAAGTAGCAGGGGCATTGTAGAGCCGACTCCTTCAAGGGAGTGGTGTCCTCTTCTGATGTCCCACTAGAACCAACTTCTTCTTTTGGTGGAGACTTAGATTGCACCTTGAGATGCTGAAATGGGATTAGAGCCATTTCGGGTTTGGTTTCAAGATTAATTACCTCTTGGATTGAAGACTCCTCTTCTGATGACACGTCCAGGAACGTCACATAACAGGGACTCACTGATGCCTGGTGGGTTTGTGAGACTGGTGCTTGTTGGCACGGTGCATCATCATCATCTTTCTTTGGCAAGGGTGGGTGAGGGCAGCATGAGCTACTGCTGAAAGACGGCTTATTCTTCTTAATCCATTTCTTATAAAGATTTTGCATATGAGAAGATCCATTTACCAGACCAAATGGTACCATCGACATTCTGTCCCACAGCATGAGCTCGTCTGCTTCTGATGCTTCTGGAACTTCTTCTTCATATATATCCTCTTTAGGTGGGATAGATTCTTCCGTCTCGCTTTCATAACCTTCTTCTTCCATATCATCTCCATCCTCTTCTGTCTCTGTCTCTGTCTCTGTCTCTGCTTCTGTCTCTGTCTCTGCTTCTGTCTCTGTAGGAGCTTTGTAAGAGAAGAACAGGTTCTCTGTTTCCTCTTCTGCCTCTGTCTCTGGCTCTGTTATGGCCATGTAACAGGGAGAGCAGTACATCCATGCTTCTATCTCACTATCAGAAGTGATTTTGGAAATCGTTCCTGGTTCAGGCAGGAAGTATTCACCCATTGATAATGGCTTTGCATCTTTTGGGAGTTGGCTTACAGTATCCACTGTTAAGGAACATGCCACTGTTTTCTTGGGAAGAATCTGTTTGACAGCATCTTCTTCTGCTGATGTTCCATCTGTAGCCTCATTAGGCGAGTCAGAAGATAATTCCAAGGAGGTGGATCCATGTCCTTTTTAAGCACCATATAACTTCAGCACCACTTTATTAGGTCCTCTACCCAAGGTCAAGGTTCCTTTGAACCAATCCGTCCTTGCTCTGGCTTCAAAAAGCCATGGTCTGCCCAGTAATAGGGGGTAGGATGTACCATAAGAGTTTGGCTTCACCACCAGATAGGTTAGCCAATAATCTTTTCAAGCCACTGTAGTCTTCACATATGGGAGAATGCCCAAAGGCTTGATTATGCTCTGATCCGCTAGTCTGATAAGCCATTGGGTGGGTTGCACACCTTGTAGGCCTAGATCCTTCATTGTTACATCGTCATAATGTTCACTGATGAACCTCCATCAATCAATGCATTTGCAATGAAGCAACCTTCTATCCACACGCCAGTCTCTGGGGTACCCAGATCTAGGAAGGCGTTAGCCACATCCAATTCTTTTACAGGCTCTGGAGCTTTATTGGACTTTGTTGCTGTTGAGGGAGCAATCCTTAATCCACGTCTTCTTGTCAATATACTTTTGAACCTTTTTCGGCAACTGGGAGACAACATCAATAATTGTCGGAATGTGATGTTTGGTTTAAAGGTATCTAGATCTCTGACCAGATCGTATTCCTTAATAGGATCCACTGGCTTCTCTAATCGGTTAGGGAATGGGGCAACACCCATTTTCATTTTCCCTCTTTCTTCCAACAGAGGCATCATGGGAACTTCTTCTGCCACATGTGGCACTTCCTCCTCTTCTATCTCCTGGACCTCTGGTCCTGTCTCTCGAACTGTCTCTGTGACTCTCTGTGGCACTGTAGTGCTCTGTACGGCACTGTCAGGCTCTGTTCTGTTCTGTTCTTCTGGTGGAAGATTGAACTTCACTGTTCTGGCAGGAGGATCATTTGCTTTTTGGATAGGTGGTTCCTTCTTCTTTGCACGCATGATGGCAGCAACTTCCAATTCCATTAAATTGGAGGTAGGCTCTTGGGCCTTGGCTGGATTGTCAGTAGCACTGTTTTTTACTGGGGCTGGGCTTGGACAGTCTTTTGCAGTGTAGCCTTCTCCTTTGCAATGACTGCATAAGGGCTTGTAATCCACTGACCTTCTGGGATTTTGACAATTTGGTGAAATGTGTCCCTTTTCGCCGCATCTGTAACACTCCACTTCTGATCTCTGACCACCGCCAGACTGTCTTCCTCTGTAACTTTGTGAGGGAAACCTTCTTGGACTGAAATTAGGACCAAACTCTCTAGGATTGGGTCCAATATCCTGTGTTGTCATTTTGGATTCCAGCAAGTTGAATCTTGCGTCTTCTTCCTTCCTTCTCCTATCATGCATCTCCTTCAGAGAGCAAATATCCTCTGTATGGTTCTTTCGCAAACAGTAGGAACAGAAGGCTCCAGGAATGGTGGGTTTTTGTGTACATTTAGTGGCTAAATGGCCTGCTTGATGACACTTACCACACCAAGTATTTGACCGCATCACATCTCTTCCTGCTCCTGCCACATTGGATATGCTAGTGGTATTCACTTTCAGCGTCTGTAGCTGCTCTGTAATCACATCCATCAACTCCTTTTTGATATTTGCAACTGAGTTGGATAAGTAATCCTTCAAGCTTTCTCCTCCTGATGTACTGGTAGTAGGGTTTTGAGGAGTCTCTGTAATCACTGCATAAACAGGTTGGGCTGGTGCAGAGGGATCTCTGTTCTGATTCTGATTCAGAGCTCCTGTTTGAACTGGTGGCTGTTGGCTCCAGTTGGTAGGGTTCCACTATTGCTGCTGATTTGGCATTGAGGAAATTGGTTGGGACCATTGTTGTTGTGGTTGAACCATCATTTGAGGCATTGATTGTGGCCACTGTGGATTTGGTGCACTGTACTGTGATATTGAGGGCATCTGTGGGTAAGGGTAGGGGACAGTCCCTGGGACTACATTTGGTGGGTACATCATTCCTAGCATCAGAGGAGGTAGGACTCCTCTTCCTGGATTCATCGCCAATCTAGCTTCCACTTCATCGTACAGTCTTGCACCTTCTGTTGCAGCTTGCAATGTGGCTGGTCTTTGCAGCTCCACAAACTTACAGACTTCTGGTTGTAATTCTCTGAGAAACACCCCCTTCTGAATGCCATCATCTAGATTATGGTTAGTCCATCTCTTCAGGATGGATTCCATTCGTGAGACATAAGCTTCTACTCTTTCTCCAGAGGATTGACTTAAATTCATAAATTCCTCTCGCATCCGCTCTTCAAAACCTTCACGCTTGAATTTAGTGAGGAAGGCCAACTTCAGGTCGTCCCATGTGCCAAAAGTTCCTGCTGCTTGTCTCTCATACCACTGAAACGCCGCGCCCTTGAAAGTGGCGGGGAATATTGCTAGCCAATGCTCAGGGGTTCTGGCATTGTTAGCCACACATGCTACCATAAACTCTGCTACATGAAGATCGGGGTCTTCATTGTACTCTCCCTTAAAAACTGGCAATGGAACTACATTTGCTAGCCTATCATCAATATTTCCAGGACGGATCTGGCTTGGAAGTGGACCTCTAGCAGGAGGAGGAAGGGCTTGATGTGCCATTGGGACTTCTGTAAAGAGTTCCGCAAGGGCGTCAAAGGCGGCTTCTGCTGGGAGCTCGTTCTCGGCTCTGATTTTTGCTTTCTCTCTTCTCACGTACCTCTGGACTCGTTCTAACGCTTGCCTCTTTATTACGTCATTCATCAGGGGGTTGGCTCCACTCTGTTGTTAGTGCTCCACAGAGGGTTAACAGAAGGCTTCAGTCTCTGGAGGACTCTCTTGCCAACATTTCTTCTATTTCTTCCTTTTCAACGTCTCTGAATTCTGCTTTCATGCCACTGCACAGAGGAAGGTATTCGGTTCTGAAGGTGTCAAAATGCATACGTCTAAGCATTGTGGTGGTGCCATCATCATAGTAATGCCAGCTTCTGATGGTTTCAACAGTGTATGTTGTAAAGAACACTCTGTCTACCAACTTCCAGTGGGTTGCTAATTGAACAAACAGAAGATTATCAGTGCACCAAGCATCCCATGTATCTTGCTATTGAGCATCCACGAATAAATTCCAACTCTTTTCCTTCTTGTCTTTGTGAACCTCTATAGACCAAGACTTCTGAAGCTTCTTCACAATCTCCCACTTGATGATGTATGGAAACTTCTCAATGAATGCCAAATCTTCCATGTATGGTCATTCTCTCTGTTTTTGCTCTTCAGTTTGTTCCCAAACAGTTTGCCACCAAGATGCAAGTTTCTGCTGCTTCAACAGGAAGAGGAAACTGTCCACTACATAGAGCATGCATCATGATGGTGATGTGTTTCCGCCATTGTGGGATGAACTTCTTGTGGAAAGTGGCTTGGATTATGAGAAATTCCAACTCTTCAGTGGAAGAAGGAACTTTACAAACATCCATTGAATTCTTCTCTTCTTGGCAATGCCATTTCCTTCATTTTCAGCCTCTTCTAGTGCTTGTTGATGGCAAGTTTCTTTGACTGCGCACCAAAAACATGGAGCCCCAAGAGGAACACCAAGGAAAAGGGAATTCTCTTGCAAGAAAATCTATCTTGTAACATCAACAAGCTTGTTTATTATGTTTTATATGATCACAATGAAGAAAATAACACCAGGCACAACAAATCTTCATACAGCATCATGTAGATCTCCCACGGATTTGATAGAATCAACCATATTCTTCAATATCTTCACAAAATCCATCAATATAACAAAAAAAGCAAAGAAATACACCATCTTTGAATGGAAATACATCACATAGTATTCATCTTCAATATCTTCATAGTCTTCTCTCTCAATCTCTCATATATAATCACTCTGTTTTAGTAGAATTGGCTATCTCTGACTCTCTCTCTCTCTCTCCATCAATAATACATCATATCCTCACTACAATCTCTCATAATCACTCTCAATAATCCTTCTTAGGTCGTGGATACCCCTCCCAAGAGGTATGTCTGATATGAAGAGTCACCAGAGCCAATACAATGTCCTTTCATAGCTCACTACTGTCACTTCACTCCAGTCTTTACTTGAGTCTTCAACAGCTACTTCTTTCACTTCTTTCAGCTCTTTTGCACTTGTATTCACCTCTTTCCAAGGCTAGAAAACTTTCCCAAGCTACACTCTCATCCATCAGAACACATACAGAAGCATACAGAACAGTCACAGAACAGTCACAGAACAACTACAGTATAGAACAGAACAGAGACAGAAGCTCTACAGAAGACCTACAGAAGGTTATAGAAGGTCATCAAAACCACATAACTCATACTCAAACCATTCCAAACTCTCACAAACCATTCAATAAGCTTTCACAAGATCTCAATCTTCATCAATCAATACTCCATCCCTCCTTACAGAAGACAATCAGAACAAAACAGAAGGTATACAGAACCAATCAGAACCTATCAGAACATCACAGAACCTCATATCTCCACTAATAAACATCATGAACTTCCAAAACACAATCAATATCATCCAAAACACTCTCAAACCACTTCCAAACCAATCAATCATCTCATAAAATTAACCATTCAGCTCTCAAAAACAACAAAAATCAGCCAAAAAACAAGTCATTTCAACACAACATTGGAAAAGAATACCATTGCTTTTGTTGGTTCATCAAACAACATCCTAAATGCTTTTGCATTTAACTGATTGTTGAATTTTGGTTTGAATGATTATTTCAAGTGCTTGTGATTTATGGTAAATTCATTGCAGGGGTCTGTGATGACAAGTTGTTATGGGGATAAATGAATGTTTTTCTTGGAAGATGATATTAGGCTAATTGCCTTGATTGTGATTGATGCTTATCTGGATTAATTAAGGAAACGATATTTTTCATGAGTGGATCATCTCCAAGGTCACACCGCGCTTCAACATGAGAGGGCACTGCTCCATTCATGAGCTGAAGGTCGAGTGGTGATAAGGCTAACCATGGAAGTTGTGTTTCGCTTCTAGGCCGCTTGGGGTCAGGTGGAGCTCTGGACACCCCTTGCTAGTCCGGAATGGAGTTGAAGACTACCGTGAGACCAACATTGGTGGCATTGGAAGATCCTATTCTAGATAATGGATGGAAATTATGGTGCCATGTGATTTGGACTAGGTACTTCTACAGAGCAGAAGGAAAATGTAATTTCTCATGTATGGACAAGAGACAAAGATTAAAGTGAAGATAAGCTAAGCGATTTGTTTGAACTTGTTTGTCAAAAGGATTGCTTGCTCTGTACTCGTGTTTGTGCCATAAATTATGCGAGAAGACCCTGTTTCCTAAAAGGATTGATTAAAGAAACCGATTTTAAATGTCACTCATAAATGTGATAGAACCTAATTAGAAAACTAAAGCTATCAAGGGAAGCGGGTGGGCGGACCCCCGATAGGTTTGTCCTACGGCAGGGTGGTCCTAGAGAATTGGGAGGCTTCTCATAAGGTTTTATCGACATTTGACCTTTAGGTATTGATAGGTTAGAATCCGATTCATGCCATTTTAGGGGACCAAAAATGGACTATTCCCTACAGGCAGAGAGGTTGAGCGGTGCATCCCTCTCATTTTCCATTCTCTTTGAACAAAGTGCAGTATGGGTATGCTTCAACTTGGGTATCTCTGCATAAAGTAGGATGTCCAGGACCCGACACTAGAATGTTGTCGGGAGACCTTGATCACTAGGGACTCAAGTTTCAGCTCGATCCTAGTGGGTTTGGTTGCGAACGTTCTGTTGCAAGGCGGACTTGAGAAACCCTAGGCGATAAACCCCATAGCATTCCATGGGAGTGCTCGGCGGTGTCGCTTAGATTTGTGGACCGCTAAAAATATGCATGGACAACCGATAGACGGGCATGTTATAGGAAGAGTAGACCTTGGAGCAGAGTACCCCAAAGCTCGAAATGAGTCTACTATAGTAAGCTTGGTGAAGAACAAAGAAGAAGAAATAGTAGCATATGCTCAAACCCATCTTGACTATGCACCTAATTCAAATATAGTTGTGGCTAGGTTTTGTTTTGATATCTTCTCACTATTAATTGTAATTTTGGATTTAATGTTTAATTTTTAGATGTTTCTTTTCTTGTAATCTTGGACTTGTTATTTCTGTTGGTTGGGGGGTCTTAAGGGGGACTAGTAGGCCCCCATAGGTGTTTAGGGGCAATGCCAACGATAAAGGGAATATTTCCTAGCTGACTAGAGAAGGATCATAATAGTCACATAGACCAACTATACTACCTTTTTAGGCTATAAAAGGAAGACCCCTCCAAAGCTATCTTCAATCTATCTTCAGTTCAATCACAGCTCTTCTAGCTAGCCTTAAGCTCTTTATATCTTCTGTGTAGATCACCATTTAGGCTTCACAATGGAAGTACACAAGTAGACAAAGCTATATTTGTATCAAATCTTTTGAAATTAAAGTAGGTTTTTTTCTTCCCACAATATTTTTTGTGTACTCTTTAATCCTTGCTGGAATTCAGTTCACTATGTCATGTAATTTTTACATAGTATTAGAGCCCAAGGCTATAAAGAGTGAAGACCGAGTGAGAGGCAAGGGCTTCATCAACGATGAGGAGAAATGTCATCTATTGTATTGTGTAGTGGTGCTGGTGTATCACATGGCGGTGCTATCGTAGTAATAATTCAAACATTGAGGATTCGTCAATCAACCTTCAGGAAAGGCAAGTTAGATGGCAAAAACTACACTTTATGAAAGTTTAAAATTACAACTATTTTCTATTCTTATGAGCTTTTGGAATAGTACTAGGAACTGACCTTGCCATCCTTGACCCACAAAATTTGAGTGTTATGATTTCTCCAAATGAAAATCTTCTATGGGCTTGGAAACAAAGGAATTGAGATGCATTGTATGCCTTAGTTACAAGCTATTTTGACAATGATTTGATCTTGATTCAACATACAATCAAGGCATCATAGGTTTGGAATGTATTGAGGAGTACACGATTCAAAATATAGAGAATCAACTAGAAACAAAGAAGTCTTTCAAAGGAGAGATAGCCAAAGTGTTCAATAATGGAATCAAGAATCTGTGTGACTAGGTGGCTAGTGCTGCAGTGGAAAGACTAGTATGGAGATAGCTTGGAGGTGCCTTTGGATTTGTCCACCAAATTTTGATGGACATATAACTACCCTAAACACTTAGGTGAGACCCCAAGCTTTCATATTTGAGGAATTTTGTGCACTCCTAATGGAGGAGGAGTTACGGGTTAAAGCTAAAGAATGTAGCAATAGTGGAGATGTAGCATTCTCCACTAATGCAAGAGGCAAAGGTAGTTTCTCTACCAATGGTGATTTAAAATGAATTCATGTACTTTCAAATATCCAATTTGTATACAAAAAGAAATTTGACTTGAACCTTATTTCAAACATTTTATTCTACTATCTTATAACATTTGTAAAGTCCCATCCAATTTTGGTGTTTGTATGCATATGTTATTTCAAATATAGTGAAAAAATAGGACTTCAGCCACTAAAATTTATAAAATAAATAATTAAAATTTATTTTCTATAAATCAAATTTTATTCTAAAATTAGAGTTCATGATTATATAAGAATAAGCCTGATGGTATGAACGTACACTAGATGACAATGCTTGGTCTAAGTGCTCTTCTTGATAGCTCAAACACCACATCATAAACGTACACCAAATTGACCAATAAGAAATTTAAAATTTTCTTTCTTCTCTGATAATCTCTCTCTATATATTCTCTCTCGTCCTCCTCTCTTTCTTCTCTCTACTTTCTTTTTTCTCTCCCTCTCTCTCTCTCTCTCTCTCTCTCTCCCCCTCTCTCTCTCTCCCCCCCTCATCCCCTTCTCCCTCTTCTCTTCTGTCTCTCTCTCTTCTCTCCCTCCTCTCTCCCACTTCTCTTCCCTTTCTCTCTCCCTTCTCTCTTTTGAGTCTATTTCTCTTCTCCCCTTCTCTCCTCTCTTCCTCCCTTCTCTTCTCTCCCTCCATCCTCCTTCCCCTCTTCCCACCCTCTTCCTTTTCTTTCTCCATCTCTTTCTCTTCTCCCCCTCCCCCTTTCTTCTTACCTCTCTCTCTTTCACTTTTCTTTCCCTTTCCCTCTCCTCCCTCCCTCTCTCTCTCTTAATCTAAAGGCAAATCTCAACAACATAATTCTCATCTAGCTAAAACCTACATTACATCCTTAACAATGAAACATTTTTTAAAAAAGCATGCAAGCCATGTTTTTTTAAAAAATAAGATTTTTAGTCATGTGCCTACCACATGATGGCATAAAAACAAAGAAAAATAGGGAATTTTTGGCAAATGCCATTTTAGACAAGCTTCAATATGCATGTTAGAATGCTCGATGGAAAATTCTTGAGTAATTTCCGACACAAATGGTAGTGCCCATATTGGTGCTTATTTCGATGCTTTTTTTTTAAAGCATGTAAAAAACAAGCATAGGTATTTCTGAAATCCCTTGTAGTGGATAATGTCAACTTGAAATGCAAGAACTGACAAAGATCAAGCATTGCACTTCATATAAGACCGAAGACTAGATTTTCTAGATCACTATATCCCGAGACTAGCAGGTCATTCCAACACAACCAAGACTACAACCACCACTAATCATCCTCATTCCAATAAGTGATCCAACTTCCTCAGAACCAAACAATCTAACATTCCAACATGGTTACTTCCTTGATTCTCACTAGATGCTATGTCTATGATTTTTGCAATAGAAGCAAGTGTCAAGGACTTCGCTTATCACTTTGAGAATGCTTACTCCAAATAGTTAGAGCACATAACCCACCTATCTCTAAAAGATGAGAAGATTTGTTGCACATGATATATATGTAAGCTAGCTTCTCTTCTATAAACTATTACTCTCCTCCACAAAAACTACCACCAACAATATATCAAGATGAGCTTTTACAAAGCTATTGCAATAGCCAACTTCATCATCAATCATGACTACACATGATGACCTTTTGAACTCAAAATCTCTATTTGTAACTTTGAAGAATTATAAGCTTCTTGATTTTAATAACAACACTACTGATACTACTTCCTGAAGGATGCCACCTACATCTCCAAAAAAAAAGTTTCCTTATGCATGATAATAGATCGAGTTTTAGCATACTTAACAAGAGAGTTGCTATGACTTCAATCAACTCCACTCTCAAAGCCACCTAGGTAGCTCTAAAACCATGATAACAACTCTTGGAACACGTAGACAAGCCTTGGCAAACACATCACTTCATACATGGCCCCTGCCTCCTTCAACATGACAATCTCCCCAAAACATGACATCTAGTCTCCTCAAAAGATGGTGCCCCCCCCAATCATGACAAACATGGGGTCCTATTAACCAACTCTCCTTTGCTTTATAAGGCTTCTAGAGCCTTATTAGCTCACTTTCTCAAGGCTTTCCTTTTTTAGTTTTCCCTTTTCTCCACAATACCTTTTTTTTTCTATTTTAAAAGATTGATAATAAAATGTTTTTTTTAACTTTTTTTTCTTGTACTAATGAAGCTTTGGGTATGTTCTCACGCCCAATAATCTTTATGACACTAGAATATGTTGTTAGTGGATTCTCCACTAAAACTTTTAATATTGTTCTTCATTGAATTCCTTTTTGGTTCATTTCACATTTCTCTAAGCCAATCTCATAGGCAAGTAAATTTCAAACTATGACAAATAGATTTCAACCTTGAAATAAATGGAGCACCCATCGAAGGATACAATTGCATCCTAGATTCCCCTTGGGCCTTCAAAAAACATCTTCAAAATCTTCTATACTTGTTCATGCAGTGCACCTATCAAAAATATATTGTGTTTATGGACAATGTAGTCAAACGATTATGCTCTTGTGAAAATGCAAGGCATGAATAGTGTTGTGCAATCAAAAAATTGATATAATATACAAAAAGAATAAATGTACTAAAAAGAAATATTTTCTACTCTAGCTACAACACTCATGCATCATGCAATACACACACACACACACACACACACACACACACACATATGTATATATATATATATATACCCATGTCTCTCTATGCTATTGTGGAGAGAAACTCTTACCACCACCAAAAGAGCCTCTACCAAAACCACCTCTACCACAATGATTATGCCTGTGGCTACTACTATTACTAGTCTCATGGATTGGCTCATATTATTGTGAGGATTGTGGAGCACTTGCAGCTCGATAAGGAAAAACTAATATTACTAGAGTCACTCAAGACTTTGCACTTGTTTGTGGTTGAGAAGACCAAGGGGTGGCCCTTTACTCATACAGATGAGGTGGGGTGGGAGGGTGCACAAAGAAGGTCTCTTTCTCTCTCTCTCTCTCTCAGCCTCATGGTAGGGTTTTTTAGGTGATAATCCCCACCACATGAAAATTTGTATTAAAATCATCAAGAGAAATATCTACAAAAAATAGAGCATAGAAACTTGACTATCACTATAGTAAACCATGATTATAAAAGAATAAACCAAACATCAAAGTAAATATAAGTAAATGTACCTTTGATTAGTTTATATATTTTTTTCCTTCCTTCCAGTAATAAATAACACAAATGGTGTGCTCCAAACATATAAGAAATCAACAATTAGATAATTTAGTAAATTAAACCATTTAATTTATATCTACATAATTTAGTAATTAAATATATACTTAGCCTAAGCTTAGTGCAGCCTAGCCTAAAGGGGCTTTAACATAGGCAAGCGTAGCCAACTATCCTGGCTTCACATATCCTAAGATGAATGAAAACCAATGAAGAATCATGTTTAAGAAATGGAAGAAACCTCTATTGTGCGTTTAAAAACTCCTCAAAATAACCATTCACACATCCATGTTCTCACATTTATACTCATGGCAAATATATGTTTCTGTTGAGGGAAATCAAAAACCCTAATGTGTGAAATAAATCAGTAAAAAAAGCATGAAAACTTGCATAAGAAGAGTCTAAAATATATGCATTAACCTTCACATTTAATATATCATCCATGCTCATGTTTCTATGGACCAAACCATGTGAATAGAGATCTTAATCTTCATGCTTTGCAGCACAAAAGACTTAGCTTTACCTCATGGTGATGGCATCCTTCATGCGCATGCACACACAATATACAAAATATACTCATAATTACAATGGAAGATTTATCTTGTAAGCTTTCACAGTAGAGATGCTCTCTTCTTTCATAGCAAGTGCCCTTGAAAGCTTAAGCTTTGTGTGTGTGTGTGTGTGTGACCTTTTTGTTTAAGATCTACTTCTCATTCAATAAGAGAGAACCCAAAAATAGCTTGTCATGGTTCTTAATTAGAAACCCATTTAAGTTTACGTTTACAATGTTGAAAATTTTGCTTGTTTTTTGCATCTTTACGTTAGCATTTAAATGAGCTATTTGAGATCGAGCTATGTTGCCCAAGTACACTTCATATTGAATGGTTATTTTGACATGCTCTCAAATCCATGTTAGGCCTCTTCATCTTTGGTTTGATTTTGTAGTAGTGTAACTTTTAAAAAAAGAAGTCAAGAAATTTTTTCAACATAGCTCACATAAGAACAAGAGTATACCCAATGATGAGAAAAACTCAATGCCTATTGTAGTTATTGTAAACAGGACCACTTTAGAACGCATGATTTTAAGCTTCAAGTGCTAGTATTCTGGAGTTTGACAAGGAGATATGAGAGTTTCTAAAGAGAAACCATACTACACAAGACAAACTATTTCAAAAACAAAGCATCAAAAGAATTTATGCTTTGAAATTTCATCATTCTTCCAAATGTAATCAGAAATAAACCTCAAAGTGTCTTATAATTCACAAAAAACCAAGATGATGCCAACTTAAAATCCAAAAATTGACGAAGATGAGAAGCTCCACTTTATAGAAGACTAGAAGCTATATTCTCTAGCTCAATGTATCTAACTAACAAGTCATTCCAACACTAGTAGGGCTATAGGTGGTGATTACCATCATTCTAACAAGGGATTCAACTACCTTTGAGCCAAACAACCCATTATTCCAAAAATTTTACTTGCTTGATTCCCACTAGATGCTAGTTGAATGCTTTTTTTAGTAGAAGCTGATTGACAAGGTCAGGCTTATCACTTTGAGAATACTTATTACAAATACTTTGGCTTCTCTTTTGCAAATTACTACTTTCCTTTACAAAAACTACAACCAACAATATAGTCAAGATAAGCTTTTATGAACCTACTACAATAGCTTACTTCACCATCAATTGTGACTACACATGATAATCTTTTGTATTGAAAGTTTGCATCTCTAACTCCAGAGAATCTACTTCTTGATTTTGATAACAACATTGCTAAGGCTACTCCTTGAAGGATACCACCTATGGCTCTAAAAAATAATTTGTTTTCTACATGGTAATAGATCTATTGCAATATACATAAGAAGAGAGTCAATTATGACTTCAATCACCTCCAGTTTTAGAGCTAAAAAGGTAGCTTCGAAATCATGAAACCACAATGAAAACTCTTGAATAGTCCTTGGAATATGTAAACATGCCTTAACAAATAAATTGCTTCATACATGGCCCTTGCCTCCTTCGACACAACAACCTCCTCAAATGGTGACATATAGTCCTCTCAAAAAATAGTGCCCCCTCAATCTTGACGAATATGGAGGAACAATAAATTGCCACTCCTTTGCTCTATAGGACTTTTAGAGACTTATTAGTTCACTTGCTCAAGGCTTTACCTTTTTAGCTTTTTCCTTTTTCCCACGATGCATCTTTTTTTCCCTTTTCTTCTTTCTTAAAGATAAATTTAAAAAAATTTAATCATGTTTATCATTGTACTATTGAGACTTGGGTATGTTTTCATGACCAATATTCTTCAAGATTTTGAACTATGTTTTCATTAACATTATCCACACGAAAAATTTTAATGCCATTTTTCATCCAATGCCTTTCTTGTTCCTTTCGCATTTCTCTAGAGTCACAAAGGCAAAGAGATCTTAAACCATGCCAAATAAGCTTCCAACCTCAAACTAAATGGGAGCACCCATTTAGAAGAACAAATCCCATCCTACATCCCCTCGAGCCTTCAAAAATTGGAATCTTCTATACTTGTTCATGCAGTGCACATATTAAAAATATGTTTCCTTGATGGACAGTGTACTCAAACAATCCTACTTTTGTGAAAATGCAAGGTGGGAACAATGATGTGTAGTCTAACAATTGATGTAGTGTACAAAAAGGACACATGTAATGGAGAGGATTCGTGCCTAGTCCAAATAGAGTACCCATGCATCATGCAATATAAACACATAGTTCTTTAACTAGATTTAGGGTCCTTAGCCTCACCCCTCATTGATCATTGAAATAAAAATAGCTGTGCTCCATTCCACTTGCCCAAAACTCGTAGTCACTCAAGAAAAGTGGTCATTTTACTGTTGACCAAAGAAAATAAACCATCTTGCAAAACAACTAACAAAGTCATACACAACCCTCAATCTCTCCTTCCACCTTTCCCACTCATCTCAAAGTTCCTAACTCCATGTAACAGAATATCCCAAAAATTTGTTTGCAGCAAGGAACAATGCGGGCACAATGCAAATGCTGTATCATTGTGCTCGTGAAATCTCACATTTGTTATATGTAGATGTAAGGAGCCACATGTCATGCAATTCTCAATTGTAGTACATACGTGCATCAACCCATCCCATGGCATGGTAGTAAATGTAAAAGAATGGGAAATGGCCATTGAGGGCAACAAATCCAACAAGAAGTGCAACATGAGGTACTTGTGAACCCATCTTTCTGTGATTGTATTGAGATAATAGTAAGAATATATACCTAATCCACGACGTTCCACAACTCTAATCAAATCCAACATCAATCTCTCAAAACAAGTAACAATCTCGACCATTAAGATCAAATGTATCAAATACAAAAAATCCAAGACAATGACAAAAAACCCTAGTAAGTACTCATAAAAAATCTAAGCTATAAAGCAACAAAACAAATGATCACACAAGAAAAGAAGCACACATTGCCAATGAAGTTATTGCAAAAATGCATGACACTATCACCTCCACATCTCATAGTTGCTCACCCAAATGTGTCTTCTCTAGCGCCTCTACCACTTCACTTTCGTAGTATCATGGATAATGTCAACTTTGGCATCTTTATAGATCTCTATCATGTGTTGTAATAGCTCATTTGGGATGACTGCCTTGCTCAGGTGATCATTTTTAATTTGTTAGGTCATATAAAGTGTCGAGTTAGGCCATATATTAGAGTGACGGGCTACGCCATGACTTCAATGGTTCTTCCTCACTCGGTTCGATGCGAGAACCCTAATCTCGCATGCCTCTGTCCTAATGGCGTATAAGGATGGTCATTCCTCTAAGTTTTGACCTCCAATGCATTTAAATATCAGTCACATTGCTCAACTGCAGGAGACCAAGACCACGGCCAAGCGCTCTACTATCTTCAGTGAAGTACGATTGAGGGAGAAGCAGAGGGTGTACACCGTCTGAGCTAGGTGGTCATCCCAAACGAGCTAATTGAACACATGAGAAAGGTCTACAAATATACCCAAGCTCTGACATTATATTTCATCATGCTGCGAAAGAGGAGCGGTGGAGGCCACAGAGAAGAAGCATCTGGCTGGGCAACTATGAGCTCGATCTCAGCAGAGTTCTTAAGAGGAAGAGATCCAGGCGCGACGATCGTCCGCGGTGTGGAAGGTGGCAACGTGGATGATCGTCGGTAGCGATCCAGGTTGTATACACAGGGGCCATCAATTGCCGCGATGATCATGGGCAACAAGCTGTGTAGAGAGGAGGAAGGACTGCATTCTTGGAGAGAATCCTCTCAGACATGACACTCACAGAGATTGCTCAGATAGAGATAGAGAGTACTCAGAAATTTGTTCTTCTTGTTGGAAGAGTGACAAATAGATTGGGGCAGCGTGTGTATGATGAGTTATTAGTATAATCAATATAAAGATTCAAGCAAAGCACGGTAATATAAATCTGAAAGAAATGATGTTACTTAAAATTCATATTCTAGAGTAGCATTATAAGCGATCAACAAACGAATTGAGTATGTGGATGTTGCAAGTATGACATAGCCTATGGTCCCATCTTAATCTCCTGGCACAACTCTGCATACACTGAAAGGTTGATACACAAGTCAGCACAAAAGGATGAGTCCACCTCATTCTCAAAGAATTACTGGTCTCATATCTTTCCATCATTGTTACTCGATTCTACATCTTCTACATGCTCCAAGCCATCTTCGACCTCCACCCCTTGCAATATCGACCTCTCCACTTGCATACTCTCCTCAACTACGCTGGGAACATTGCTTTCATCATACATCTTGTACTCCGAGGCGCTGAAGGCACAACATACCACCATCAAGGTTGTTGGGGTTTGGGTAGAAAATTACATGTTCAAAATAAGGGGGGGGGGAACCATTTACATGCTATGTATTCCAGTGCCACCTTGGAAGGGTGCATGAGGGATGGTGAGGTGTGAATGAACTAGAGGCAAGGGAAAACCCTAATTCTAGCCCACAGTGAGGCTATATAAATAGCTTCAAGGTCACTCTCAATTGTAGAGGGAGTGTACCGGTTGTATTTGTGAGTAACTTACTAAGCAAGATTTTGTTCTTGTACTTTCCCTCTTGTGCACACTTTTTCATGCTAGCATTTTGATGTTGGAGAGAAATTTACTAAGAAAGATTTTGTTCTTGTACTTTGATCTCTTTCTCCCTCTTATACACATGTTTCCATGTTGCCATTCAGATATTCCAACATCATTTTTATAAGCATAGAGTTGGGCATAAGGTTAAGTCACCTCCTCAATTAGCCAAAGTATTCTCATTATGCGATACTTTTTTTCCCAAAGTTTGCCATTAAATCTAGGCCACATTTCTTATGCTCATTGATAATATAGAGTGTGATCTTCACTATTAAATCCTTCATGGAGAGCCACAAATCCAAACCATAGCACCATCGTCTTCTCTTTCCATACGAATGGTTTTAGAGTCCTCAATTCTCTTCTTATTCTTCAACTCAATCTCTTCAAAAAAAATAAAATCATGCAACACTATCTGTACAACCTAGTGTGCTCAACAATCCAAAACATGTAGAAGTGACACTGACTTAATTCTAGTTATCCAATTGATAAGCATTCTTCTTTCACAGGTCTTTGAGAGTAGACACAAGGCATCATGACACTTTGGCTTGGGAGATATGGCCAAAGTCGGATCAATATAGAATCGGATGATTGTTATGAAGCATGTGTCTCTAGAGGTTTAGATGTAGACTTTTAGTCCAAAAAGTCTTCTTCTATATGGGACCATGTCAATAAGCTTGAGAAATTGAAGATGCATGTTTAGAATGCATGGAAGTTATTACCTTGAGAAATGATGATAACTATTCTTTCAAAGTTACCCTTTCATTTTAGTGCATTCTATCGTGCCTTGATTGCCTCGGGTGGGTAGATACCTTGAAGTGGCAAGAGTTGATCCTGATGCTCTTAGACCTACATTTAAAGGAGTCATTTAGTCTTGTTTGGATGAGGAGAAGAGAAATAAAACAGAAGATAGAATCAACTCAACATCAACCTCAACAACGTGTGAGTTACTCTTTGTCCATATTGTGACTACTAAATGCTCATTTTGCAACAGAAAAGGACATATTGTAAGAAATTGCTAGGAAAAACATCTGGACAAAATGAAGTGCAACAAATGTAAAAAAAAATAGGACATATCACTACTAAATGTCCAAACTCTCCTGAAGTTTCCAAAGAATTGGAGGCCAATTATGTCTTGAAAGTATCTGAGGACGAACTTTTCTAGTATTCGGTGTATCATATTTCCATAAAAATCATTGTAACCTATTTTGTAAAGGCATCCCACTAATTCATTGAGGAGGGGAACCATTTACATGCTATGTATTCCAATGCCACCTTGGTAGGGTGCATAAGGGAAGGTGAGGTGTGAATGAAGTGGAGGCGAGGGAAAATCCTAATCCTAATAGTAGAGAGAGTGTACCAGTTGTAATTGTGAGCAACTTACTAAGTAAGATTTTGTTCTTGTACTTTCCCTCTTCAGCACAATTTTTCATGCTAGCATTTTGATGTTGGAGAGAAATTTACTAAGAAAGATTTTGTTCTTGTACTTTGCTCTCTCTTCTCCCTCTTATACACATGTTTGTATGTTGCCATTCTGATATTCCAACATCATTTTTATAAGCATAATGTTGGGCATAAGGTTAAGCCACCTCCACAATTAGCCAAAGAATTCTCATTATCCAATATCATTTTTCCCAGAGGTTGCCATAACATCTAGGCCATGTTTCTTATGCTCATTGATAATAGAGTGCCATCTTCACCATTAAATCCTTCGTGGAGACCCACAAATCAAAACCATAACTATGCAAGAATTCCATTGTCTTATCTTTCCATACATATGGTTTTAGAGTCCTCAATTTGCTTTTTATTCTTAAACTCAATTTCCTAGAAAAAAATAAAATCATGCAACACTATCTGTACAACCTACTGCACTTAACAATCCAAAACATGTAAAAGTGGCACTGACTTAGTTCTAGTTATCCAATTGATAAGAATCTTTCTTTCACAAGTTTTTGAGAGTAGACGCAAGGCATCATAACACTTTGGCTTGGGAGATATGGCCAACCTCATGAATCACCACGAATTGTATGGACCTATCCATCCACTTGCTATGCAAACTGTGCATATTGTAGCCAGCACAAAGCTTAGATTCCAAGGCATTATTAGAAGCATACTGGGGCCTAGACGTCTTGCTGAAATCAATGCATCTGTGAACCCATTCATCCTTCCCCTCATAAAATACAACTTAAGTCTAGACGTGTTCACCTTTGTACTCTACTAAGGCAACATGGCATTTCCAAGCTTCTTTGGGCGCAATGGGAAAAATGTAGTGGATTTTTTGGACAACCTTGAGATGGCCTTCGTTGTCTCTGGGAGGGATGATGAAGCATTAAAGTTGAGGGCTTTTCCTTTGGTGCTCAAGGAAGAAGCTAAGATGTGGTTCCAAACTCTAAATCCGGCCCAAAGAGCTCAATGGGAGGGATTGAAGGCAGCTTTCTTGCAGCGATTTCAACAAACTAACTCAGCTGAAGAGTTATGGCAACGGATTTTAACCCTCTATCAAAGTGATCCTTATGGTTATGCAACTTATGAGGAAGGGTTTTTGAAGCTTTGGGGTCAGTGGGGTCAGACTCACTGAACCCTGGAGAGAGAGCTCCAAACTGCCTTCAACAGGATCGATTTATTTTAGGTTTGTACCCCTTGCTCAGGGAGAAGGTAAATGTGAAATTTCCAAACACTTTTGAAGATGCTTTGAGAATCACTAGGGAAAAGAATCGAAAGATTCTCTACCAAGACCAAGCTAGCCAAGCAGTTTTGGGAAACAACATCACAACTATGGAGGCCTCTCAAGTTCCCCCAAATGTATCTAATGCACCAGGCCTTGTTAGCGGTCAAGAATCTCATGGCTACTGTGGCTACTTCTAGATTCGCATTGCAGAGGAGGATCAAAAGAAGACCACTTTCATCACACCATGGGGCTGTTTTGCCTTTCGGGTCATGCCCTTTGGTCTCACAAATGCCCCAACAACCTTTCAATGATTCATGAATATGGTATTCCAACCTTACTTTGGTAAGTCCATAAGGGTTTTCATAGATGACTTTTGTATTTACAGCTCAAGGAACATACATCTACGCAAGGTTGATGAAGGATTTACTCACTTAGCTAGGTTGGGTGGACAACTAAATAAGGATAAATGTCACATTGGGGAAAGCAAGGTTACACTAGTAGGGCATGTAGTGTCAATTGAAGGAATTGAGGTAGATCCAAATAAGGTAGAAACATTGCTAGCTCTACCTTCCCCAACCTCCATCAAACAATTAGTCTCCTTCTTACAAAAGCTAAGATATTTGGGTAGATTTATACACTTACTCTCTCAGGCCATATATCCCTTGCAGCGAGACTGACACGCCAAGAAACACTTGTATGGAGTGAACAAAGTGAAGGACATTTTAAGGAGATAAAGAAAATGTTGGGGTCACTTCCCATAATCCTCCACTCTTGTTGGGAAGAAACATTCTTTGTAAACCCTAGTGTGGGAGAAGAGGCCATTGGTGCTGCTCTCCTACAGAAAGATCCAAAAACATCCTTCATGAGGCCTGTATATTTTGCTAGCCGCATCATGAAAGCCTCAGAGAAGGCTTACACCTCCATGGAACAACTAGTGTTGGCCCTCATGTTTGCAGTAACCACATTTTGGCCATATTTGCTTCCAAAGAGGTTTGTGATCATCACTGTGGAGGATATGTTTCCCTATGCACTACAACATATGGAAATCTCTGACAAAATAGCAAAGTGGGTGGTCCGACTTCAAGAGTTTGATTATACAGTGCAGGTTGAAAAAACAACTCGGGCATGCTTGGCTGATATTTTGACAAACAGGTGCTATGAGAAAAATCTCATGGTGAAAAGAAAGAACCTTCCACCACCCCCATCCATAAAAACTCTTGTAGATGCTTATAGCCTCTACTTTGATGGTGCATACAAGAGAACTAAGGATAAGGCAACCGTAGGCATCGTTGTTTTCTCTCCTTTAGGAGAGAAAATCTATGGTGAAGGAATTATCTTGGAAGGTGTCCACTCTAACAATGAGGCAGAATATCAAGCTTTAATTCATGGTCTTTGTTGGTGTCTTAGTAATTCAATCGAGAGGTTGAATGCTTTTGGAGACTCCATGCTATTGGTAAGGCAGATGCAATGTACATGCATGCAAAAATACAAACCTCTCTAATAAAATGAGAGAGGCAAAATCTCTTACGAGAAGATTTAGGGAGGTACAAGTGCATCATGTGCCAAGAGACCAGAACAAAGATGCCGACCATCTAGCATCATCAGAGCTGCATGAGTCAATGGTGGGAGCAGTGGCTATCAAACCCCCACTTCGACAAGGCAAGGAAGACTTAAAAGATATTCTACATCTCTTAGAGCAAGGAGAAGCTCCCAAATACCTGAGTAAGGGAGAAAGACAGTGGCTAGCTCGGAAGGCTACAAGATATCGCATGGTAAACGATAGTTTGTATTGTCTTGGTAAGGATGGTGTGCTCAGGAAAGTGCCTTCAAAATGGGAAATTGAAGAAATCTTAAAAGATTTCCATGATGATGTGTGTGGAGGCCACTTTGCACAGGACATCACAAGTAGAAAGGTTCTACAAGTAGGCTTTACTTGGCCCAATTTACACCGAGATGTCAAATATTGGTGTCAAACATATGAAGAATATCAGAAATCAGGACCACAATGGCTCATAGCAGAACCCCAAACCCCAATCAAGGTCTATGGACCCTTTGAGAAGTGGGGAATTGATGCCATAGGGCCTCTACCACGCAGTCCATCAGGAAAATAGTATATTATCATGGGGGTAGATTATATGACTAGATGGGCCGAGGCTATGCCAACTAGAAGAATCACTGCTAAGGAAGTGAGTAAATTCATCTTTGACCACATTTGTTGTAGGTTTGGTACCCCTCTTGAAATACTATCAGATAGAGGACCAGGGTTTAGAGCTAATGTGGTGGGTGAACTCATACAAAAGCTAAATATTCAACAATGACACTCTACCCCTTACTACCCTCAATGCAATGGATTGGTGGAAAAGGTAAATGGAATGATTTGTAAAATCATCAGCAAATAGGTACATTCAAGGCCTTGGGATTGGGACAAGCACCTTAGTGGAGCTCTATGGGTTTACAGAACCTCCTTCAAAACCATGTTAGGGTTCACACCTTTTCATCTAGTTTATGGACAAGAGGCTCTTTTGCCTATTGAGGTGAAATTAGCTAGCCTTCGGGTATTAGGTGGCACATTAGGCTCTCAAAAGGAGAAGTTACATCAAAGATTACTGGACCTAGAGAGGCTACAATTGGATTGTGAAAAAGCCATCAACCACTACTCTTAGGAAGTTGAGAAGCATAGAGAAAAGTTCAACAAGAAGCTAATATATAAAACCATCAAGGAGGGATCTTTAGTGCTTCGATATGACAATCGCTTTGATAAAAGAAAGGATGGCAAGTTTCTCTATCGGTGGGAGGGACTGTTTTGGGTCACAAAAAAAATCAACAATGGCTCCTACAAACTTCAAGACATTGAGGGAAAAGTGCACAAGACCAGGGTAAATGGGTGGCGCTTAAAACCCTATCACATCAGGGTGGGGTCAGCTCAAGATACCAAAGAGTGTCTAGAGGCATAAATACCTCTAGCTAGGTTAGGGGGGGCTATATGATCCAAGAAAATCACAAAAAAATATTTTTCTAATACTTTGTTGATTTTTTGTATATTTGAAGCTTTGAAATAAAGAAGAGGGTGGGAACAACCTCTTGGGAAATCCAAGAAATCACTGGATGGAAATATTTCATGGACTGGTTTACCAAGGGGGGGTGAAGAGTAAAGATCAGGAAGGTGAAGGGAAAATGTATAATGTAAAAATAAAAGATATGAAATGGATTTGGAGCCATCCAAAGGGCATGTGAGGCTCATAATGTCATGACTTTCGAGCCTTATGATAATTCAACCAAATGGGACCCTTCTTGGAAGCATTAGTGGAAGAAAAATCAGGCACATGATTTTGTAAGATTTTTAAAAAACACTTCCACTCCGATCCAAAAACACTTTTCAACATGAAAGTTGTAGCGTGTGAGCTGAAGTTTTGGCTGGTATATTTTTAAAATTTTTTGGAGCTACGAGTCGGGATATATGGCCAAAATGGTGGATGCCAACTTTTTCCAACTGCAGTGGAGACCACCTTCCAATTTTATACACACCTA
Source organism: Lygodium microphyllum (assembly GCF_053477565.2). Lineage (NCBI taxonomy): Eukaryota > Viridiplantae > Streptophyta > Polypodiopsida > Schizaeales > Lygodiaceae > Lygodium > Lygodium microphyllum. Next base: position 72,963,983 of record NC_141136.1, read on the forward strand.
CACTTTATTCCCCCCACTTAAAACCTCCATAAAATATCATTCATTAGATTCCCAACCCTTTTCCCTCTCTTCTCCTCTCTCTCAAGCTAATAAACCATTAGAATTCCCCTCCTAAATCACCCTCAAACCATCCTTAGTAGTGATATATGAATTCTTACTACTCTCTCTCTATTATTGCTAGATATGATCTTATTTTATGAAGATTCTCTATATTTTTTTGTAGGAGAGCTCTTGGACTCAAGCTATGGGGGGGAGAATGGAGACAACTCACCGATGGAGCTTGATTAAGTACAAATTAGTTCAACAAAACATCTAGATGGAGCTTCCACATGTATCAGTTTTATGATTTCAGTATACATTCTTTTTGTTTACAAGCGCATTGTACACAGTAGTGTAGAAACTATTTTGTATGGCTCTCATAAAGCACACAGTGCTATATGTGGCAGGGCAGCTTGCTGTCCTGTCACAAAAAAAAAATTATCCCTGTTACCGTCGCTATTAGAGTCGCAAATTTTACTGCTCACGATGCTATTGGCGTCGCTATGCGCGTCACAAACCGTCGCTATCATCGTCGCTATTGACATCGCTTTCAGCGTCGCATTTGCGACACTGATAGCGACGCCAATAGCGACACTGATAGCGATGCCAATATCGACGTTTCTATGGCGTCGTTAATAACGACGTTTTTTGTGACGATGGGGGCAAATTTTGTTGTTTGCATTTTTGTCGCTTTAAACGTCGGTATAAGGCCTATATCTTGTAGTGGGGGCTGACATAAGTCCCCTTTCCTATAGCATCCCCTACTCCCCTCCCCCCCCTCCCACACACACGAGAGCCCCTCCTAAGGGCCCTATAAGCCCCCTTTTCCCCCCTAATTTGCCATTGAAGGGCTTTCAAGTGGCCCTTAAGCCCTTTTCCCCCTCCCTATGCAAGAACTCCTTCTTTAACCCTTTTTATACCCTTTTTCTTATTCCCTCCCCCTACAAAACCTTCTTTCAGGCCCCCTCCTAACCCTAGTTCTTGTGGACTTACTAAAACACCCTCCTGCCCCCGGAAATCCAAAGCCCTTCATGTGATCTTGCATATAACATCCCCCATACACGAAATTTCCTCCCTAGGGGCCTTTTTCATACCTTTGTTTTCCCCCCTTACAAAAAGAAATGAGGGTGTTAAGAGTCTTTTGACACCTTCTTTCCCCAGATACAATCCCCTATATCCAAAGGGTTCTTTTTTACACCTTCTATTTTTCCCTTTTCTTGCGAGTCTTTAAAAAGGCCATTAAGCCTTTTCCGTGGCTTTAATGGGCCTTACTCACAGAGGATTTTGAAACACCCCCTTCTTGGGTTTTAAACCCTTTTCGTGGTTTCTCCCCTCCTCCACTCAACTATCCCTTCAAAGAGCTTCTATGAAGGGAAGGAAAAGAAAACTCATAAAAGACGGTGGAATTTCAAAAAGGAGTTCGCAAAGCCGCATCCAAGACAAAAAGGCTACATTCACGATGGCTCCTAAGAAAGCCCAAGGCGCAGCCGCAGGAGGACCTCCTAACATCCACGTGGACATCTCACCCCAAGTCCAGGTTTTCCTTCCTAATTTTTATTTTTATGTTGTTATAATTTTACGTGCGTGGATGATTTTTGGATATAGGATACATTTTCCGTCTTAAATATTTTAGTTAATTTAAAAGAATTAGCTTATGACGGACAAGTTTGGTCATTAGTATTTCCAATAAATCGATAAAAAATAAAGAGAGCAAAAAATTGATATGCATTACTAGCAAGCAATTTTTATGCATTTCAATGAAATGAACTTAGATTAATGTCCATATTTAGAAAATGGAATTAAGATAGTGCACTCCGTTTAGGCATGGAAGTATAAATTGCATGTCGCATTATTAGGACATATCTTCTTCGCAATAAGTCATTATGGAAAGTGCTAAGAATCCATAGGAAAGTGCGAGGCATGAAATGATCCTTAAGTTGAATAACTCTAGTCAATTGGTATAAATATCGTTTTTCAACTGCATAATTATTAGAAAAGCCTGCATGTTTTAGCATGAATCTTGTTTGTAAGTTATAGGATGATTAATTCGAATTAGGTTATAACCTAACTTATGCTTGATCTTAAACGGGAAAATTTAGGATTTGAAAATCAACTTACGCATAGATAATAAGTCATGTGGTTATGAAAATGATAGCGTAATTACCTTCAAAAGTAGATAGGTTAAATTGGCATAAACCTAAATACCTAAACGCGCAGAGTACTCGTTTTAGAAAGAGTTAATTCAATTCCAAAGAACTAACTAGGATTTAATACGTGACCTAGTCGCACGTATTGCTAAAACTAAAACTCCTATACTCTAAATACTTGCTTACACTCACAGAATGTAGAGACAATGGAACATACTTGAGAAGTGATCTAGGGTTTTTCCCTAGGAATCTCCCGTTAAAAAATGATGGAACTTGAAACTGACAACGTCAGCCTAATGAAATGATGAACAGATTGTTTCGTGACTCCATTCGAAGGGTAAATAGTCCCATATTTTAATGCGACACTTGTGCAACAAGTACAGAGTCGTATGATCTTGTGATTAGATCACAAAGGAATGGCCAATTCCTTGGAATGAGGTTGGTAGATTCTTATGCAAGTTATCTTGCAAGAGGATGAATAATCGTCCTAATATAGTATCTTTCTGGGGTAAAGATAATTGCTTGGAGCAAAGGACAAACCAATAAATTGGAATAACATATGAACTTAAGGTATTGACCAAGTCGGGTTAATAGGGTACGGCCCTAACCCAAGATATAAGGGATCTTGCTAAGTCGCAAGTCATCCCGGATCGAGTGCTAGATGCATTCGAAAAGAATGATTCACTCCTTAGCAGTTGGCCAACAATAAACGACCAATGGAAATATTTATGCTTGTTATAGATTTAAGAGCACTGTTTTGCTTTGTTTGATCAATGAATTAAAGGGTAAATGGATATCTAATGCTTCAGGTTGAAGGCCTGAAGAGAGAGGTAGCTTCAGTTATCCCCAACTGCCTGCCTGACCCTAAGCAAGGGGGTTGTTAACCGTGCCGGGAAGGTGGACCGAACCCGCTGCAAGAGGTCTCTTCGTTAAGCACTACTTGGAGCAGGAGGACGCTTGGGTGCCAAGGGGGGCTCTGGCCGTAAATCCCTCACCTTCCGGGCCCTGCACAAGAGGCTAGCGTGACTCAGGATTGGATCTCGAGGCCCGCATACTAGTCTACGGGCGGAATCTTGGATTAGTAATCCATGTGGATTGCTGGATAGCCCTTGGATGGATTGTGGATAAGCCTACGGGCTGGACTTTATGTATTTCAAAGATAAATATGATAACCTGTTAATAAGGAACTTGTTTGACATTGCTTTTCTATGTCAAGTGCTATGATTACGTGATGGAACCAAATATGGGCTAATTAAGGAAGCTGATTGATACATGTCCAACTAAATATGTTAGGTAATTAAATAACTAAAAAAACCCGAGGAAAGTGCGGTGGATGTGGCCAAAGGTCCGTCCTACAGGTGGGTGGTCCCGGTTGGCCGGGAACTTTTCTCAAATCATGATGGACAGCAAGAAGATCGTTCAAAAGAACACGAACAACAAGAGCGTTGACCTAGAGTTATAACTAATCCCGATTTACACTCTTTTAGGGGAACGGAATGGGACTATGCCTTATGGTAGAGAGGTTGAGCTTAGCATCCCTCTCATTTCCCATTCTCCTTGAACCAAGTGCAGCGTGAATCCGCTTCGGATCTGGCATTTTTGCGTAAAGTATTTCGCTTGGATTCGACGCTAGTTGCCGCTAGGAAATGACCAATAAGCAAAACTCTAATTCAGGTCCTAAGTGGGAACGGCCGGAATACTTCCGCTATGTGATAGACGTGGAAAGCCCTAGATTGCAAACCCCATAACATTCCATGGGAGTGCCGGGCGGAGCTTTCTACACATCCTTTCCGATGGACTGCCAAGAGTGTCATGAAGATAACAGGTGGACACGTTACACTGCTATTGTTTGCCATTATTGTGGCAAAACAGGTCATATTGCAGCCCATCGTTGTGCTAAGAAGAATGATATTCCCATTGATAAATTGTAAAAAAGAAACTATGCATTGTCTTCACGATAGAATGACGACAAAAATGAGTGTTTGTTTGTTATGTAACACATGATGAATGCAGTTACAGGAAAGGGGACACATGATGATGTATGGTATGTGGATTCAAGTATATTTAATCATATGACCAGTCATGTTGAATGGTTTGGAGAGATGTAGAACTTACAAAATCTAGGTTGCCACCCAATTTCACATATTGGAAAGGTTTCCTTATCCTTGCATGATGGCCAGACAAAGAGTCTCACAAATGTGTTACATGTGTCTATTGGCCAAATGGTAGAGCAAGGGTTGCAGGTCCAATTCAATGCAAAATGTTATTTTGTAGAAGACTTCAATGATAAGTGCAGGTTGGTCGCATGTTCACTTTAGATGTTGGAATTATTGCAATGGATGCTACTATGTATGCTAAAGGAAAAGAAGTGGTTGCACACATTGAAATATGGCATAAAAATTTTGGACATGCAAATATGCAAAGGCTGAAATTAATGCAATCCAGAGTATTGGTTACAGGGTTGCCTTCCTTTAGAGTTGCAAAATTTCATAAATTTTGTGAAGCATGTTAGTTTGGTAACCAGGTAAGACAACCCTTCTCGCATGACAGAGAAGTGAGCAGAAATATACTTGATATACTGCACACAGATGTTTGGGGGCCTTCATAGAATGTATCTCTTGGTGGCAGCAAATACTTTGTCACATTTATTGATGACTATTCAAGGAAGCTATGGGTATATTTCATGAAGGAAAAGAGTGATGTATTTGAGAACTTCAAATCTTTCAAGGAAGCTGTTGAAATAGAAACATGCTTTAAAGTGAAGTGCTTGAGATCAGATGGAGGGGGAGAGTACCTCTCTAATGAGTTTAGTAGCTTCTTGAGGACTCATGGGAATAAGAGGCAATTTACTTGCAGGTATACCCCACAACAAAATGGGGTTGTAGAAAGAAAAAACAAGCATATTACAGAAGTTCCACGGGCGTTAATGGCTGAAAATAATATGCCAAAACATTTTTGGTTGGAAGCTATTCATACTGCGGTATATATTATGAATAGAACCCCCACAACTGCAGTTCATGGGATGGCAAGAAGCCTCACGTATCACACTTGAAGGTATTTGGATGTGTTATATATGTTCATGTGCCAGATGAGCTATGAAAGAAGCTTGATCCAAAGGCTGAAAAATGTATTTTTATTGGATGCTTTTAGAGCAGAAAGGGTATCATTGTCAAAACCCTGTCACAGGTGAGTTGAGAGTGAGCAGGGATGTTATTTTTTATGAAATGAGTAGTCGGTATGCACTTGTTCGTGATATATTAGATGATGATAATGATCATGATAGCTATGTGCAGAAAGAAAAGCAAGAATCATCGATTCTTAGTGGATTAGAAACATCATCTGGTACTACACTTACAATGAGTTCTTAGTTTGGGAGACTAAGGAGTAGTCCCACATCTTCAGGTGGATCTATAAGTATTTTAGGAAAAGATAAAGGAAAGAATAAAGTGCGCCTAGATGGTAATGATTCATCTACTAGTCATTTGGGATTTGATGAAGATTCTAGTGGTTCAGAGAGTTTGGATGATGAGCTTGGTATTCCTTCAGTCAGGACACCAGATTCACAGAGAGCTCACAGTAATGTGAAGGCTCCATTGAGTGATCCAGTGGCACATAGGTCTAGTAGGGTCAAATACCGTGTTAAAAGATTTGGTTTTGAAGGTTATGCAACTCGTCATTATGCTTATATGGTGAAACTAGTTCAGAATGTTGAGCCAAATTGTTTTGAGGATGTTGTTCATCATGCTCATTGGGATGCAGCAATGGATGAGGAGATGGTTGCATTAGAAGCCAATAAGACTTGGGATTTGGCACCCTTGCCTAAGGGTAAGAAAGATATTGGCCGTAAGTGGGTTTAAAAAGTCAAGCATAATGCAGATGGTTGAGTTAGTGGGTATAAGGCTAGGCTGGTTGCAAAAGGCTATGCTCAAACATATGGCACAGATTATGAAGAGACATTGAGTCCAGTTGCTAGGATGGCAACTGTTAGATGTGTGATTGCCTTGGTAGTAGTCAAAGGTTGGAATTTGCAACAAATGAATGTTAAGAATGCATTCTTGCATGGTGAATTGCAAAAAGAAGTGTATATGGAGTAGCTAGCAGGTTATGAGAATTTAGAGTATCCCACATATGTGTGGAGGTTAAAGAAGGCGCTCTATGGGCTGAAGCAAGCACCTAGAGCATGGTTTGACAAGATTCGACAGTATCTTGTCAATATCGGATTTTGTATTTTTGATGTTGATCACTCACTTTATGTGAGAAAGGGAGATGCAGGTTTGGTCATCGTAGTTATCTATGTGGATGATTTGGTTATTAAAGGTGACATTGACAATGGTATTGCTGAAGTTAAGGACTTCTTGAAGAAGAAGTTTGAGATGAAGGATCTGGGTGAGTTGTAGATACTTTCTTGGTATTGAAGTGATCAGATGTGATGATGGTATATGGCTATCACAAAGGCAGAATGGCTTGGATATGTTATCCAAGTATGGTATGACAACATGTAAGCTTGTTTCAGTACCATTGGAGTAAAATGTGAAGTTGAGTGCCGACATTGGGGATGAGATAGAAGACCCTAGTATGTTCAGGAGGATAGTATGGAGTTTGATTTACATGACTATCACAAGGCTAAACTTGAGCTATGCTATTGACCTTGTCAATCACTTTATGTAGATGTCTAGAAACCCTCATTTGGATGCAGTTAGATGTATATTGAGATATGTGAAGTCCACTTTACATTATGGACTTTTTTATGAGGCATGTAAGGATGTACATATCTTTAGATATACAGATGCAAATTGGGCTTGTAGCATGTTAGACAGAAGATCTACTAATGGATTCATGTTTTCCCTTGGTAGTGCAGCAGTTACATGGAGCAGCAAAAATCAACCTGAAATTGTTTTATCGAGTACAGAGGCTGAGTATAGAGGTGCTGCTATGGTAGCATGTGAGGTGGTATGGCTAAAAAAGTTATTAGGTGATTTGGATGTGCAAAGAGATGGTCCAGTTGTCATTCATTGTGACAACACGAGCATCATACAGTTAGCTAGGAATCCAGTGTTCCATGCTAGGAAAAAACACATTGAGATGCACTACCACTTTGTGAGACAGAAGGTACTTGCAGTAGAGATTGATTTGGTATATGTCAGTACACAGGACTAGATAGTTGAAATGATCATAAAGGCATTGGGTGTAGAGAAGCTTTGAACGTTTCAAAGCTTACTTGGAGTTGCAGAGATAGAGTTGAGCTTCAGGGGGAGTGTTGAGATGGCAAGCTCAACACGTACGATCATTGATGATGGACTTCCTGGCTAGATGAGTCCACACGTCTACACTTAGCATGTTGGTGGTCATTATGATACTCACATGGCCAGTGTCTTATTGCTTATTATATTTAATTTGTTACACCTATCTATAATTGGCAAAGATATAGCACCAGTCGATTGGAGTAGTTTGTTATGCACTGTTTGACTTAGTAGGCCACTTTCCTTTATGTGGTATCTTATCTATACTTTGTGTACATTGTATAGTGTGTGGAAGAAGAAGAAGAAATCAACAAGAAAACGTTTTTGGCCTTCATCTCTCTTCTTGTGTGCTTGAGTGAGCTTCCTCTTGTGCATATAGTGTGTGCTTGGCATAGCAGCTCAAGCAAGTCTTGCCACCACACGATCCTTGACACAAGGGTTGTCCTTACTTGAGCATCCATTACATTGCTTTCACTTCCAGTGTTGAGTTCCATAAGGGGAAATCTTGTGCTTTTGAATAGGCCTTGGCTTGGTTGGGTATTGATGAAGATGAAAATTTTTAACCTTAACATGAGGTCTTTGGATATTAGAATCTAGTTTTCATGTTTGTTCACTTGCATCATATCCCTTCCAAACGATCAAATACTATAATCTTCCTACATGCAAAGCTTATCTACTTTTCTCTTATATTTCTCTTGAGCTTTTTTTATATCTACTTGCAACTCTTTATGAATATCAAAGAGATGTTGAGCTAAGTCTATAGCAGCTGGATTCCTCTCCTCTGATCTGACATGGTTGTCTTTCCATGGGTGTTGACCATAGTTAGCAAAGAATGGTGTGAACTGAGTGGATTTAGAAACATTATACAACCACGACTATACGAACTCACATATAAACCAAGGGTGATCTTTGCTTGAGCATCCTATATTATAGCCCTGTTGGAATGACAAGTTGTTTGGTTGTGAGGTAGTTGGCTCACTTATTGGAATGATGGTGATCACTACCTATAGGTCCTAGTACTATTTGAATGACGTGGTAGTCTCGGGATATGTTGAGCTAGAGAATCCAGCTTCCAATCTTATATGAAGTGGCACTTTGCATCTCCATTAGTTATTGGATTTTAGGTTGGCATCATATCCCTTTTCTATAAACTGTTAGGCTATTTGAGATTTATATATTATTTTTTATTATATATGTGAGAATAATCATATCTCATAGCAACAAACTCTTTTGTTTCTTTGTGTTTTAAATATTGCATCTTGTCTAGCATAGTTTCTCTTTAAAAATCTTAGATCTCCGTGTCAAACTCGAGGATACTAGCGTTTGAAGCTTAGAAGTGGTTTGGTTTGTATCAACTACAACATGTAGTGTTTTTTTCATCTAAGGGTTTTTTTGTGAGCTATATCAAAATAAATACTTGAATTATTTTTTCAACAAGTTATGTCATTGTTAAGTAAAACTGGCTTGTTAAGGTAGTATTGTCATAGTTCCACTTTGTTGTGATGTGAATGGGAAAGTACAAGTGATTTGAAATTACATGTTGTGACATCATTCTCTCTGCAAGAACTTCATTAAGCATGTAGGTTTTGAGTTATCTTGATTCATATTTCTCTCTTGTTTGAGGATGTGTGGTGGATCTTAAAAACTCATGAGCCTTCAAATTCCATTGTATTGGTGATGTTGCTCCACCTTCTATGCACTTGAAGCTACAAGAGGCATTCATTTTGTTGGTTCTAGTTGGTGTTTATATTGAAAGTAGAAAATAGAAAATTTTAAATTTTATAGTTTGTTGTAGTCCTATTCCCAAGGATTTGAATAGCTATATAGTTTCAGAGTTCTCTCCTTGTTGGATGGACTCTTGATTTTGTTGAAGTTGTGAACGTAAGGGATGTAAACTCAAAACATTCTCAATGGATAGAAAATGGCAAAGAGGGTTTATAGGACCTTCTAGTCAAGAAAGACAAGGTAAACTCCTAGGGAAAATGGTAAAGGGTTTCCTAGATAGCTTTTGACATGTTTTAACTAGAATGAGATTGGTTATATAAATGCAAATTGTTCATAGGCTAGAAGGATAGGAGGTGATATGTATCCACTTCTCAAGAATCTACCCAATAGAAAGAACCATTTTGGGGTTGGGACTTATGAGCCTTCAACTCCTTGCAAAAGATACAAGGAAGAGCATATTGAACCTCATTCTAGCTACAAACAAAAGGGTTGGTGTAGCACTTGCAACCCTAAACCAAACCCAACCTAGGAAGACACCATAATAAACTCTCCATCTCTAGTAGCTTGAATAGATTGACAACATAAAATATGAAGTTGATAGCCTTTATTTTACTTTTAAATTTGTCCTTACTTCCCCTTCATGGGGGTTCCGCTTGCACTTAGTCCACAAAGTGCTTTAATTAGAGCATGGTCATTCATAAGTCTGTATCAAGTTTCTACCCCCATTTAAAAGTTGGTAATTCAAGATTTGGAATTTGATAGGTGGCTCAATAAGTCCTTGAATGATATAACTCAATTCTAGTTTTTCTAGAAACCTTTGAGGATCCTCACCATTTTTTCCATGAAACTCAAGAAACAAGTTCTACATCTACTCAATCCAATTTGCTTAATTATTTTACATCAAAGTCACTCATAACTAAGTGGAGGCACAAGGAAATATGACATATAATCAAGTGTACTAGAGGAAAACCTCACCATCATGCACACTTGAGAGATACAAAAATAGTCAAAGATACAGGCCATATACCAATGTTTAAAGTGATGCAAATATTAATCTAAAAACTTGCTCTCACCATTGTTAAAAGCATTGGTATATATGCCTTTGCAAATCCATCAGTATTAGTATTGCTATTAGCATCGTAAAAAGTGATATTAATAGAAACACTAATAGTGACCCTTTTTTATGTATATACTGATGCTAATAGTGATGGTACAGTAAATTAGTGATGCTAATAGTGACAGTTACAAAGAAAAAAACTAGGTGGAATGGTAGCATATTGCCTTGCCACCTTCCAGCACTATGTGTTGAACAATATTCCATAAAATAATTATAAATTGAATACAAAATCTTCATTGAGACAGCGGCATCATTAAAAAAAATTCATTGATATAATATTCAAATAAGTACAAGACAGATGATGGCAACTCATAAAACTACATGGAACAATAGAGAGGAGATTCCAAAACCAACATGAAAATGTATCTATAAATATCATAAAATGTAAGTCTATATAAAGGATGAGAAATATATTCAAGAAATACTACATGGAAAGATCTTACATGGATCACATGGCCAAAAAAGGAAAGGATGTGCAGTCCACAAATCCAAGCGATTGCTACAACTCCTTGCCATTCCAAGAGCTTGTCATAATGCAATGGAGCGTCGAATAGAATCTACAATATAAACAACTAGAAATTAATCCACAATACATAATGCATCACAAAAAAACTAATGACTACAAATAAGAAAGAGGCTTGACTTACTCAGCCACCGCATGCATACAACTATTGAGATGAGTGCACTGAAACCTTGTCTCTTTGTATATTGAGTCTCCAAACTTGTAGGATCGCGGTTTGTGATAGAGTATTGCAAAGAAAACCAATTAGCATTATTGAAAATAATGTTATTAATACAAGTGATATTTCAGATAAAAAAGTAAGAACAACCAAAAGAAAACTTACAAAATCCTCTAAATAAGTTCTATGGCCACAACTCCCCAGATGATGCATGACCCCTACCTCCAATTGTGCCCTCGCTGGCTCCCACTATTGCTACCATTATCATAGAGAGTCTGTGGCCTTCTCCCTGAGTCTCTTCCAATCCTCTGCATTCAATCACTTGACCTTTGAGGCACTACTCTTGATTTCCTTACACGCATCTGATTGACTATGTAACAAGTATGCACGCATATAATCCATCACCCATCCTATGGAAAACCTCTTAGCTACTATAGGTATCGAAAAATCCTCATGCAAGGACACTATCACATAGTCTAAAACACTTTGGATTAATACTTGTGGGCACAACTCTCTCAAATGAGCCATCACCCTCCTTCCCTCATCATTCATGATCATAGCACATGTTTTCTTATCCACGAGGTATCCATACCTTGCTCAGATATGTCTAAGATGCACCCTCTCCCACCTACGACCATGCTCCTAGGCATAACAAGGAGACCCATGTCCATCTGGCATACCTATGAGTAGGGGTGGTATCTCTCGGAGTAGCACCCATAGGCATGCCACTTGTGGAAGGCTAAGCGAAACCTAGTCAGGAGAGTAGATGTCCCTACAAATGTGACAAACCCTGGAGGTGATAGTGTCCACTAAACCAAGGAGATGGGGACATAGCATTGGTGCCTCCATAACACCCACCTGAGCCACCCTCTCTTGAACCTGTATGAGAGGGAGGAGTAGCAACTAGTTGTGGGGTCACAACATCTAGATCTCCACAACACATCTCAAAACCACTCCCTCCTCTTGTTGCAAAGTAGAATTTGGAAAGTCCAGAGACATTTGTTGGTGGCAATATAGAAGTTCAATTTGGTATTCCTTAAATCATTGTGAAAGTAGATTGAAAAGATTCAAACTCAAGACATTTAGTTTATTTTAGTAAAGAGGCATTCTCTATTTCTTACAAAGTGAAAAGTGGCACTTTTATTGTTTTATGTTTGGTTTGGTTTTCTATACTTTATTCAAATTTCTTGACAAGTAAGATTGTCAACCAAGGTCATATATTCCTATTGACACTCCTTATCGTCTTTTCTTTGGGTTGTGAGGTGTGTTTTCATACTTCATCGCTCCTTTGACAAAGTAATTGTGTTCACACTTAATAATTTCATCTCTTTATATTCCTTTCAAACCCATTGGCTACCCTCTCTAAGCCTTGTTTCCAACAAGTTTACATGGTGCACTTTTGCATTAAATGCAAGAAAACCCATTTTGACCTTGAATTTAAACTCATTATCCTTTCCAACAAATTCCTTTGCCTTTCCATTTACATTTTTTGATGACCCTTGAGCTTCATTAGCAACACTATTATCTTATACCACCAAGATATCAATTGAAGCATTAGGTTGTTACCATATACACCTCTATCATGATTTATCTTCTTTTTGTATACAAATGAGCTATTCAATGTGAATTTAACATTTAGTTAGTAGTCTAAACTCCAATGCTTCCTTATATTATAATGCATGATCTATGTGCTTGTAGAGTATGCTTCAAATATATGGTCTATTAAAATATGATTCTAGAAGAAGCTAATGATAAAACTTTCTCCACCTTCTTGCAAGTTGCAATTGGTTCTACATCCACTTACATCTTGTATGAAAATATTGTATATCTGTAAACTTTTTCTTTTACTATTTAGAAAACTCCATATAAATATCACATACAAATAAAATCTAAATGTATATTCAAGATAGGCTTCCAATTTGGATATTCTTTTTTAGAGTGGGTAGAAGAGGCTTTTGATTTTTCTAGATCTATTATCATTTTATCTTGCTATCAATTCTTATGCCCTCTTATTCAAGCAATATAGGTATCTAAATTTTCAATCTACACCATTGAGAATCCAAAAATGGATTATAAGGTCTTCCAACTAGCTATTGGATCCCATTTCATAATACACTCAACAAATCCTTCAATTGAGAGCCGTTTATGCTATTCTTTACTATTGATAATCTCTTAGATAGTCATATATATGAGGAATATGTTGAGTGCTGATGATCGCTTGCAGCTACCTTGCGCTCGTTGGGTTTTGTCCACTAAAGAAGAGCGCATTGTAAAGAAAATTATCAAGTCTATTCGCACTTCGATGGATATGACGCGCTCTCTCATGTCCGCGTTTTCTAAAGACAACCAATCATCAAGTCTAAAATCCCATGATTGACATAAGATATGCCAGGATTGTACTACGAATGGATTGTAAGTGGCCTGCATACTTTTCTATTTAGAGTGTAGTCGTTGTTCGTAATGCTTCTTCATTTGTGGCAGTTCGTACTATCGATCACGATCGAAGGATGCCTTACTCCATAAATACATGAGGCGATTTACAAGTTATCAAATTTAGTGCAATGGATCTCACAAACGGAGATCAAGACATCCTCTATTGAATCTACAAGCCAGAAGTGGAGACGGTCCATCTCTTTGAGAAATATCTGCCCACCAATATGCTCATAATACAAATCCACCTTCTTGTGCATCTTATAGATGAAATGGAGATTGCTAGACCTATCCATATACGATGGATGTTCTTCTTGGAGCACTTCATGAAAACCCTAAAAGGCTTTGTGTGTCAATGATCTCAACTAGAAGGTAGCATGGATGAAGGTTGGTTGGTGTCTGAGGCGTTAGTGCATATTTCACACTGGCTATCAATGGTGGATTCAAAAAACAGTATGCTATGGTTGCTCACGGACGATGATAGACTGACTGGAGATGTGGTGTTTGGAAATGGGGTAGAAAAAAGAATGGATGCTGCAATGGAGGAGAAAGTGAATCGCTTTTGTATGTTGCACCATGCCTCCATGGAGATGTGGCTCACTAGGTACGAGCAAGCTAGGAAAGATCGGGAAGAAGCACGGTCTAAATTTCGAAAAAGTATGAACCATCGACCGATTCGATATCCTGAGGGCATGGAGGAGATGCCATGGTTTATATCAACATGATGGTTGCATGGAGCTTTCACCGCAGCATCTTGCAAAGGGGCAGAGGTCTCAACTGAGGAATAGGAATTCTTAAGAGGATGTAGTCCAAAGGTGACGACGTGTTTACGGTTTGTCATATCTACATTTTATATGCGACAACTAATTAACTATTTCAATGTACAATACAAAATCAGTATATGCAGCATTGTGTTAGGAGATTGATATGGAACCATAAGGTACTTCATACTTGGAGGATCCACCTACTCAATTCATTGACGAATCGCTTATAAGGGTACATAAGATATGCATTTTAAGTAAGATCATTTTTTTAAGATTTATATTACCATGCTTTTCTTGATTTATATTGATTATGCTAACATCAATTTTTGTCTGTACAGGTGATCTTTGTGGATACTTAGATCAGCACGATGAGTCGAGGGATGAGCAACGAGGAGCTACAGGAGATCTTCACACGTATGTCTCCAAATTAGATGGCTCGATTTAGAGATATGGTGGACCAGGAGCTGTCTTGGAAACCATCAGGCCGTTGTGTTGGATCTAATTCGGTGCGCTCTGATGCTTCATTTTCCAATGGACGCAGTTGATGCTCTAGACTTGGGCCGGGATAGAGGGAGTGGTTCTGGGCGATGCTGCGGAGATATGGATGCAGTGAGCTTGCGATCAGCTCAAGATACAAGTGCTACTCGTTGCTCTCACCTCTCATGCAGGTGCGAGAGAGCGTAGCTCAGGTGGTTTTTGTGGAGGTATTGACGCAGTGTCTCCATCTTGTCATTCTGCCGGAGTTGTGTCACTTATGGGATTTGTCACACATGTGGGGACGTCTACTCCAGTCACTCTAGCTTTTGCTTACTTGTCCGTAGGTGGCACCCCTATGGGTGCTACTCCAAGAGATACTACCCCTGTAGGTACACCAGATGTACATGGGTCTCCTGGATATGCCCAAGAGAGTGGTCGTAGATGGAAGAGGACACATCTTAGGCATACCCTAGAGGGGTATGGATACCTTGTAGATGATAGGACAGGAGCCATCATCATGAATGATGAGGGGAGGAGGGTGATGACTCGTATGAGAGAGTTGTGCTAACAAGTTTTTCGACACAACGTCTTGGATCATTGGAAGAACATAACGGAGGGGAGCAAGGACTACATAGTAGCGGCTTGCATGAGGAGTTTCTAGTACCCACCGGAGCAGATAGGTTTTTCACAGGGTTGGATGATGGGGTACATGCGTGTGTACATGTCACACAGACGATTGGATGCCAAGAACTTTGAAAATTCTCCCAAGATGATGGACCACTGGAGGCACGAGTGGTCCATCATCTTGGGAGTGGTGGCCATAAGACTTACCTAGAGGACTTGTAAGTTTTTATTTTATTATGCTTCCTTAATTTTTTGCAATTGTGTTTCTAACAGTTGTATTTTGTTTTCTTTGCAACACTCCATTACAAACCGCGATCCCACCGGCCTAAAGACTCAATATGCAGAGAGACACAGTCTCACTATATTGATTGACCAATTGTATGGATGTGGTGGCTCTGTAAGTCACTCATCTTTCTTATGGGTAGTTACTAATTTTAATTAAAATGCATTATTGTATGGTGAACTGATGTGTAGTTGTTTCTTTTTTTATAGAGTGCATTTGATGCTCCTTTGCGGTGGGACGAGCTTTTAGATGGCAAGGATCTATAGCTCTCCCTTAGATCCGTGCAATGCACATGCTCTTCTTTTTTGGTCATGTGATTTATTTAGGCATTTTCTATGCACTATGCTATTATCATTCTTTGTATCTTGCCATGATTGTACCATCGCTTTCATTACTTGATCTTTTGTTTATTTTCTGTATCAGTCTTATGGATTCAAGTACACTTTGCCTTCATTTTGACGAGCATTGTACACATTAGTGAAACTCTTTTGTATGGCCTAAATAAAGCACATAGTGCTATTTGTGGTAGGGCGACTACCCTGCCACAAATTATTTTTTCCCCCTATTATTGTCTCTATTAGCATCACAAATTAACTGTACACGTCGCTATTAGTGTCGCAATGTGCATCGCAACACATTACTATTTGCGCCGATAGCGATGCAAATAGGGACCCTGATAGGGACGCTTATAGCGACTATTCTATGGCATTGCTAATAACGACGTTATTTGCAACGATGGGGGAAATTTTCTTTATGAACATTTTTATTGCTTTGAACGTCGATATAAGGCCTGTATCTTGTAGTGTGAGGTCTTCAAGTCACCTACAAGAGGTATATTGAACTCACTTCCCCTTACCTTTCTGCATTGTAGTTTGGAAGCTTTAGGGCTCGAGGATGGTTGCTATTATCTAATGCCTTTGCTATTATCCACCCACATCAAGAGAAGAACATATAGAATAAGAAGGATGAAAAGAATATGGACAAAAGTTTCAACTCACTAGATTGCTTTCTTTCTCACAATCACACTTCATTATACACAACCTCAAACTCAAACATCTTATCAAGAATGGAAAGAAGTAGAAGAAAGGTAAGAAGATAATGCATAGATTCATTATCCCCCAATTCCTCACTCAAAAATAACTCACGCACACACACTCTCTTTCCCTCACACTTAATCATTATAAGAGGATAGTAAGAGTGCAAATGGAGAATGGGAGCCCAAAATATTTACTATAAATGATTGGGTTACAATGATACCATCTTGTAGGGGTTCTCACAGAGTGAAAAAAACAAAACAAGGGGATATCAAATATCATTGGAAGGGACGTATCTTTGCCTTCAAAACCATGCCTCAAGGCTGGTTTACTTTGGCGCAACATGTTTACATGGCTAGATATATGCACTTGGCTCCACGGGAATGTTTTTTCTAGCAAGGACACTGTAAGTTTGAGTTGTAAAATATATATGAGTATATGGTTTTGTTTGAAGGATATGCTAAATAATGGATTATTTCTTGTAGATATCTTTCCATCAACAAGTTTCGAGTGGCAACCTATGGAGAGCCTTAGCGGAACATTCCTCCATGCCATTCATAAAGAATTTGCAGACATTATTTATGCTAATCAGACAACGAGTTTTTTTTCATGAAAGTGGAATTTTTGTGTATTATGCACAATATGTGGTTCCTTCAAGAGCAGGTGTGTATGGATACCCTGAATATTTGCAATTACCAAGCCTCTCATATTTGGATTGGGACATACCTGATGAAGCAACAATGGAGAGTTTTAAACTAAAAATCGCTCAAGATATTCAAAAGGCTATGACTCTTGGAAGGATCTCTAGAAGAGTATGCTTATCGTGTTTTTTACCCTTGCATGTTTTTGTAGCTTGCTTTAAAACAATATGTTTACAACGGACGAAGGTTTCATGGCTAAACAAAAAAATTTCAGAGGAATATTTGGACAAAATTTTAGGTCTATGTTGGAAAGTCAAGGAATCTGACCACAAAGGTAACTTTATAAGGTGCAATGTGTGCCCTCAGTCATTAGGTTTATCCTATAATATATCTTGACAATCTCTTATAATAGGTTTTGATTATAGAAGATACAAACTTAGATTGGGTGCTTGGGTTTCTTTATATTTAGATATTGATTGTAAGACATTTAAATTTACACCGCAAGTTACCGCACAAGAAGTAAAAGAGGTGAACATTACTTCAAAGTGGAGTCTTAAGGATGTAAGAGACACCTTCGAGTTTCTAGACAATGTTACTCCTAGATATAAGTTCAAGGTAAATGGTGCTGTAATTGGAAAAAGAGATGAGAGCTCTGTATCATGTATGAGTTGTTTGCCTCCTAGTGTTGTGAGTTTCGGACCATAAATATTCATGTACAAATAATTTTGAATCTTTCTTTTGCTCACAAATATTGCTGCTAGAAACATGGAATTATACACATTGAGAAGTATTATTAAAAAAAATCTTAATATAAGCTTTGCAATGATTCTGTGAATAACAAATCATCGTTTGTGAACCAAAATTATTTCATTATATCATGAGTTACAAAATTACAGTACAATTTAATAGGAAAGACCTGGTATGAGCTTTATAATTCTCTATGATTCTATGAACAAAAAATCATATTTCACGGGTAAGATCAATATGACATATCATTACATTTTGGGTCAAAATATTGCACTACACATGTATATACAAGGGGAATGTTACTTCAGTATAAATAGACAAATTGATAATTATAAGGCTATTCTTTAGCTTCTCTTTGATCTTTAGCTTATCCTTGATCTATAGCTTCTCCATCCTTAAGACTTCTCTCCATCAATGAAAAAGTTGCTTCATCTTCTATACTTTCATTCGTCATCACTAGTTTTCTCTTAGGTGTTTTCTTTCATTGCTTGAAGAACTTAATTATCTCAAGCACTCTTTTCTCCTTAGGCTTTAGAGGAGATGGATTAAATTTCAATGGGGAAAGCTTAGACATGCCCTTCATTTTTTGCCCCTTTTGTTTGGACCTTAGAGACTTCTTTTTCTTTGTGGTTGCAATTTTCTTGCCTTTGCCCTTTGTTGTTGCTTATCCTTTGGAATTTTTAGCTATTGGGAGAGGGGAATCTGGGTCCACTGGTGTAATTTCCCTATCTAAAACTAGTTCAATACACCTCTCCCATATCCACCACATGTATGCCTCAACGTAGTCTCTGCACTGTAACAAAGCACACAAGTTATTTGATGTAACAAGAGACTTTCACTATAAAAAGGATAAAGCATAGGAGGCTTACATTTACCCCCCCTACATTTAGTAAATTTGAATCTATTATCCTCAAATCGTTTGAAACCACTCTCCAGCCACAACTATGTACGCCATTTTGGAATGGGACCTCTTGAAGAGAAGAAACTTGAAAGGTCTCTGAGGATCAACAATGCTTTCAAAGCTAGTGTCCAAGTGGGTAGTAAAAAGTCTGGTAGCACTGCACATATTAACTTATTAGTGAATATTATAAACTTTATCCAATAAAGATAAAATAAAGAGTATTTATTGACAATACATCTTTGATTGGCCATGGATTCCTAAAAGAGAATTAATAAAAATGACCTCTCTTATAGGAATGCCAATATAGATTAGGCTCCAATGACCTGTGCAAACCAAAACACAAGTGAGAAATAATAACCCTAAAGAAAAATCATCAAGAGATAGAATATTGAAGAAAGTACATTTCAATATATGGAAAAAAATATGATGGTTTGTGACACTACCGAAGTCCTTAAAAAACCTTGCAATATTTGAATCAGATTTTGAAAACAAATCCATGAGAGAAGTGGATCAATAACAAATATACTCTTAGCAATATTCATGCTAAGAGAAGCAATATATGCCCTATATACAAGGTAAAGAGTGAATAACAAAATGAGTACAATATAAGGATCCTTGGAAAAATTCATTATAAATAAAGAGAAGCTAAAGACCTTACCTCAAACAAAAATAAACTACTAAATCTGTAAGTTGAGTATCTTTTTTCTCAAATAGGATCTTATCCTTTGGAGAAATGCTAAGGTAGTCTTCTTTCTCAGGACTAACAGAAACATTCACGACCAATTGGCCGTACACTTTTCCCATCCTCCTGTAGTTCACTGGGCCAAGAGTCAAAATCTTTCTCTCACAGATCATATCCTCATTTTCTATTAACTCTTTCATTTTCTCCTCCATGACAAATTCTTGCTCATTTGCAACCCTTGTAGGATACAAATGGATAACCTCTTCAATCTTGGGTGCAGGTGGCTCTTTCTGCTTTCTCCTAAGTGGAACATTGAGAATTTCAAATGCCTTTTGATCAATCGATGGAAGAGTCTTCAAAACTTTGTCAAACCTATATCTAAATCTGCTAACCATACTAAAGTATTTATTCATTAATGTAATTCGACGTGCATGGGCGGCTGCAATATAAGCATCATTCATAAAATCTATCAAAAAAACCTCTCTTGCCTCTTACAAGCATAGGAGGGTAGACAATTGCCATCTCTTATTGAGGCCATCCACAGAAGCAACAAGGGAAAACCTATAAAATATCTCCTTGAACAGTCTCAAAAATGTTGCCGTAAGAATGAGGTGCCTGGTTGACTTTTCAACTTTCCTAATTTCTACAAAACACCTCTGCATGTAAAACCATTTTGACTTTCTCTTTTGCCTCATAGGGGCTTCCTCGGCAGGATGAGAATGAGGAGAAGATGAGGGCTCAAAGCCACTAAATGACTTGTTCTCTGAGGAAAAATCACTTGAATTACCAGCTGGTTTAAGAGGGACAACAATTTCTTCAACTCTCTCCTCAATAGTTAGCTCAACACCTTCTTCAAAAGATTTCTTCACCAATACCTTCCTTGCAGTTTCTTTTTTCTGGCCATTGAAACCAACATGGGATGATCAGGAAGCTGAATACAAAGGCGACTTGCTCCTCTCGTGCAATATGAAAGGTGAAATAATGCTTGGCCCAATACAACGCAATAGTGCGAATCTGAGGTCTATCCTTTGACCTTATCGCTTTGTATGGAAGCAGCAAGGATGTTGTCCCTTGAATCCCTTCTCCCTACTTTGCATTTCCAATACAACGCGATTAAGTAGATTTGACAACCTGCTTTTATGTTATCACTTCGTATTGAAGCTGAGTTGTAGGCCTTGGACTTGTCTTCCTTCCTTCGCAAAAAATTACCCAATCCAATGCAATTTGGCGAATTTGATTTCCTTCTTTCTTCTAATTGCTTCATATTGGGGGCTTTCAAAAAAATGGGAGTGAATGAGCAGTGCGGACGTACGACATCTCTGTCAATCAAATACATCAATATTGTCGGTCGTGATGTAAGGTTTTTTGTATTGTGTGTGTAGAATCCCAATCGACTTCTGAACCGGAACAGTGTAATGGTGGAGTTTTGAGGTTCCTAAATGCTTCTATTCGTGTCGTATAAATTGATCTCCCAACACAAAGCAAGGGTTGCACTTCAAGAGCTTTATAAGTTTATATTTGTGTTGTATAGGCAAGTGGTCTTTAGAGATATTGATTCAAGATGTTAGGAACAAAAATGTCACACTTATCTGCCTCCACATCTATAAAGGGAAAAAGAGTCCTTGAGCCCACAATGACAAAGGAGTTAGTTGCTTTAGATGTTTCAATAGCATCTCATATGTTAGTGATAAGTGAAGGTTCAAGGAAGGCTTCAAAGAAGGGAAAGGCTTCAAAATCTCCTGTGAGGGTCCAAAGGCTTTCTCAAATTATGAATGTTACAACCTTCGAGAAGCTCTTGGATTTTCTCATAGAAAACAATATTGACATTACTTTCTATTCGACAGCTAGGGAGATTTTCAATCCAGAGTGGGACCTTGATCAAGTTCTTAATTTCTCAAAGGGCTTTTGCAATGAAGATTTTGTAGAGTTTGAAGAGTTGGAATATCTTGTTGTTCGGTTGGATTCCAAGGAGTATGTTCACACCCCTATTGGAAGGTCAGGCACTGAGAAGTCCTTGTTTACCAAGAAATGTAGTTATCATTCTCTTGATAGATTTTATGCAGCTGAGTTATGCTCTTTATACCCAAAAATGTGTAGGCTTATGCTTAAGTTTACTACAATGAAATTTGCCCTTGTGAAATACCCTCTAAAATCTGATGAAAAGCATAAAGAAACCTCAAAATTTTCTATTTGTTGCATTCTTAAAGAGATAGTAGATGAAGTTGACGTCGAGGAGCAACTAGACACCCAAATGGAAGCACTAGTTGCAAAGGACCTAGATGTTGCTGAATTTAAAGCAGAGACTGTAATTGAAGAAACCACTATAGAGGTTGATGAGCCATCTGACAGTCCTTTAAGCCTTATCATTCCATCTTTGCCTACTTTCCCAATTAAAGACAAGGAATACATATTATTATTTGATCTCCAAAAATTTTTCAATTTGAGAGAAGATTATTGCTTGGAAGTTATTGAAGAGGCATCTTTAAATACAAAAGGCATAGTGGATGTTGAAAATGATTCCAAGGAGGACTTACTTAAATTAGATACTCAAATGTCTGATGATATGTTTATAGATGCATCAAATGCTTTATCATTATGTTTAAGCAAGGTTAAAGATGCTAAGAGAGAGTTACTAGCTGCTGACAAAGAGTTTGACTTATGGAATCCATTAGCTTATGAAATCCAAGCAAACTTGAGAGTGGTGAAAATCAAATGGTAATGCATTCTTTTGTTTTTGTGGAATCACATACATTTTTTCATTTTTTTCATTCTGACTATTGCGTTTACAGTTGGAGATTGCAGATGAGGATAATTTCTTAGGAAGAGCCAGAGGATCGAGAGTTGGTGGTAGTTTCCTAAAGGATGTCGCACTTGGGCATTACATATCGAGGATTGATCCCAATATTCTGTTGGTTTTGCATAATAGTTTCTTAGAGGAGGCCTCATGGCCAATTTTCTGTGTTAAGCACTAACAAGGCTTCTTGGATACTCATGTTTGCAATAAAATGTGCACAAAGTTATGTTTTTGGAAAATACAATAGCCATCCAAATATTGGGTTATAGTCCTGGCTTCACTGCCTTCAAGGTTGGATACTTCCTTGCATACTCATCTTATGTTCTAGTAGCAA
This sequence comes from Lygodium microphyllum, assembly GCF_053477565.2. Classification (NCBI taxonomy): domain Eukaryota; kingdom Viridiplantae; phylum Streptophyta; class Polypodiopsida; order Schizaeales; family Lygodiaceae; genus Lygodium; species Lygodium microphyllum. Next base: position 72,986,642 of record NC_141136.1, read on the forward strand.
ACAAAGGAGATATCAAATCCATAGTTGAATACAAGAGAATAAAGTTTTTATGTTATAGAGGATAAATGCCTGAGGAGGAAGAGGATGTAAAGGCTCTTAAAAGCTGGCCGTGTATATAACATTTTGAAAATAGTATCAGTATTTTAGATTCCACTGTATTTATTGTGTTCTTTGAAGTTTTCTTCGACAAAACCAATTGAATAACTCCTGAAGGGAATTGGTTTTTGTTGCTCCTCCTCCATGTCTAGTGCTCCGAAAGAAGCACATGTGTGGTTGGTAGTGAGATTTCTCCATACCTTGGCTACTATAAGTTGCTAGGGGCTATTGCTCTTCCAAAAAATAAGGCCCATGATTAAGAAGAATATGATGTGACAACCCAACAAGCAATAATCAGTTTAAATAATTAAACCTTGCTTTCAAAACACAAAGGTTCAAATTTATGTCCATCTTACCAAGTAGAAAGCAATATCATTTTCTCCCCAAGCTTCCTTGATTGCTTGAACAAGATTCACAATTGAACGTTTGTACTCTTCCGAATAGTTAGATGTTATCTTTTGTTCCCTAAGCATTTTTAATAATATGTCAAGGTGTCTCCAAATCTCCATTCATAGGAATGCAATTTGTGGTATGCTAGCCACATTTGTTGTGATTGCACACAACTCTCTCCAACACTCCCACAATGCATTCATTTGTTTACCAGTATGATTTCTTAGAAATTGTCTAGCTTTTGCACCCCCCACAGAGACATCTGCTAAGACCTCTCTTATTTTCCCTAAGGCTTTTGGATCCTTTCTCAGGTGAACTTGACCGCCATGAAAACCCATTTTTGATAGTAAAGCCTCACATTTATCAATATAATCATCTAACAAAGATACTAGTTTTATTGAATATGCATACTTAAGATGCAATCTAAGCAACTTATCAAATTTTCTAATATTTGCATGTAATGTACAAATATGAATGTTCCTTAGAGAGATTGAGAGGATAGGATCCCATAAGCCATCCACGTTTTTGAACTTACTCAAATCTATAGAGTTTCCAGTCGAGGCTCTTCTTACTGGCCGCAAAGTACGCCATTCTTTGGATCCCAAACTCTTCATGCAATAAATACAAGGATATTTTGCATTGGCCCCATTACTTACTCCAAGCATACATTTGATAGTTTTTAAGTTAGCACTGATATGCCATTCCACATTAAAACTACTAACAACTCGACTATCAACATTTCACCTTCACTTTAAGACTTTATACTATCAAGAATACATGTATGAGAGAATAATCATTTCAATATTTCATGACTTTCAGTTGGTACTTGGGCTGCATCTATCCACCAAAGCTCCATCTTGGATTGTATCTTAAATTGTTGTTTGGCTCCTTGCCAGTACTGTAATCCAATGCCTTGTTCAAGATACAGATGTTGACTCTTTCCATATTTTGTCCCTTTTAAATCTGTGCTTCATCCAATTTTAGTGCAAACTTCAAAATACCACAACATTCTTGGACAACAAATTTATACATATGGACCATTGCAATCTGGACTTCTCTTTTGGGAGTGCTGCAGTCACTTGGAGCAGCAAGAAACAGCCTACAGTTGCCTTGTCGAGCACAGCGGCTGAGTACAGGGGTGCAGCAATGGCTGCATGTGAGGTAGCTTGGTTGCATAAGCTACTTTATGATATGCATCAGTCTACAGATGGGCCAGTTGTCATTTATTGTGACAACATGAGTAGTATACACTTGGCAAATAACCCAGTCTATCATGCTAGAACAAAGCACATTGAGGTGCATTATCACTATGTGCGAGAGAGGGTTTTACTAGGTCTTATTGATCTAGTTTATGTCAGCACAGAGGATCAGGTAGCTGACATATTCACGAAGGCATTGGGCGCGGAGAAGCTGCGCAAGTTCAGAGACCTGCTTGGTGTGCAGGAATTGGGATTGAGCTCGAGGGGGAGTGTTGAGATATCGAGCTCCACTCATGATACGCCAGGGTGACCGTTGTGTATTTATGTCACGGACTTGTCAGTTGCAGACGCGGTTGGTACACCGCCCATGAATAATAGCTACATGATAGCTATCCTTATCTACTCTAGTTCGTGGCTCAGTTAGTATGCCACCTTAGTTAGTTGAGTTTGGTTTGAGACCCATATATAGGGTTCTTCTATTTCTTTGTACTAGAGTTATTTTGGCTTACACAACTAAGAAGAGGAAAACTGTTTTCAGCCTCCACCCGTGTGTGTATTCCCCCATTGTGCAAGCAAGAAAGCTACAAGTGAGACTCCTTCCTTCTCTCCCACAATCTTAACACTCCCCCTTGGGATGAGACATCACCTCTTTGGATAGAAAATTTGCCAGCAAGACCCAATCTTATTGTATATGGTATTCAATTAGCTTGCGAGTACAATGCATAATTGAAATTAACTTCAAATTACCGTTTGCTGAAAATCCGCAATCGCCTGATCAATGATCTAAGATTGAAACTTGCCAAATCGTCGTACGTATTCTAAAGACAATCGACATTTTCGTCTAATTGCCAACTTGCATTGAGAGCAAGGACATGGGACATGCTTATTAAGATACGCCTCGCGATCTTGAACAACAGGACCTTCTTTGTTTTCCATCTTGTCTATGTTACAACAAACAATTTAATGACTTGTAATACAATTTGGGAAAACCCTTCACTCATTGTTTATTGCAGGTCACTTATGCTTCTCGAGATGTCTATTTGATGTGAGATCACTTGGGATGCTATGTCAATGTCTTGGCATGCTATTGGACTAATTTGAGCACTCATTTACTCAATTTTATAGAGGTTTTCACTTCTGTAATAAGTAGGGTTGAATGCTATTTTGTCAGAGAAACTTCATGCTTATTGCTTGTTGATGCTTATTGATTACTTTGCATGCTACACTAATGTCTATGGTTGATGCCATATACTTGGCCATGCTTCTAGAATGCACTTGGATTGAGATTGAAGCTTAGTCTCATTGAGTTTGACTGTCACTTCTCACATCAAGCATTAATTTAAGACACTTCATGCCTCTTATCATTGGATGATACATGAGCCATTTGTTAGATATATTATAGTGAGAGAATAGGACTAATTGTGTCATGTACATGCTCTCTTGATACTCATTGGATACAGTACCCCTATCATAGGATGGTTTGATGTTTTGTCTTGGATCTAGTACTTATATCTGTCATAGTGTTGTCAGTGGTATTTATATGCTTCTAGGTTATGTATTGAGCCTTAGTGCCCTCTCTCATTTCCTTTTCTCTCTCCTCTCTCTCTCTCTCTCATTTTTTCTCTCTCCTCTCCCTCTCTCATTTTGTTTTCTCTCTTCCTCTCCCTCTCTCATTTCATTTTCTTCCTTAAATGTTTTATTTGAAAAATATCTCCCTCTCTTCCTGCTAGCTTTCACTCAAGAGGTCCTTCCATTTAAATGCTCCTAACACTCTCCAATGAGTTGCATTTAGATGAGTTACATTGTGAGTTCAATTTGAATGCATTTAGATGAGTTACATTGTGAGTTGCATTTAGATGTCGTAAGCAAAAAAAATTCACTAATTTCTTTCCTAATACAATTGATAAACATTAGACATAACTAATCCTCCATAGCAATCATTAGACATAGCAGTAGACATAACTAATTTCTTTCCTAATGCAATTGATAAACGTTGGACATAACTAATCCTCCATAGCAATCATCAATCAATGCAATTCGAATCTCTACTACAAATGATTAGAGAGTTTTTTTATAAAAAATTGAGTTGTTGATTTCTATCTACTCTAATATACTTAACCAATCAAATCATCATCTCAAATCAATTCAGCCTCACAATCCAAGCATGGCTCCCTCAATTGGTTATGCCACTCCATTTTGCAATCCATCCATTCCTCAAGTACTCCAACAAAGAGAGGAAGCATAGAAAAGAAAGAGGGATATCCCAACCTCATCTTAACTCCACCTCTCACCCTCCAAATTGTAGAAGAAGAAGGGGAAGTAGAGAAGAATGCAAGATAGGAGAGAAGCTTCACTCTTCTAGTTCCTCACTTAATTCCTCTCTCACTCACCCTCATCCTCACCCTCACCCTCACCCTCGCCCTTGCCCTTGCCCTCAATGTGAAGCATAAGAAGATAGGATACGAGGAGAGAGAATAGAGCTCTCAAGTTTGCACACACAAGAATGATCTATGCATGCATCCTATGTTAATTTGAACACTTCACAAAAGTGAATAGAGAGTTTTGCCCACAACCTCTTCCATTTCCTCCCTCTCCCTCTGCCTCCCTCCCCCTCCCTCTCCCTCTCCCTCTCTTTCTCTCTCATTTCCTCTCCCTCTCACAATATATCCTAACACTCTACAAAAGAAAAAGGGAGAGGGAGAGTGATAATGCACACTCCCTCCCTCTCCTTCTCCCTCTCCCTCTCCCTCTCTTTCTCTTTCTCTTCCTCTCTCATTTCCTCCCCCTCCCTCTCCATCTCTTTCTCTTTCTCTTTCTCTTTCTCTCCCTCTCTCTTTCTCTTTCTCTTTCTCTTTCTCTCCCTCCCTCTCCCTCTCCCTCTCTTTCTCTCTCATTTCCTCTCCTAAACAAGCAAAAGAGAAAGTGATTTAAACCCTAAACAAGCAAAAGAAGGAGAGAATAGACTCGCCGATGAGATTTGGCGACTGTGGGGCGGCTCCTCTTCACGATGAAGGCTCCTCCTCTCCTTCACGAACAACGGCGGTGCGGTGGCGGCAAGCCTTCTTCCTCTCCTTCTCTCACGACAGTCTCTCTCTCTCTCTCGCTCTCACTCTCAAAACAGTAGACACAAAAACGCGAAATAAACCCGCACTCGGTTTTGGGCTATTTTTTTCCCCTGTGGAGCGTTGCTATTTGCGTCACAAATAGCGACGCCGCTACCCGTGTTGCTAGCCGCCATCGCTATAGGCTTAAATCCTTGTAGTGTAAGTAGAGTAGTCACTTTATAATACAAGATTGGTTCTCATCCTTTTTTACCAATTTTTGCAAAATTCTTCTCCTTACTTCACTATATATTACTTGGTGGTGCACCAAGCCCTATAAAGGTAACTATATTGATTTCATATTGCAAAGAATTGGGTTGATAGCAATCATCACTTGGATGCTAAGAGGTCTTCTAAAGCCCCTCTTTCCAAGAAAGGATTGAGTCAATAACATGGAACATTAAGGTTGACAAGCTAATCAACAATAATAATATGCCATCACAAGGCCCGAATTGGTGTATTGTCATTTAAATACTCCCATCTTCCAAAAAGAATATCAGTTTAGAAAACCTAACTTCAAAAAAAGTCCATTAAAATTCTAACATGTGATTCTCTACATCTAAAATTACTTCACCCCCCATTCTTTTAGGTGTATAGATATGATTCCAAGAAATTCCAATGGTGTTAAAATACGTAGAGTCCTTTTTCAAAGCATGAAACCAATAGATTGTGTGATTCCTCACAAACTAGTATTTGACTGAGGAAGCATTAACAAGTAATGTGAAACAATGGGAAACATGATTGTCTAAGCAACCTTTACATACACATGATCAACAATAACACTGACACTTATAGAATACTTGCAGAGTCCTAAGGTAGAGATTCTGATCATTGAGGATCATAAATATCTAGAAGATGGCTCTGTACCTAATCAATCTTGTGTGTTAAAGGCCATAAGAGCCGTGCACCCTACATCTATAGGTGGTCTTGTGCAAGAGGACCTCTTGGACTTGAATGCAAAATCCCTTGATTACCTATTGTACAAGGTAGTCAAGTACACATGATCAACAATAACATTGTCACTTACAGAATAATTGTAGAGTCCTAAGGTAGAGAATGTGATCATTGAGGATCATAAATATCTAGAAGTTGGCTCTGTACCTAACCAATCTTGTGTGTTAAAGTCCACAAGAGCCGTGCACCCTACATCTATAGTGTGAGGTCCTCAACCCTAATAGCATTGAGGAGACTTTGATAGTTAAACCTCCCCTGACAATAGGAATCCGTTGACGACACCTTGTCCCTATATAGAGAGCAAGGATACGAGCAACAGAGGAGAGGGAAGTTCCTATCCTATTCGGGCATGGTCTACAAGGCCTTAAACCACAAGTCCGGTCATAACGTGAAGGTTATTGGCGGAGTTAGAATCTTGACACTAGCCTAAAGCAAGCACTTACCTTAAACTATAGACTGGACACCTTTTTCCCCACATTTAAGAAGCACAGCCTCCCCATAATACTTGGGTAAGTCTTGAATCTAATCGTCTATCTTAACTAATTCTATTCATCTAAGATTGTGAAAAGTACCCGACTAATCTTGAATCTAAATCTTTATCTAAGATTGTTTGTGAAAAGTACCCAACTAATCGGGTCCACCCATCCGTAGGATGGCGCCGTCAAGGCTTCCATCCTCCCACTTTCCACCTCCACAACTCACCCAAATATTTGGTTATCTAATTACTACCACACTCTTTGACATTTACAAACTGTGTTCCTTAATTATTTCCAACACAAGTTCGTTAAGACAGCCCTTCAAACATCACCCAAACAATTGATCAAAAAGTATCTAATGAAATTATCCCTACATGAATGCATGATTGTTGCCACTATCCACGGACTTCCTCCACCTAACCGGTAGAGCCTTTGCAAAGGATTTTTTTATTCGCTAACCGTGAAGTGCACAACCTCCCATCTTGCTCACCACGAGGCATCTCGCTAACCACAAGGCATCTTGCTACCCGCAAGGCATGGCATCTGGCTACCCACCAGGCATCTCGCTACCCTCGAGGCATGGCATCTCGCTACCTGCGAGGCATCTTGCTACCCGCAAGGCATGGCATCTAGCTACCCACCAGGCATCTCATTACCCGCAAGGCATCTTGCTAACCACGAGGCATCTTGCTACCCGTAAGGCATAACAAAAACAGCAAATAACCATAGCCTAATCTCCGTTGATCACGGATTATCTTGTTAACCAGAAGATTCATGAAGACAGTTCTTTCGACAATCCATTAACTCAAACAGTATTCAATAATCAATTAACTCAAACAATATTCAACATTCAGTTAACTCAAGTGGTATTCATCAATTGATTTATTCAAACATAGTCTATTTATATGCATGCTTGTTTCTTGTGAGTGAATCACATTTCATGGTCCGTTTACGGGAATTCCTAGGCTTACACACTAAGTCATATGCATGATGATGCATAATTATAAACTTGATTACCGTATTCATACGAGATTCAATTACGTCTTGTGTTGAAGGTTGGGTTGTATCAGCTTCTTCGATTATCGTTTTCTCTGCTTGCATGTTGGTTGGAGCAAAAGACGCCTTCTTTGATGGTGGAGCACGACCATCCGTAGCACTTCATGTAACTCGTTTAGGAGCCATCACCGCATTTGAGAGATGGAGATGGAGAGAGCTTGAGAGAGAGTTTGAGAGAGAGGAAGCAACTTCAATACGACAAAGCTTCGGTCTCTGTGTGTGATAACTTCCACCTCTTCTTCTGTGTCTTGTGTGTCTTGTGAGAGAGGGAGAGTCTAGAGAGGTCTTTATATAGGCTTTAGAGTGGAGGGGAGAGCTGAAAATAGGTTATCTAGGGTTGGAAAGAGGTTCTAAGAATAGAAAAAGCAGATTTGCGAATTCATGCAGGGACAAAATTTTATTTTATTTTATTATTATTTTCTGTGCATGCGTGCGGATACGCGAACGCGAATCCCAATGTAGTTTTTTTTATTGAGAGGCTCCTAATTTAGAAAAGAGAGAGAAAAACTCTATTCTTGGTGAGAGAGAGAGGGAATTCTATTCTTGGTCCCTTTGCTTTTTCACAAAGTGCTCTTTCTTTCTCTAAATTAGACTAAAGCTTATCCACCTTTTTCTTGGTCAACTCTTATCATAAACCATAGTCTAGACCATTAATTTGAATGTCTCATTAACAATTTTATTGATCTCGAATAAATCAAGCATCATAATTAATGATTTCGGAGTCTGATTGATGTACTGAAAAATCCTAGAGTGCATCTTACAATTAGAACATGACAGCGGAACGCATACTAAGACTAAATAGTCTCTATATCATGTCGCACCATAGTTACTAACTTTTTATGAAGTCTCTTTCATCATTCAATTTGTCGTAAAACTCATTAACGACATCTGATTTTTAATCTGATCGTTCCTTTCAAACTCACCTAGAATGCAAAATTGAAATACTTTAGAAAATAAATTGAGAATCTTATTCATAAAAGTTGGGCACATTACATATAGGTGGTCTTGTGCAAGAGGACCTCTTGTACCTGAATGCAAAATTTCTTGATTACCTATTGTAGAAGGTAGTCAAGGTCTTTAAAGTTCAAGGGAAGTTCTAGATAAAAATTCGTGAAGTTCAATGGTTCATGACTAGGGTAGAGAGGCAAATAAGTAGATGGTCACCATGAAGGAGATGAACCCACCTCCAATTTAGAGACAACAACTTGAAATATTCTTGGAATCTTGCTGATGTGTCCTCTTGTGGTTGCTGAAAAGTGTACTACTATTGGGACTTGAGTGTCTCTAGTCTCTCAAAATCCTTCAAAACTAAATTAATGAAACATTGAGAAAAAATTAGAAAAATATCAATCTTGGTACTATCTACTACTTTGGCATTTCACAAGGAATCTGATGCAATCTTGACATGTCCAATTGACTAGCAAAATGTCCCCCAAAATTACTACATATTCAAGTAGGTGTCTTTATAGTGGCTCGTCTACCCTACTGGTTTCCGTACAAGTATTTGTAGCTTGCTTGACAACTAGACTATGTTGCTTGTGCTCAATACCTTGGGGCAAATACAGGGCCTCCCTTACCTATTAAAGTCATAGGATGATAATAAGAAGAAAACTAGGAAGGACCATGAGTGATACCAAGTTGCATTTGAGGTAGTAGATGGGTTCGAAAACAAGAATTTGAAAGTCTTGTATGCTCAATCCTGAACATCGACTCTTTCTTTTTGCAAGGATGTGGCTATGGAGCAACTTGCAAGATGCTGAGTTATCATCAAGGTAGTACTAGAGCATTGGCTATTGTTATTTTCTATCCTCAAGTCTCTTGGGCTCGGAGATATAATGGCTCTATCTAATTGGCACTTTAGTTGGTTGAAGATGATAAGCAAGTGTAGAGGCCTAGAAATCGAAGAATGATGTATGGTTTGGAAACATCACAAGTGACATTCTCCAATGTCTAGTCAACTTTGAGTTGATGTAATTAAAACTCAAGACTTGCTTAATAGTTGAATCTTAATGTAGTTGTTGAATGTTAGAGAATAGTTCATTCATTTGCTTTGACCCTCTCAATAAGGTGGGCATTTATATTGAGATAATGTTGGGTGTTTATAATGAGATAATAATTGGTGTTCATAATGCAATAATTTGAATATGTTGGGTGCTATTCCTTACTATGTTGTCCATGCATGCTCTAGGGTGAAATCCTACAGTGATCATGGAGGCTCAACTATGAACACGACTTGAGATTTTGAGTTGCGAGTGGTTCCAATTAGAGGTCATCCTACCAAAATTCATAGCCAAGATGGCGACATCTTAATTGAGTGGTCTAGTGACTTTATGTTGTCTAGCTATATGAATTTAAGTTCTAGCTCAAAGAGAAATAACCTACCATTCGAGTGGCATCAAGTTTGTTGCTTCAAAATGTTACATAGTTGGCTGCAAAGGATCCATTGAAAGTCTCCACAGAAAAGGTTCTTGGAAGAGCATATTCACAAGGCAACTAGCGATTTCCTAAACTACATTGACTTTATGTTCCAACCCCTAACTTGCACTTGATTGTGCTTGGCTACCAGGGTGATAATCGAGGCCTTGAAGGGTTTGGCTGGATGTTTGCATCTTTACCAAAGAAGGTTCATTAGACTAAATTTGTTAGTGAGGAGGGAGGTGGTTTTTGGGCTACATCAACTTAATCAATATAGAGTTTTTGCTTAATATAAAACAAAATTCCTTCATATGCTATAAGTGGTCTAAATTTTGTAAGGTGGGATGAGTTTCAAAGGTTCCCCTTGGCTCTCTTCCTTTTTAATATTCATATAGAATAGGAGATACTTTATGCTCTTAAATCAACTCAAGAATAGGTTATCTTAATTGAAAAACTGATGCAAGTAACCATCCAACTTATAGAGACAAGGAAAATGAAGACAAGCATTATTTGAAAGCCCTCCAAAAAAGAACTATCAGGCAATTTTGGTAACAATGGCACATGGATTGTGACACTTTCTACAGATTGTCAAAAGAGAAAGGTCCACATTGAACTTAATTTCATGTTTCTAAATTTAAGAGAAAGATGATGGTTGTGATCGTTTCTTCCAAATGCATATATATAGCATGCCAAACGATCGCCAAGAACATGGATATTTAAAGAGAAGATGGTTTTTCTTTGATTTTCCATCAGAACTAGAAATTTTTTCTAGCTTGTGGCTTTTCCATAGTTATTCTCTGTCATAAAATCTAATATCTAACTTTCCCAAATGATTTTCTCATATTAGACTAATCATTTAATGTGGGAAGATAAAGGGAACAAGAGTTAGAATATTAAAATGTGCTGTTAGGCTAACCCTGGCAGGAGACCAAGAGGAGAGATAACTGTATCTCTAAAAGGGTCCAAAATGAGAGGTAGTCTATCAAAGAGCAATGAGCAATTAAAGGAGCTTAAAAGACCTTAGGGTAAGCCTCATTAAATTATCCAAAGGCTAGTGTTAAAAGTCTCCAGGCTTAAGACCATTAGGTAAATTTATTTTTAAAGGTTCAAGCCTTTTTGAACCTTAGGCTAAGCTTGTTGCCGAAAGTCAACATCCTCACTACAAAGGAGGATTCATACCCCCCTTTGTAGTGAGTTGAAGACTAAGCAACACATACACATACACACACACACACACACACACACATCGGAGACACACCTCTTTAAAGAGGCATAAAGGACACATGTCAAACCCTCACCAGGGATGCCCCCAATGGAGCCTGAATCCTATTGGATGGCTTGAGGGGTGGACCAATGAGAATTAAGCTTATTTAAATTTAGCTTAGACAATTTAGAAAAGTCTCCAAAAAGGACCAATAGGAATTAAAGATGCCCCTTAATGCTATTGGACAGTCTACCAATGGGTCCAATGAGAATCAACCGAGCTTAAATCCTATTGGCCAATTGACTTAGGGAACCAATCAGAATTTAGCTTCAATTAAATAATGAATTAAGCCCTTCTTTCAAAGGGGGAAGGAAGGACACTTGTCTCAATGCTATACCTATTGCTAGATTGGTAGAAGAGCTCTCATTGGTTAGCCTCCGGCTTGAGCCAATCAGCTTCAAGCATGAGTAAGGAGAGAATTTGAATTCTCTTCTCTCTCATGTGGGAGGCTCACAACACACACAATGCTTTGTACAATGCAAACATTATCTCCTTATCCAAGGCATGAGAAGTAGAGAGCTTACACCAACAACTCTTGACCATGGAATGCAAATCCAAGCAAGAGGCAAGCTCCAAGCAAGCTAATCTCCTTGTCCAACTTCATTACTATGCTATGCTAAGCTCTAAGAGTAATCTAAGTAGAGAAGAATAGTTCTTTCTCGTATAATACATCTTCTTCTTCTTAATCTTCCCTCATTACTAATTGCTAGCTCTCTTCACCTTTCAAGGTGTTTCAGGTCTTGGGACTGAGGATTGGGACAAGTTATTTGACTTGAATGAAGCATGATGGTGGTGCATGAAGCTTTCCATGTTCATGGCACCCAAATGGTCTTAAGGAACACAAAGTTTGTATTGTAAACAAGTCTCCCTTCAAGGGAGAATCTATAATACAAAAGCCTTTTGGAGGGGGGACTGGCTCCAAGTAAATCTAGTCCTCAACCATTGTCATTCTCTATTTCTCTCTCTCTCTTTTCAAGTTATTGTGTAGGCCATGATAATTAGTTGTGTAGTTAAAGTCACTATCTCCAACCAAGCACTCTTTCTCCATCCTCTCTAGGAATTTCTCTAAAGAAAAGCTCATTAGTTTCATCCTATTCCCGCTATACTCAAAATTAATAATCCAACGCCATTACATTGGTATCAAAGCATAGATTTCTCTTTTCTTGCTTAAGAAGAGAGGTCCTTGAGTAGATCACAAAGGTTGGATTTTTTCATTGTAGTTAGAGTAAGTGGGACATGGATTTACTATCTTTGGTTGGCATGCCTTTGGAAAACAGGATACGTGGTACACCGTCGGGAACTATGGTCTTAATAACGGAGCCCTTGGAGACTTCCCTATGGCTTAACCATTATTGAGCCATTAGCTAAGCCTAGCGGGGACCGATGTCACCTTACCAATGTTAAACCCTCTCCACTACTCTTTGCAATTAACAAAATACTAAATCACATGTATGGATGTTGGAGTGATACTTTTCAAAAGTAAAGAGGAGTAGCAACTAAGGCTTTGAAGTGCCTATAACAAGTTAACTTACACACACAAATCTATTAACATGGTTGACAATAATAAAGAGAGTAGAGTTAATATTGATGACTTTGATTTTGCACATGAAGGTGCTATTAATGATGCCGCTATGCTTGTGAATCTTCTTGTCACTAGACTATAACAAGCTATGGGAAACCCTGTTGTACAAGTTGAAGCGCAAAATCAACTTCAAGCTGTTAATGTGCTCACTTTTCCCCAACAATAAAGAATTTCTATGAGGGCTCCTGGTGAGACCTCCAAAAGAGAAATTCTTGACGGAGAAGAAGAGCAAGGCCATCCCGCATCCCAACAGCAAAGAGGCAAAGAATTGCCCTATCAAAATCAAGGACATGTAAAAGATGGCAAAGCTCCAATGGAGGATGGGGATGATACCTCTAGTCCTTCCGAAGACGAGGATGTAGCACCTCGACAAAGGAGACCACAACGGTCACCCACTCCTCCAAAAAGAAAGAGAACTCCTCCTCCTCGCCAAGACAAAAAGAGAGAGAGGAAGGATCAGAGGAAGGCAAAGAGAAGGAAAAGATCTCCATCTTCTCCTTCTTCCTCACCTTCATCTTCTTCTTCTGAACAAGAAAGCGGCTCTCCACCGCCTAAGAGGAGAGGACATTGGAAATCTTATGCTACTTGGAAGAGGTCCAAGAAACTAAGGAAATTCAAAGAGGGAGGAAAGAACATCTCTTTTCTCACCTATGATGGCACCTATGGTGCCCTAGACAAAATTTTGGCCTTCATCCAACAATTTGATGCAGCCTTTGGAGATGAGGACTTCACGGAGTCCTCCAAGCTTCGAAATGTGTCTAGACATTTCCAGAAGTCCACCAAGCAATGGTGGGCAAGCTTACGAGCTAATGGAGAAGCTCCAAAAACATGGAAGATTTTGAGGATCTCCATAATGAAGCAATTTCTTCCTGGGGATGCGGAAGACAAAGTTCTTACTGCATGGCGAAGCTTGAAGATGTCTCCCTAAGTATGTGGACAAGTTTTGGGAATTACATCTCAGAGCCACTATCTATAGAAAGATAGATTTTGGGAAACAAAAGCAACAATTTTTTGCCAGGCTAAGTGAAGATATGGCTAAGTATGTCAACTCTCAAGAGCCCAAAATTATCTCTGCTATGATACACCACAATTTGGTTGCTTAACGAATTAATTTCCAACAAGGGGCAAAGAGGAATCCTAAGCCCATGGAAATTAAAGAAAGGAGCGAGTTCAAAGGGAAGAATCACGTACAAAGTTCTTCCAAAGGTAACTCCAGTAACCCCAGTAATAAAGCTAAGGAGAAGGGAGTCTACAAAGGTAAAAATCGACTCTCTCTTGAAGAGCTAGAACGTTATCGTAAAGATAACAAGTGCTTCAAATGTGGGGAACAAGGGCACTCCTATCGAAGTTTACCTCAAAGAAATCCTCGCAATGAACAACCTAGAGCTTCTATGGTTAAAGCACCAATAGAGGGAGTTCATTGCAAGGGATCTCCGCTTTCCTATGCTTGGGGAAAGATAAGAGATCATGATGCTCCCATACTTTTTGATAATGGATCCACGCACAACTTCATCTCTTTGGAGATGGCTAAGAAGCTGGGAATACATTCACATGATTTGGGGGATACTATTGAAGTAGATGGACCTTTCAAAGGTCAAATAGCTCCAGTGACACCCCTCATTGGAAAGCTAAGGCTTCATGTCCAAGGGTATGTGGAAAAAGAGGATTTTTATATCTCCCCACTCAAACATGAAGATGTAATCCTAGGCTTACCTTGGTTTGATTGAATGGATGCTAGTATGCATCATCCCGAAAGGAAAATCACTTTTAGGTATCGGGAAAAGGATGTATGCATATAAGACAATGAGGCAGGTCACACTATACCCATTGTAAATACTCAAAAACTTTTGACAAGTTAATGAAAAGTTCTATTTTTGCTTACATGATTTTTGTCAAGGATCTTGAGTGTAACAAGTCTAACTCTTTCAATGTGAGTGAGCAATCTAATGAGGAATTAGAGTTATCTCAATTCTTCAAATAGTATCAAGATGTGTTCATTAAAGATATCCCTGGTGAATTACCACCAAAAAGAGGGAATGATGATCACTCTATTGAACTCTTTCTAGGGAGTTCCCCGTCTAATAAACCTCCTTATAGGGTCTCACAATCCCAACAACAGGATATTATGAGGCAAGTGAATGAGTTAGTAGAAAAAGGAATGGTAAGGCCAAGCTCATCTCCATTTTGTTCACAGATTTTTTTAGTGCATAAGAAACATGGCACATATCAAATGTGTGTTGACTATAGAGCACTTATAGAATTATGGCCAAAAATAGATTCCGTGTGCCAAGGGTAGAAGATCTATTTGACAAACTACAGGGGTCTACCTACTTAAGTAGGATTGACCCAAAGAGTGGCTATCATCAAATAAGGATAGTCGAAGAAGATATAGTAAAGACCGCCTTTTGCATGACATTTGGTCTTTATGAATATATTGTCATGCCTTTTGGTTTGACAAATGCTCCAGCTACATTCAATCGAATGATGGAGAGGATTTTTAGGCCTTATTGCAAATTTACTAGAGTGTCCTTTGACGATGTAATTATCTACTCCAATTCTCTTGAGGAGCACAAGCAACATCTCTAGGTAATATTTCAAGTTATGAGAGAGAATAAGCTTTACCTGAATCAAAAGAAGAGTGAACTGTTTCTACAAGAGATTCAATATTTAGGTCATATTATCACTAAAGATGGTATCCGTATGGATCCAATGAAGTTAGAGGTAATAAAAGAATGGCTAACCCAAAGAATCTACATGAACTATTAAGCTTTATTGGTATGTGTGCATACTATAGATGCTTCATAGAAAAATTTTCACTAATAGCAGGGCCATTACATGACTTAACAAAGAAGAACTTTAAGTATCTATGGGCTGCGAAAGAACAAAAAGCTTTTGATATGCTTAAAGAAAAACTTATCTCTCAACCTGTGCTCAAACTACCAGATCTCTCAAAGCCATTTGAGGTCCAATGTGATGCTTGTGGTGATTGTCTTGGATCCATTTTGCTTCAAGAAAGACATGCCATAGCAGACGAGAGTAGAATGCTAAACTTTGATGAGAAAATTTTGGGCATATACAAAAAGGAGCTACTAGCTATTCTACATGCCCTAGACACATGGAAGTACTATCTCTTGGGAGCGCCATTCATCCTATGAACGGATCACCAAAGTCTCAAGTACTTCATGACCCAAACCAAGCTTTCCGAAAAACAAATGAGGTGTGAAAATTTTCTTTTGCAATTTAATTTTCATATTGCTCACATTGCTGGCAAGCACAATCAAGTGGCGGAGGCACTATCATGATGGTCAAAAGTAAATGCGGTGACAATAGCAACTCACAATGATCTATCTTCTATGATAGATGAGGGATTCAACCTACCCTTTGAGGGGTAGAAACATACTTTTATTAGCCTACCATGAAAGGAAACATTCAAGATTATGTTTCAAAATGCATGGTATACCAAAAGACAAAATATGATAGAGGGAAACAACCTGGACTACTCCAACCTTTACCTATTCCTAATTTGCCATGGGAGAGCATATCCATGGATTTCATCTTTGGATTGCCCATGTCTATCCATGGGAATACAGGAATATGGACAATAGTTGACAAGTTTAGTAAACAAGCACAATTTATACCTGTCAAAAAGACTATTAAGGCACACCAAATGGCAACCCTCTTCATATCACAAATTTTCAAGTACCATGGCTTGCCTGCATCTATTGTGTCAGATAGAGATCCTAGAATGACTAGTAATTTCTGAAAGGGTCTATTTGAGAATTTAGGTACAAGGCTAAATTTCTCTTCGGCCTATGTGAAAAGTATCTACCTCTTGTAGAGTATGCGTACAATAACACTGTACATACTTCTACAGGAAAGGCACCTTTCGAGGTCATAGAAGGTAGATCAAAAAGTCCCTTGTTACTTAAGGTACATGGGAAGATCTTCACTGTTGATGAATATAGCCGAGACTTACAAGAATCTTTTGATTAAAGAGGCTATACCGATCTTGCAACAAAGGCAAAAGGCTGCTACTAATAAGCACAAAAGAGGCTTAACATTTAAATAAAATGATTGGATCTTGCTTAAGTTCCCCAAGGCTCGTTTAAGGCAAACTACAGGAAAGAATGGGCACCAAAAGTATTATGCTAAACTAGCAAAAAGATACTATGGTCCCTTTCAAATTCTTAAGCCAATCAATGAAATAGCTAATCAATTAAAGGTGCCCACGCACTTGCTCATACATAATGCTTTTCATGTGAGCCTACTCAAGCCTTACAAAGGAGAGCCCCCAAGAGAAGAAATAATGGAAGATCCCCCAGAACTCAAAGATCAAGAGGAAATACTCCAACCCGAGTCTATCCTACAACATGAAGACAAGGTACCAAGAAACGGTAAGACTATCCAACGATATCTTATCAAGTTTAGAAACTATCCTTTTGAAGATGCTAAATGGATGCAAGGAATACAGCTTAAGGATAACATGAACCTTGTCAATACTTACAATGATACAATTGAGTAAGCATATGTAAATGCAAATGTAAATAAACAATGTTTTGTCTTATGAGACTCTCTTTTTATTGTGCACAAAATTTAAAAGTATGCATGCTTAGGATCATGTTTGTGGTGACGATGTCTCTCAAACACCAAGTAAAGCTTGTCACTTTACTTTGAAAGTATGATATGGACTTATGAGCAGACATGCTTGCCGGCAGTTAAGTCTCCCAAGCACCAAATGGACTAGTCATCCATTGTGGAATGATGTCATTGAGTAGAAAGGGATGCTCTACTCACTAAGAAAACATGGACTAATGAGTATGCTTTACCTCGGTAGGGGACCAAGAGAAGAGATAGATGTATCTCAAAAAGGGTCTAAAATGAGAGGTAATCTATCAAAGAGAAATGAGCAATTAATGGAGCTTAAAAGACCTTAGGGTAGGCCTCATTAATTTCTTCAAAGGCTAGTGTTAAAAGTCTGCAGGCTTAAGACCATTAGGTAAATTTATTTTTAAAGGTTCAAGCCTTTTTGAACCTTAGGCTAAGCTTGTTGCCAAAAGTCAACATCCTGACTACAAAGGAGGATTCGTACCCCCCTTTGTAGTGAGTTGAAGACTAAGCAACACACACACACGCACACACACATGCACGCACGCGCACACACAGAGGAGGCACACCTCTTCAAAGTGGCATAAAGGACACATGTTAGACCCTCATCTCGGATGCTCCCAATGGAACCTCAATCCTATTGGATGGCTTGAGGGGTGGACCAATGAGAATTAAGATTATTTAAGTTAATCTTAGACAATTTAAATAAGTCTCCAAAAAGGACCAATAGGAATTAAAGACTCCCCTAATGCTATTGGACAGTCTACCAAGGGGTCCAATGAGAATCAAGCGAGCTTAAATCCTATTGGCTAGTTGACTTAGGGAACCAATCAGAATTTAGCTTCAAGTAAATAATGAATTAAGCCCTTCTCTCAAAGGGGGAAGGAAGGACACTTGTCTCAATGCTACACCTATTGCTAGATTCATAGAAGAGCTCTCAGGGCCAGCCTCCGGCTTGAGCCAATTAGCTTCAAGCATGAGTAAGGAGAGAATTTGAATTCTCTTCTCTCTCATGTGGGAGGCTCACAACACACACAATGCTTTGTACAATGCAAGCATGATCTCCTTCTCCAAGGCATGAGAAGTAGAGAGCCTACACCAACAACTCTTGACCATGGAATGCAAATCCAAGCAAGAGGCAAGCTCCAAGCAAGCTAATCTCCTTGTCCAACTTCATTACTATGCTATGCTAAGCTCTAAGAGTAGTCTAAGTAGAGAATAATAGTTATTTCTCGTATGATGCATCTTCTTCTTCTCTATCTTCCCTCATTCCCTACTAGCTCTCTTCACCTTTCAAGGTGTTTGAGGTCTTGGGACTGAGGATTGGGAAACGTTATTTGTGTTGAATGAAGCATGATGGTGGTGCATGAAGCTTTCCATCTTCATGGCACCCAAATGGTCTTAAGGAACACAAAGTTTGTATTGTAAACAAGTCTCCCTTCATGGGAGAATCTATAATACAAAAGCCTTTTGGAGGGGGGACCGGCTCCAAGTAAATCCGGTCCTCAATCATTGTCATTCTCTCTCTCTCTCTCTCTCTCTCTCTCTCTCTCTCTCTCTCTCTCTCTCTCTCTCTCTCTCTCTCTCTCTCTCTCTCTCTCTCTCTCTCTCTCTCTCTCTCTCTCTCTTCAAATTATTGTGTAGGCCATGCTAATTAGTTGTGTAGTTAAAGTTGCTATCTCCAACCAAGCACTCTTTCTCCATCCTCTCTAGGAATTTCTCTAAAGAAAAGCTCATTATTTTCATCCTATTTCCGCTATACTCAAAATTGATAATCGAACGCCATTAGATTCTCAAAAATTTAATTGCATGATTGAGGCTATGTTCTTTGAAGGACTTAACTAACTGCATAATTTGTTCTCCTTATTTTATAGTATGTAGTCCTTCCCATTTGAATTATGTGATGGTAGCTAATGATACTAAAAATGAAATTTTTTGGTTGATGGAAAGCAATGTACTATTGAAGAATCAAGCAGATTGCAAACAACCTCAACTATTCTCAGGGAAAAAGCAATTTATCAAGCTTTATTCAATGATCATGCTTTGAATATAGATGTTGAGATTCAAGCAATCACCAAGTTCTTCCCACTTATTCAAAGATTGATTTTCACCATAGCTCAAGTGACTCAACGAAGTGACGAGACCCTGAAAGAAGCTTTTTGAAGTGTCAGTAGTGGAACCTTCTCTCAATCGAGGTTGAGAATCTTAAACTTCCTTTGTCAGGATGTCCACCACTACACATTCAAATTTCAAAGACACTGTCATATCTAGTAAAATAAGAAGCAAATTATGATGCATTTTATGCATGTTATGTGACCATGCCATAATCAAGAATGTTTTTTTATCATAACTTTAAAGAGTTAGTTGGTGTTCTTTTTATTGGGGTAAGGGTTGAGGTGGCCGGTACTTGTCTACACACATCCATACATTGACTTATCTCTTATTCATATATACTAAAAGAGTAAGGGCGTAGCTCACTCTTTGAGTCAACTCCACCAACACTATCTGTGCTCTCTCTCTCTCTCTCTCTCTCTCTCTCCCCCCCCCCTTCTCCATTGCCACACCCACACTCTGCACATGTGCACTACAAGTGGTATTAGAGCACAAGGGGAGCATGAAACCACTAGCTCCGCATGCATGACGGCTTAATTCTCATTGGTCCACCCCTCAAGCCATCCAACAGGATTCAGGCTCCATTGGGGGCATCCCAGGTGGGGGTCTGACATGTGTCCTTTATGCCTCTTTGAAAAGGGGGGTCTCTTGTGTGTGTGTGTGTGTGTGTGTGTGTGTGTGTGTGTGTGTGTGTGTGTGTGTGTGTGTGTGTGTGCGTGTGCGTGTGCGTGTGCGTGTGCGTGTGCGTGCGCGTGCGCGTGCGCGTGAGTGCGCGTGCGTGCGTGCGTACGTGCGTGTGTGTGGGGGTGTGTGTGTGTGTGTGTGTGTGTGTGTGTGTGTGTGTGTGTGTGTGTGTGTGTGTGTGTGTGTGTGTGTGTGTGTGTGTGTGTGTTGCTTTGTCTTCAACCTCCTACAAAGGAGGATACGAATCCTCCTTTGTAGTGAGGATGTTGACTTTTGGCAACAAGCTTAGCCTAAGGTTCAAAACGGCTTCAATCATAAAAATCATTTCACCTAATGGTCTTAAGCCTGGAAAATCTTAACACTAGCCTTTGGAGAATTTAATGAGGCTTACCCTAAGGTCTTCTAAGCTCCATTAATTGCTCATTGCTCTTAGATAGACTACCTCTCATTTTGGACCCTTTTAGAGGTACAGCTACCTCTCCTTTTGGTCCCCTGCCGAGGTTAGCCTAGCATCACATTTTAATATTCTAACTCTTGTTCCCTTTATCCTCCCATATTAAATGATCAGTCTAATATGAGAAAATCATTTGGGAAAGTTAGATATTAGATATTATGACATTACCTCTCTCTTGAAATCATAGTCGTCCTTGACTATGAGGTAGATAAGGTAAAGCATACTCATTAGTCCCTGTTTCTTAGCGAGTAGAGGATCCCTTTTTGCTCTACGACATTATTCCACAATGGATGACTAGTCCATTTGGTGCTTAAGAGACTTAGCTGTCGCGAGCATGTCTGCTCATAAGTCCATATCATACTTTCAAAGTAAAGTGACAAGCTTAGAGTCTTATAAGAAAAAACTTTGTTTATTTATATTTGCATTTACATATGCTTACTCAAATGTATCATTGTAAGCATTGACAAGGTTCATGTTATCCTTAAGTTGTATTCCTTGCATCCATTTAGCATCTTCAAAAGGATAATTTCTAAACTTGATAAGATATCGTCGAATAGTCTTACCGTTTCTTATTACCTTGTCTTCATGTCGTAGGATAGACTCGAGTTGGAGTACTTCCTCTTGATCTTCAATTTCTGGGGGATCTTCCATTATTTCTTCTCTTGGTGGCTCTCCTCTGTAAGGCTTGAGTAGGCTCACATGAAAAGCATTATGAGCCAGCAGGCAACTTTAATTGATAAGCCGTTTCATTGATTGGCTTAAGAATTTGAAGGTACCATAGTATCTTTTTGCTAGTTTAGCATAATACTTTTGGTGCCCATTCTTGCCTATAGTTTGCCTTAAACGAGCCTTGGGGAACTTAAGCAAGATCTAGTCATTTTCTTTAAAGGTTAAGGCTCTTCTGTGCTTATTAGCAATAGCCTTTTGCCTTTTGTTGCAAGATGGATATAGCCTCTTTAATATTTTGAAAAGATTCTTGTAAGTCTCGACTATATTCATCAATAGCGAAGATCTTCCCATGTACCTTAAGTAGCAAGGGACTCTTTGGTCTACCTTCTATGACCTTGAAAGGTGCCTTTCATGTAGAAGTATGTACAGTGTTATTGTATGCATACTCTACAAGAGGTAGATACTTTTCCCATTGGGAACGTTGATCTACTTCCGTGATATAGGCTTTTAGTAGATCGAGAATGGTAAGGTTAGTTATTTCACTTTGGCCATCCGTTTGTGGGTGATAGGCCGAAGAGAAATTTAGCCTTGTACCTAAATTATCAAATAGACCCTTCCAAAAATTATTAGTCATTCTAGGATCTCTATCCGACACAATAGACGCAGGCAAGCCATGATATTTGAAAATTTGAGATATGAAGATGGTTGCCATTTGGTGTGCCTCAATATTCTTTTTGACAGGTATAAAATCTGCTTGTTTACTAAATCTATCAAATATTGCCCATATTCTTGTATTCCTATGGATAGACTTGGGCAATCCAAAGATGAAATCCATGGATATGCTCTCCCATGGTGAATTAGGAATAGGTAAAGGCTGGAGTAACCCAGGTTGTTTCCCTCTATCATATTTTGTCTTTTGGCATACCACGCATTTTGAAACATAATCTTGAATGTTTGCTTTCATGGTAGGCCAATAAAAGTACGTTTCTACCCCTCGAAGAGTAGGTTGAAGCCCTCTATGCTCCGCATAAGGAGGAGCATGTGATTCATTCATTACTTTCTCTCGGAGAGAGTTAGTAACGCATAGCCTATTGCCATAGAGAAGATAACCATCCTGCAAGGTGAATGGTTCTTCTTTCTTCCCTAGTGCAAGGGCTGAAATTATGTCTTTATAGTCGGGATCAGTAGCATACTCATCTATCATAGAAGATAGATCATTGTGAGTTGCTATTGTCATCGCATTTACTTTTGGCCGTCATGATAGTGCATCGGCCACTTGATCGTGCTTGCCAGCAATGTGAGCAATATGAAAATTAAATTGCGAAAGAAAATTTTCCCACCTCATTTGTTTGTCGGAGAGATTGGTTTGTGTCATAAAGTACTTGAGACTTTGGTGGTCCGTTCGTAGGATGAATGGCGTTCCCAAGAGGTAGTGCTTCCATGTGTCTAAGGCATGTAGAACAACTAGTAGTTCCTTTTCATATATGCCCAAAATTTTCTCATCAGAGTTTAGCCTTCTACTCTTGTATGCGATGGCATGTCCTTCTTGAAACAAAACAGCTCCAAGACAATCACCACAAGCATCACATTGGACCTCAAATGGCTTTGAGAGATCTGGTAGTTTGAGCACAGGTTGAGAGATAAGTTTTTCTTTAAGCATATCAAAAGCTTTTTGTTCTTTCACAGCCCATAGATACTTAACGTTCTTCTTTGTTAAGTCATGTAATGGCCGTGTTATTAGTGAAAATTTTTCTATGAAGCGTTTATAGTATGCACACATACCAATAAAGCTTTGTAGTTTATGTAGATTCTTTGGGTTAGGCCATTCTTTTATTGCCTCTAACTTTGTTGGATCAATACGGATACCATCTTTAGAGATAATATGACCTAAATATTGAATCTCTTGTAGAAAAAATTCACTCTTCTTTTGATTAAGGTAAAGCTTATTCTCTCTCATAACTTGAAAAATTACCTGGAGATGTTGCTTGTGCTCCTCAAGAGAATTGGAGTAGATAATTACATCATCAAAGAACACTTGTGATAAGGCCTGAAAATCCTCCCCATCATTTGATTGAATGTAGTTGGAGCATTGTTCAAACCAAAAGGCATGACAAGATATTCATAAAGACCAAATGTCGTGCGAAAAGCGGTCTTTACTATATCTTCATCGATTATCCTTATTTGATGATAGCCACTCTTTAGGTCAATCCTACTGAAGTAGGTGGACCCCTATAGCTTGTCAAATAGATCTTCTACCCTTGACACTTGGAATCTATTTTTGATCATAATTCTTTTTAGTGCTCTATAGTTGACACACATATGATATGTGCCATCTTTCTTATGCACTAAAAGAACTGGTGAACAAGATGGAGATGAGCTTGGCCTTACCATTCCTTTTTCTACTAACTCATTCACTTGCCTCGTAATCTCCTCTTGTTGGGCTTGTGAGACCCTATAAGGAGGTTTTTTAGGTGGGGAACTCCCTACAAAGAGCTCAATAGAGTTATCATCATTCCCTCTTTTTGGTGGTAATTCACCATGCATATCTTCAATGAACACATCTTGATACTGTTTGAGGAATTGAGATAATTCTAATTCCTCATTAGATTGCTCACTCACATTTGAAAGAGATACACTTGTTACACTCAAGATCCTTGACAAAAATCATGTAAGAAAAAATAGAACTTTTCATTAACTTGTCAAAAGCTTGAGTATTTACAATGGGTATAGTGTGACCCGCTTCATTGGCTTGTATGCATACATCCTTTCCCCGATACCTAAAGGCGATTTTCCTTTCGGGGTGATGCATACTAGCACCCATTCGGTCAAACCAGGGTAAGCCTAGGATTACATCTTCATGTTTGAGTGGGGAGATATAAAAATCCTCTTTGTCCACATACCCTTGGACATGAAGCCTTAGCTTTCCAATGAGAGGTGTCACTGGAGCTACTTGGCCTTTGAAAGGCCCATCTGTTTCTATAGTATCTCCCAACTCATGTGAGTGTATTCCTAGCTTCTTAGCCAACTCCATAGAGATGAAGTTGTCCATAGATCCATTATCAAAAATCATGAGAGCGTCATGCTCTCTTATCTTTCCCGAAGCGTAAGAAAGTGGAGATCCCTTGCAATGAACTCCCTCTTCTGGAGCTTCAACCATAGAAGCATTAGGTTGTTCATTGGGAGGATTTCTTTGAGGGCAACTTCGATAGGAATACCCTTGTTCCCCGCATTTGAAGCACTTGTTATCTTTACGATAACGTTCTAGCTCTTCGGGCGAGAGTCGATTTTTACCTTTGTAGACTCCCTTCTCCTTAGGTTTATTGGGGTTGTTGGAGTTACCTTTGGAAGAACTTGGAACGTTATTCTTCCCTTTGAACTCACTTATTTTTTTAATTTCCATGGGCTTAGAATTCCTCTTTGCCCCTTGTTGGAAATTAATTCGTGAAGCAACCAAAGTGTGATGTATCACAGCAGAGATAGTTTTGGGCTCTTGAGAGTTAACATACTCAGCCATATCTTCAGTTAGCCCGGCACAAAATTGTTGCTTTTGTTCTCCAAAATCTATTTTTCTGTAGACAGTGGCTTTGAGATGTAATTCCCAAAACTTGTCCACATACTTATGGATAGATTCATAGGGAGACAACTTCAAGCTTCTCCATGCAGTAAGAACTTTGTATTCAGCATCACCAAAAAGAAATTGCTTCATTATGGAGACTCTCAAAATCTTCCATGTTTTTGGGGCTTCTCCATTGGCTCGTAAGCTTGCCCACCATTGCCTGGCAGACTTTTGGAAATGCATAGACACATTTCGAAGCTTGGAGGACTCCGTGAAGTCCTCATCTCCAAAGGCCGCATCAAATTGTTGGATGAAGGCCAAAACTTTGTCTAGGGCACCATAGGTGCCGTCATAGGTGAGAAAAGAGATGTTCTTTCCTCCCTCTTTGAATTTCCTTAGTTTGTTGGACCTCTTCCAAGCAGTATAAGATTTCCGATAGCAAGGAATGAGGAAAGATAGAGAAGAAGAAGATGTATCATACGAGAAAGAACTATTCTTCTCTACTTAGATTACTCTTAGAGCTTAACATAGCATAGTAATGAAGTTGGACAACGAGATTAGCTTGCTTGGAGCTTGCCTCTTGCTTGGTTTTGCATTCCATGGTCAAGAGTTGTTGGTGTAGGCTCTCTACTTCTCATGCCTTGGAGAAGGAGATCATGCTTGCATTGTACAAGCCATTGTGTGTGTTGTGAGCCTCCCACATGAGAGAGAAGAGAATTTGAATTCTCTCCTTACTCATGCTTGAAACTGATTGGCTCAAGCCTGGGGCTGGCCAGTGAGAGCTCTTCTACGAATCTAGCAATAGGTGTAGCATTGAGACAAGTTTCCTTCCTTCCCCCTTTGAGAGAAGGGCTTAATTCATTATTTACTTGAAGCTAAATTCTCATTGGTTCCCTAAGTCAATTGGCCAATAGGAATTAAGCTTTCTTGATTCTCATTGGACCCCTTGGTAGACTGTCCATCAGCATTAAGGGGAGTCTTTAAGTCCTATTGGCCTTTTTGGAAGACATTTCTAAATTGTTTAGGCTTAATTTAAATAAGATTAATTCTCATTAGTCCACCCCTCAAGCCATCCAATAGGATTCAAGCTCCATTGGGGGCATCCCAGGTGAGGGTCTGACATGTGTCCTTTATGCCTCTTTGAAGAGGTGTGTCTCCTATGTGTGTGTGTGTGTGTGTGTGCACCCGTGTTGCTTAGTCTTCAGCTCACTACAAAGGGGGGTACGAATCCTCCTTTGTAGTGAGGATGTTGACTTTTGGAAACAAGCTAAGCCTAAGGTTCAAAAAAGCTTGAACCTTAAAAATAAATTTACCTAATGGTCTTAAGCCTGGAGACTTTTAACACTACCCTTTGGAAGATTTAATGAGGCTTACCCTAAGGCCTTTTAAGCTCCATTAATTGCTCATTGCTCTTAGATAGACTACCTCTCATTTTGGACCTTTTTAGAGATACAGCTATCTCTCCTCTTGGTCCCCTGCCGAGGTTAGCCTAACATCACATTTTATTATTCTAACTCTTGTTTCCTTTATCCTCCCATATTAATTGGTCAGTCTAATATGGGAAAATAATTTGGGAAAGTTAGATATTAGATTTTATGACATTACCTCTCTCTTGAAATCATAGTCGTCCTCCACTATGAGGTAGATAAGGTAAAGCATACTCATTAGTCCATGTTTCTTAGCGAGTAGAGGATCCCTTTTTACTCTACGACATCATTCCACAATGGATGACTAGTCCATTTGGTGCTTGGGAGACTTAGCTACCCCAAGCATGTCTGCTCATTAGTCCATATCATACTTTCAAAGTAAAGTGACAAGCTTTACTTGGTGTTTGGGAGACGTCGTCACCACAAACATGATCCTAAGCATGCATACTTTTAAATTTTGTGCACAATAAAAGAGAGTCTTATAAGACAAAACTTTGTTTATTTACATTTGCAGTTACATATGCTTACTCAATTGTATCATTGTAAGCACTGGCAAGGTTCATGTTATCCTTAAGCTATATTCCTTGCATCCAATTAGCATCTTCCAAAGGATAATTTCTAAACTTGATAAGATATCGTCATATAGTCTTACCGTTTCTTAGTACCTTGTCTTCATGTCGTAGGATAGATTTGGGTTGGAGTACTTCCTCTTGATCTTCGATTTCTGGGGGATCTTCCATTATTTCTTCTCTTGGTGGCTCTCCTTTATAAGGCTTGAGTAGGCTCACGCGAAAAGCATTGTGTATGAGCCAATGTGTAGGCAACTTTAATTGATAAGCCATTTCATTGATTGACTTAAGAATTTGAAAGGGACCATAGAATCTTTTTGCTAGTTTAGCATAATACTTTTGGTGCCCATTCTTGCCCGTAGTTTGCCTTAAACGAGCCTTGGGGAACTTAAGCAAGATCCACTTGTTTTCTTTAAAGGTTAAGGCTCTTCTGTGCTTATTAGCAGTAGCCTTTTGCCTTTGTTGTGAGATGGATATAGCATCTTTAATCTTTTGAAAAGATTCTTGTAAGTCTTGGCTATATTCATCAGCTGTGAAGATCTTCCCATGTACCTTAAGTAGCAAGGGACTTTTTGGTCTTCCTTCTATGACCTCTAAAGGTGCCTTTTCTCTAGAAGTATGTATAGTGTTATTGTATGCATACTCTACAAGAGGTAGATACTTTTCTCATTGGGAGTATTGATCTACTTTCGTGATATAGGCTTTTAGCAGATCGAGAATGGTAAGGTTATCTATTTCACTTTGGCCATCCGTTTGTGGGTGATAGGCCGAAGAGAAATTTAGCCTTGTACTTGATTCTCAAATAGACCCTTCTAGAAATTACTGGTCATTCTAGGATCTCTATCAAACACAATAGATGCAGGCAAGCCATGGTACTTGTAAATTTGAGATATGAAGAGGGTTGCCATTTGGTGTGCCTTAATAGTCCTGTATTCCTGGATTCCCATGGATAGACTTGGGCAATCCAAAGATGAAATCCATGGATATTCTCTCCCATGGCGAATTAGGAATAGGTAAAGGCTGGAGTAACCTAGGTTGTTTCCCTCTATCATATTTTGTCTTTTGGCATACCATGCATTTTGAAACATAATCTTGAATGTTTGCTTTCATGGTAGGCCAATAAAAGTACATTTCTACTCCTCGAAGAGTATGTTGAATCCCTCTATGCCCCGCATAAGGAGGAGCATGTGATTCATACATTACTTTCTCTCAGAGAGAGTTAGTAAAGCATAGCCTATTTCCATAGAGAAGATAAACATCCTGCAAGGTGAATGGTTCTTCTTTTTTCCCTAGTGCAAGTGCTAAAATTATGTCTTTATAGTCAGGATCAGTAGCATACTCATCTATCATAGAAGATAGATCATTGTGAGTTGCTATTGTCACCGCATTTACTTTTGGCCAATGTGATAGTGCATCGGCCACTTGATTGTGAGCAATATGAAAATTAAATTGCCAAAGAAAATTTGCCCACCTCATTTGTTTGTTGGAGAGCTTGGTTTGCATCATGAAGTACTTGAGACTTTGGTGATATGTTCATAGGATGAATGGCGTTCCCAAGAGGTAGTGCTTCCATGTGTCTAGGGCATGTAGAATAGCTAGTAGATTCTTCTCATATATGCCCAAAATTTGCTCATCAGAGTTTAGCCTTCTACTCTCATATGCTATGGCATGTCCTTCCTTAAGCAAAACAGCTCCAAGACAATCACCACAAGCATCACATTGGACCTCAAATGGCTTTGAGAGATCCGGTAGTTTGAGCACAGGTTGAGAGATAAGTTTCTATTTAAGCATATCAAAAGCTTTTTGTTCTTTTGCAGCCCATAAATACTTAACATTCTTCTTTGTTGTCATGTATGGTCCTGCTATTAGTGAAAATTTTTCTATGAAGCATCTATAGTATCCACACATACCAATAAAGCTTCGTAGTTCATGTAGATTCTTTTGGTTAGGCCATTCTTTTATTACCTCTAACTTTGTTGGATCCATACGGATACCATCTTTAGAGATAATATGACCTAAATATTAAATCTCTTGTAGAAAAATTTCACTCTTCTTTTGATTAAGGTAAAGCTTATTCACTCTCATAACTTGACAAATTACCTGGAGATGTTGCTTGTGCTCCTCAAGAGAATTGGAGTAGATAATTACATCGTCAAAGAACACTCTAGTAATTTGCGATAAGGCCCGAAAATCCTCTCCATCATTTGATTGAATGTAGCTAGAGTATTTGCCAAACCAAAAGGCATGACAAGATATTCATAAAGACCAAATGTCATGCGACAGGCGGTTTTTACTATATCTTCTTCGACTATCCTTATTTGATGATAGCCACTCTTCAGGTCAATCCTACCAAAGTAGGTAGACCCCGGTAGTTTGTCAAATAGATCTACTACCCTTGGCACACGGAATCTATTTTTTATCGTAATTCTATTTAGTGCTCTATAGTCGACACACATTCGATATGTGCCATCTTTCTTATGCACTAATAGAACTGGTGAACAGAATGGAGATGAGCTTGGCCTTATCATTCCTTTTTCTACTAACTCATTCACTTGCCTCATAATCTCCTCTTGTTGGGCTTGTGAAACCCTATAAGGAGGTTTATTGGGCGGGGAACTCCTTGGAAAGAGTTCAATAGAGTGATCATCATTCCCTCTTTTTGGTGGTAATTCACCAAGGATGTCTTCAATGAACACATCTTGATATTGTTTGAGGAATTGAGATAACTCTAATCCCTCATTGTCAGAATCTTCCATGTTTTTGAAGCTTCTCCATTAGCTTGTAAGCTTGCAAACCATTGCTTGGCGGACTTCTGGAAATGCATAGACACATTTCGAAGCTTGGAGGACTCCGTGAATTCCTCATCTCCAAAGGCCGCATCAAATTGTTGCATGAAGGCCAAGACTTTGTCTAGGGCACCATAGGTGCTATCATAGGTGAGAAAAGAGATGTTCTTTTCTCCCTCTTTGAATTTCCTTAGCTTGTTGGACCTCTTCCAACAAGCGTAAGATTTCCGATGTCCTCTCCTCTTAGGCGGTGGAGAGCCGCTTTCTTGTCCAGAAGAAAAAGATGAAGGTGAGGAAGAAGGAGAAGATGGAGATCTTTTCCTTCTCTTTGCATTCCTTTGATCCTTCCTCTTTGTCTTTTTGTCTTGTCGAGGAGGAGGAGTTCTCTTTCTTTTTGGAGGACTGGATGACCGTTGTGGTCTCCTTCGTTGAGGAGCTATATCCTCGTCTGCCGAAGGACTAGAGGTATTACCCCCGTCCTCCATTGGAGCTTTGCCATCTTTCACATGCCCTTGATTTTGATACGGCAATTCTTCACCTCTTTGCTCATGGGATGAGGGATGGCCTTGATCTTCTTCTCCCACAAGAATTTCTCTTTTGGAGGTCTCACCAAGAGCCCTTATAGAAATTCTTTCTTGTTCGGGGAAAGTGAGCACATCAAGAGCTTGAATTTGATTTTGCACTTCAACTTGTAGAGCATGGTTGGCCATAGCTTGTTGTAGCCTAGTGACAAGAAGATTCACAAGCATAGTGGCATCATTAGTAGCACCTTCATGTGCAAAAGTAAAGTCATCAATATTAACTCTACTCTCTTTATTATTGTCAGCCATGTTAATAGATTTGTGTGTGTAAGTTGACTTGTTATAGGCACTTCAAAGCCTTAGTTGCTACTCCTCTTTACTCTTAAAAAGTATCTCTCCAGCATCCATACAGGTCACTTAGTATTTTGTTAATTGCAAAGAGTAGTGGAGAGGGTTTAACATTGCTAAGGCGACACTGGTCCCTACTAGGCTTAGCTAATAGCTCAATAATGGTTAAGCCATATGCAAGTCTCGAAGGACTCCATTATTAAGACCATAGTTCCCAACGGTGTACCACATGTCCTGTTTTCCACAGGCATGCCGACCAAAGATAAAAAATCCATGTCTCACTTACCCTAACTACTATGAACAAATCCAACCTTTGTGATCTACTCAAGGGCCTCTCTTCTTAAGCAAGAAAAGAGAAACCTATGCTCTGATACCAATGTAATGGCGTTGGATTATTAACTTTGAGTATAGCGGAAATAGGATGAAAATAATGAGATTTTCTTTCAAGAAATTCCTCGAGAGGATGGAGAAAGAGTGCTTGGTTGGAGATAGCGACTTTAACTACACAACTAATTAGCATGGACTAGACAATAACTTGAAAAGAGAGAGAGAGAAATAGAGAATGACAATGGTTGAGGACCAGATTTACTTGGAGCCGGTCCCCCCTCCAAAAGGATTTTGTATTATAAACTCTCCCATGAAGAGAGACTTGTTTACAATACAAACTTTGTGTTCCTTAAGATCATTTGGGTGCCATGAAGATGGAAAGCTTCATGCACCACCATCATGCTTCATTCAACACGATTAACTTGTCCCAATCCTCAGTCCCAATACCTGAAACACCTTGAAAGGTGAAGAGAGCTAGCAGAGAATGAGGGAAGATAGAGAAGAAAAAGATGTATCATACGAGAAAGAACTATCCTTCTCTACTTAGATTACTCTTAGAGCTTAGCATAGCATAGTAATGAAGTTGGACAAGGAGATTAGCTTGCTTGGAGCTTGCCTCTTGCTTGGATTTGCATTCCATGGTCAAGAGTTGTTGGTGTAGGCTCTCTACTTCTCATGCCTTGGAGAAGGGGATCATGCTTGCATTGTACAAGCCATTGTGTGTGTTGTGAGCCTCCCACATGAGAGAGAAGAGAATTCGAATTCTCTCCTTACTCATGCTTGAAGCTGATTGGCCCAAGCCTGGGGCTGGCCAATGAGAGCTCTTCTACCAATCTAGCAATAAGTGTAGCATTGAGACAAGTGTCCTTCCTTCCCCCTTTGAGAGAAGGGCTTAATTCATTATTTAATTGAAGCTAAATTCTCATTGGTGCCCTAAGTCAACTAGCCAATAGGAATTAAGCTTGCTTGATTCTCATCGGACCCCTTGGTAGACTATCCAATAGCATTAAGGGGAGTCTTTAATTCCTATTGGTCCTTTTTGAAGACTTTTCTAAATTTTCTAAGCTTAATTTAAATAACATTAATTCTCATTGGTCCACCCCTCAAGCCATCCAATAGGATTCAGGCTCCATTGGGGGCATCCTAGGTGAGGATCTGACATGTGTCCTTTATGCCTCTTTGAAGAGGTGTGTCTCCTCTGTGTGTGTGTGTGTGTGTGTGTGTGTGTGTGTGTGTGTGTGTGTGTGTGTGTGTGTGTGTGTGTGTGTGTGTGTGTGTGTGTGTGTGTGTGTGTGTGTGTGTGTGTGTGTGTGTGTGTGTGTGTGTGTGTGTGTGTGTGTGTGTGTGTGTGTGTGTGTGTGTGTGTGTGTGTGTGTGTGTGTGTGTGTGTGTGTGTGTGTGTGTGTGTGTGTGTGTGTGTGTGTGTGTGTGTGTGTGTGTGTGTGTGTGTGTGTGTGTGTGTGTGTGTGTGTGTGTGTGTGTGTGTGTGTGTGTGTGTGTGTGTGTGTGTGTGTGTGTGTGTGTGTGTGTGTGTGTGTGTGTGTGTGTGTGTGTGTGTGTGTGTGTGTGTGTGTGTGTGTGTGTGTGTGTGTGTGTGTGTGTGTGTGTGTGTGTGTGTGTGTGTGTGTGTGTGTGTGTGTGTGTGTGTGTGTGTGTGTGTGTGTGTGTGTGTGTGTGTGTGTGTGTGTGTGTGTGTGTGTGTGTGTGTGTGTGTGTGTGTGTGTGTGTGTGTGTGTGTGTGTGTGTGTGTGTGTGTGTGTGTGTGTGTGTGTGTGTGTGTGTGTGTGTGTGTGTGTGTGTGTGTGTGTGTGTGTGTGTGTGTGTTGCCTAGTCTTTAGCTCACTACAAAGGGGGGTATGAATCCTCCTTTGTAGTGAGGATGTTGACTTTTGGAAACAAGCTTAGCCTAAGGTTCAAAAAGGCTTGAACCTTAAAAATAAATTTACCTAATGGTCTTAATCTTGGAGACTTTTAACACTAGCCTTTGGAGGATTTAATGAGGCTTACCCTAAGGTCTTTTAAGCTCCATTAATTGCTCATTGCTCTTTCATAGACTACCTCTCATTTTGGACCCTTTTAGAGATACAGCTATCTCTCCTCTTGGTCTCGTTCGAGGTTAGCCTAACAACACATTTTAATATTCTAACTCTTGTTCCCTTTATCCGCCCATATTAAATGATCAGTCTGATATGAGAAAATCATTTGGGAAAGTTAGATATTAGATTTTATGACACATCTCAACTACACCCTGCACCAAAGGTGAGGAGACAATGGACAAAATTGGTAAACACAAGGTTGCCATACCCAAAGATAGCTAGAGCTATCTCTAGGAGGAATCTAGCAAACATTTTACCTGTCATAGATACCCACATCATGGGCCAATGCATTTCAAATATCTACATCAATGGAGGTGCACATATTTGCGTCTTGAATGAGCAAATGATACAACGTTTGGCACTAGAGGCGAGTAGGCTGCACCATGCCAAGTCAAAATAGCTAAGAACTAAAAGGTGCGATGTGTGGGTTTTGTTAGTGCACTTAGAGTTAATGCCCTTGGAGCTGAAGTAGATGTAGACTTCTTTGTGATGCCAACCAAGGGGGGGGTATCCCATCATTCTTGGCAAGCCATGGTTGATGGCCATGAAGGCAAAGAAATATGGGGCATAGGCATGCTCTGAATGCAAGGCACCAAAGGTAAGGAAATATTTTATGACATGAAGATAGGAAGCTCCTTTGGCTACACCTCTTCCCGAAGGGAGTGATAAAGTGGTGGAGAAAGGATCTCAACAGTCAATGCTCAAGGATCAAAAGAATATTGGACATAAATTTGTGATGGAAACACTTAAAGAGCTCAAGATTGGAGAAGATGGTTTCCTTTTGTAGGAGGATATTCAAAGTTTCCAAGAGGTGCTTTCAAGACATGGAAAGGATTTCTTTTTCTAACTAGGTGAAATTGGATGTGTGGCTCTCCTACCATTGTTGCACCTATGGTAACTTTTATTGTACCACATATGCCTTGGAATTTGTGACTTATTCTAGTTCTAAAATCTCATCTTTCAAAGCTTATTGATTTACTTAACGAAAAGATTTGTATGAGAATTTTGGAACCATTCAATGCACCCTATTCAAAGAAGTGGTTTACAGTCCCAAAGAAGAATGGAGATTTGAGTTTTATACAAAATATGCAGTCAATAAATAAAGTCACCATACAAAATGTGAGCAATGGCCCAATTTTTGATGAATTTGCCAAAGTTTTTGCAGGGAAGAAAATATACTCTATGGGCGATCCATATTTAGGCTATGATCAACTCCAGTTAGCATTGGATAGTGTTGAGATTTTAGGTGCATATTATGGAGGATAAACAAATGAACCATTCATATTGCAAGATGTGGACACAAAATACTAACTGATTAAAATTGAAGATGGGTTACGTAGCTTTAGTGTGGATACGCTACATGAGAGCTCATGTCATACGAAAATGGGAAGAGAGCATGCTCTTATATAGCTATGCTCCAAGGTTCTCTAGAAACTTCCTCACTCAATGACTCATTAGGGTTTTGCCTAAGGCTTAGCAACCTTTCATATGATTATGAGTAGAATTTTGTGTAGTTAGCCTAGAATATGGGCTTACCTCCCAACAAGCTCCCCCTTAAGCTCATATTTATGGTGAGATTTGGGGAAGGACCCTTATACACACACTAGGCTCTCTGATACATCGAGGTGGATCTCACACAGTTACATTAGCTTGGTTCTAGTAGATACAACTAGGAGGTTTAAAGATTACTTTCCTACCTCATTACGTCATGTGAGAGTGTCATCATAATACATCAATAACATAGAGAGAGCTAGAGCTTGGTGATTTGTCGTTATGTGGAGAGAGTGAACTTGAGTACAAGTCATGAGAGTGTGTCCTCATCGTCGACATAAAATGTATTACCACCAACATCATGTGAAGATTCTTCACCACCATCAGCAATGTATGCTCTACCTTTACCCTTGTTCTTGCCACCTTCGTTGTTGTTGGAGAAGCACCTTTGCGGATGATGTCTAACTCTTACACACTTTGTGCACTCCTTGATCTTATAGCAATCCGATGTAGCATGATGTGCTTCTCACAATGGATGCACTTCTTGAACTATTTATTGTTGGTCACCACAAAAGCTCCATTGGAAGTAGAGCCTACATTGGATAACTTCTCTTCTTCCTGCAAAGAATTTATGACACTTTCCAAAGAAGGCATGGGTTCCTTCTCCTTTCGTATAGTGACTATTTGATCATTCTCCTTGCGAAGGGCTTTAAGAAGAATGGCAATCTTATCATCCTCATCCACATTGCATTCTATGTATGTGAGTTGAGTGCATATTATGCTCTTGAGTCTATTGATGATGAGACTAGAGAGATTCTCATCATTGTGCATCATAAGGCTATAGAGTTGCATCTTAAAAGAGATTCTAGAATGGTTAGATTTTACCCCAAACATCCTTTCTAGAGTATCTTATGATTCCCTAGCACTTTGGCATTCATCAATGTAATGCACAAAATCATCTTCAAGACTAGTGATTATCACTCTAGTGCCGTCTCATCCTTTACCGGGAATTGCGAAGCTTGCCCTCTAGTGAGTGTTCCCTCTTCTTCCCCATCGTTCTTAACCACACTCCATAAGATTGTTTTCATGAGGTAACCCTTGAACTTTACTTGCCAAGTGTGGAATCTTGCCCCGTCGAACTTAGCAATATCCCCCTTGCTCATGCTTGTATGTGATTGTGAATACAAGAGAGGATGAGAATAGGGAAGGTCTAATCTCTTTACAATGCTTCAGGAGAGAGGGGTTATGAATTATGAATGATGGGATTAAAGCATGTAAGTAATAGGCAACAATTGAAAGCTTGTTTACCGGTCTTGAATGCCTCCCTATTGGTGTAGATTGCTTGCCAGTTTGAGTAGTTTGTTGAAGGCAATCGGAGGCGCCTTTGTCGATGTGCAATGACCCAAATACCTTAAGTTTTCCTCATTGTGAAAATTTTAGATCTGAGATTTGATGAAGCTTTATGGGCTCATAGATGGCACAAACGGGCTTGAAAGTGCACAAGAAGGCTTGTAGGAAGAGGGGATGATGTAGGAGAGAGCTTGGAATGCCTTAAGATGGCTACCGAGGGCTTGAGAGGGCTGAGATTCAGCCTTGCATCAGAGAATTCAACAAAAACACAAGAAAAGGGGGGAGAGGGGAATTTAGGCTAGGGCTTCTTGAGGCAAGAGGGTGAGAGAGACGATCAAAAGTGCAAGTGTATTCTAATATTTCCTAAAAGCTAAAAGAGGATTTATCTAGGACCCTATTGGCTCTAATACCAATTGTTGAGATTTTAGGTGCATATTATAGAGGATAAACAAATGAACCGTTCATATTGCAAGATGTGGACACAAAAAACTAATTGATTAAAAATGAAGATGGGTTACATAGCTTGAGTGTGGATAGGCTAGGTGAGAGCTCATGTCATATGAAAATGGAAAGAGAGCATGCTCTTATATAGCTATGCTCCAAGGTTCTCTAGAGACTTCTTGATGCAATGACTTGTTATGGCTTTGCCTAAGTCTTAGCACCCTTTCATATGCTTGTTAGTAGAGTTGTGTGTAGGTAGCCTAGAATATAAGCTTACCTCCCAAAAGATAGCATGGACCTTACTACTATGCATACACCCTTGGGATTGGTAAGGATGTCCACCTTACCATAGGGTGCAACTAACTTAGTTGTTCATATGATGAACAAAATGAATAAAGTGCTGAGAGATTTCTATATTGGAGCACAATGCCTCTTATTGATGATCTACCGATAAAAGGGTGTGAAGAGGATGAAAAAGATGACATAAAAGATTAGAGGGAGTGCAAAAAGTTTGAGACTAACCATATTGCTGACTTTAAGGTGATCCTAACAAGGCTTGAAGAAGTCAATTTGAGACTATCATGATAAAAATCAACATTTGGAGTTAAAGAAGTACTAATTGTAGGCATATGTGTAGACCTATAGGAAGAAGGCCAAATCGAGCAAAGGTTGAAGCCATTCAAAAGACAAAGTAAATATGCACCTCCATTACACAAGTCTGAAGATTTTTAGGAGCATGTGTATTTTATTTGATTTGGTTGCCTCACTTTGCTCATGTTGTAGATGTGTGGTATCAATTTCTTCGAAAAAGACAAATTCCATTGCAAAGACGAGCATACAAAGGCCATCAACAAGAAGCTAAAGAAGAAGATTCAAAGAGCACCTATCTTAAGGAAAGTCAACTACAAATGTGGAAGACCAATTATTGTGACAATTGGATACTAGCGCTACAAGTATTGGATGGGTTATTAGCCAAGACGGTGAAGAGGGACACATAGCTAGAATGGGTAGTTGTATAGGGGTTTTTATGCCTCTAAGGAATAGAAAATGCATGCATTAGAAGTTATGGCCCATTGATGGAAAATGTTTTGTATTGATTTATTGATAAAATTCACACTTTGATGAGTTTTTTGTCAGTGCTTTTGCAATCAAAAGGCAAGTTTGATTGTGCTCATGGATTGATCACTTTGTAAATCTGATGCCAGGAGGCATATTTCACAGTGGATTCCGTGCCACGGTGGATTCCGTGAGGTTTTACGGTGGATTCCGTAAACTTTGATGATCGGGGCTCATACACAAAGTGGATTCTTTGTGCGAGAAGTTGATGGGGACGCCTGTCCTTTTCGGGTGTTTCATTAATTTAGTGTGTACATGGGTGATTCCATAGCGGGTGATTCCGTAAAATGCATATTAAATCAATAAACGTTTATGAGTTTAGAGTGCGCACTCATAATAAATTAAGGTTAGGATTTATTTCTAACCAGTTGATTTACTTATGTAGCTGAAGACTACTAGGTATTCACTTTTGTCGGTTTAATTGTATTATTTTACTAACGATTGTGAATGCTTCAGTTGATGTGTAGAGCTAGCAGCAGTGGCGGAGGAAAGCATTGAAGGATAGCGAGTATTCGATTTATGGATTATATTTTGATGGGCGCATACCTTAGGCATGGTGCCTATATTTTGTCACACCTATTTATTAAGGCGTCGGATATTTATTATTATTTTGTATGCGCATGGGCGCACGATTATGTTATTTCTACTTGGACATTGTATTGGGCATGCCAGACTCTTTGGGCACCGTCCATTAGCTTTATTCCTATTTTGTGTTAAAGCAAACTCAAAAGCTAAAAGCTTGCTATTTTGTAATTTGGGCTATTATTTGAGCTTGAAGATGAATAATACATAAAATACATGCTTTGTGGAGCGCTCACACAAGGCATGGGGGGAGATTGCACCCAATTGGTCTCTTGCTCTTGTCGTTCATGCTTTTTACCTTGTAATTTGTGTAAAAAGTAGAGTTCTATTGTTCTTGGGGACCTTCCGGCATTCACTACGCAAGCGTACAGGATCCGATCTGCACACCAATGGTATCAGAGCGAAGTTGAGATCAAGAGCTTCCAGTCGCTACCCATCTCGTGCGAAGGCGGAGCTCCTGGAACAATCGGGCTCTACAGTCAATCTCGTCGCGAACCATCGATACAGGCAGATTTCTGGCGATCAAGAACCCCTGTTTCCATCATCGGATCGCGAAGGACCGGTCTGCAGAGGCGGAGGACCACTCCTACATCTTCTTCATCAAGTCATGGTTACACAGAGATAAGACATATTTCTTACCAAGCTTAAAATCTTAAATCTTCAAAGTTTCAAAGCTTAGTTAATTGGAAGCTTTACTTAAGCTTCAAAATAAATCGTGAAGAAGGACGGCGGGCTGAACTGAGCGCCGAAAATTGCGCCGAGAACATACTCTTGTCCTTAAAATTGACAATTGCTGAGAAGCATTAAGCCTCTTACTCCCATAAGTCCTCTAAAGCCAATCAATCATTCAAGTCTTCAAAGTTTCTT
The DNA here is from genome assembly GCF_053477565.2 of Lygodium microphyllum. Taxonomy (NCBI): domain Eukaryota; kingdom Viridiplantae; phylum Streptophyta; class Polypodiopsida; order Schizaeales; family Lygodiaceae; genus Lygodium; species Lygodium microphyllum. The sequence goes on from NC_141136.1 coordinate 73,025,176, forward strand.
TAAGTCAAGTTCTGCAAGTTCCGTAAAGCAACTAAGTTCTGCAAGTCAATAAACTCTGCAAGTCACATTAGTCTGGTATTCTGTAAGTCAGACAAGTCAACTGGAGTCAAAACTGACTTCTGTCCAAAACTCATAGAAGGGTTGTTCCTGCGGAGAGATTCCGAACTGCAAAGTTGTTCATTGGAAGGTACTCTACCCATACGCAGGTTTGCTGAAGCATTTTCAGCATACGAAGAAGGATAAAATGCCGATTTTTTGAAGATTGTGAAAGCCACACCCAAAAACACATAAGCCTTCTATTCCCGAACTTGAGCTACGCTCATCCCACTAACTTGATTTTGAGTGAGAAATGTCTTTTGAGTTTTACAGGATGACGGAATCACATATGGATGATTTAATGGCTGAAGGCGACCTACCTGAACCTACGATGGAGCAAAAGCTGGACTTAATTATGATGCAATTGGATGAAGAACGAAGGGCTAGGCAAGCATTGTAAGTTCAATTGGCAAATTTACAAAGATCGTCTACCGACAAAAAAGAACCTCAATCTGAAGATCTTATCCAACGTACCATCGACGCAACTCTCGAAGCTCAAACCATCCGCAAAGAATCAAAGATAAGTAAAAGAAGTTTCAAATTCCGTACTTTCAATGGCATACGAGAGGGAAAAATTGTTCTTGCATTCATTAGTCAGTTTGACGACTACTTTCATGAGGAAACCTATGCAGAAAAAGATAAAATCAAGTGTGTCACTAATCATTTAGTGGACAGAGCATCTCTTTGGTGGACTGTAGTACGCAAGAGTATAGATTGTCCCGCTACTTGGGAGAATTTCAAGAAGAAGTTCATGCAGAATTTCCTTCCTCCACAATTTCATGAGAAAGCCATTAAGCAATGGGATCTTCTTCAGCAACGGGATCGAGAGCCTATTCCTCAGTATACAGAGCGTTTTTGGAATGCATTACTCCAGTTACGCATGCTTGAAGACGTACCTGAAATGACACACAAGCACAAGTATATGTCTGGATTTCTTGGGCATTACTACGCTGAAGTTAACATGTTCAAGCCTGCTACTCTTGAAGACGCCATTTCACTAGCTCACGACACTAAAGACAAGCTGTGAGGTAGAGACAGACGTCCACAGCAATTCCAAGCCAATGGTAACTATGGATCTAAGCAATTCAATTTCAATTTTAGAAGATTTAATCCAGGTCATTTCTCTTCATCATCTTTCCGTAAAAATTGGGCAAAACCACCTGCTTTACCATCCAATGTCAATCAAAACCCTAAGCCTATTCCACAGCCAAATCCTAATGTCCCTAGACTTCCTGCCATTGCAAACAATGTAACCAAAGCCAAGCCTATAGTATGCTATAAATGCCACCAGCCTGGACATCTAGCAGCAAATTGCCATTCAAAGAAGCCACATGCCCATATCAACTACCTTGGAGCAATGGACGATGAAGAACATGAAGATATGCCTGATTTTACAGAAGATGAGGACGACACTACTACTCCTTCGGATACTTTACCAAGTATGCCAACTCCACATTCTTTATTGACTATGAAATGTTTGGTGCATGGAAAGGAAAAGATTATTTTGCATGATGACGGTAGTACTCATGATTTTATTTCAGCAAAGTTAGTAAAAGAATTGAAGTTACAGACTGTACCTACACATTATTGTATTAAAGCAGCATTCTTAGGCACTAGGTATAATGGTACACAGGAAACGCATGACTTAGAGATTCAAATTGGTCAATACACTGAAAGAAAAAATTTCCTAGTTGTTCCATTACAGTCGAGTGACATTATTTTAGGTATGCCTTGGCGTCATCAGCATAACCCAGATATAGATTATTCCACACATTTAATGAATATTAATTTTCAAGGAAAACCTATTACATTGTATGGTATGCATGCATCTAATGTTTTTCCACTACTTTCGCATACTCAAGCTAAACGTGCATTACGCAAGAGTAATAAATCCTATCTCATTTGGGTAAATGAATTGCAAGTTAAAGAAAATCATATGCATCCTAGGCATAAAGAATTTCTTGCACATTTTAAAGACTGTTTTGCCGAAGACCTACCACCTGGTTTACCTCCTTCACGTCCAAAATACCATAAAATAGATTTGATTCCTGGCACACAACCACCTTGCAAAGCACCATATAGGCATAACCAGATAGAGCAAAAAGAAATTCAGAGTCAAGTTGAGGAATTACTAAATAGAGGATTGATTAGACCTAGTAGTTCTCCATTTGGTGCACCTGTTCTGTTAGTCAAGAAAAAGAATAATACCTATCGTATGTGCATTGACTATCGAGCTTTAAATAAGATCACTGTAAAGAATAGGTATCCCATTCCTAGAGTTGATGACCTTATGGACAAACTATAAGAATCTGCTATATTTAGTAAAATAGACCTTAAGTGTGGTTATCATCAGGTGAGACTAGATACGTCAGACATATTCAAGACTGCATTTCGAACACAGTTTGGTCATTATGAATTTTTAGTGATGCCATTTGGATTGACTAATGCACCTGCTACGTTTAGTAGAATGATGAACCGTATATTTTTGAAATATCAGTATTGTGTAATTGTCTTCTTTGATGATATTTTGGTGTTTAGTCAAAATGAGAAAGAACATTATGAGCATTTGTCATTGGTTTTCCAGTTATTAAAAGCTAATCAACTGTATGCAAATCCTGAAAAGAGTGAATTCTTTAAAATAGAAATTGAGTATTTAGGTCATATTGTATCATCTGATGGAATTAAAGTTGACCTTAAGAAAATAGATGCAATATTGAATTGGCCTGTACCTAAAAATATGCATGAGTTACGCTCATTCCTTAGTCTTGCTAGTTTCTATAGGAAGTTTGTACGTAATTTTTCATTACTTGCTTTACCATTAACCAAACTTCTAAAGAAAGGTATTGTCTATCATTGGTCCGAAAATCAACAGAAATCCTTTGACTTATTGAAACATGCATTAACCCATGCCCCTGTCCTACAGTTGCCTGATTCTAATAGACCATTCTTTCTAGTAGTGATCGATGCTAGTGAATCAGGAATAGGAGCTGTACTTATGCAGGATAATCATCCTATAGCCTATTCTAGTTGTAAGCTGAAACCCTCTGAATTGAAATATTCCACATATGACAAAGAACTATTAGCAGTTGTACAAGCATTAAGACAGTGGAAACACTACTTAATGGGTTCTGAATTCATGATTAAGACCGATCAGCAAAGTATTAGACATTTACTTAGCCAACCCCAAATCTCTAACCGACATATCAAATGGGCATCCTTTATCCAGAGTTTTTATCCTATCATTCAATATCAACCCGGTAAAGAAAATGTAGTGGCTGATGCATTAAGTAGAAGACCTGCCATTCATAATATTTCTGTTATATCTTTTGATTCTTTGATTGCTATGAAAGATACTTATCATCAGGATATTACTTTTCATGCTGATTGAAATAAATTAGTTCAAAATAACTTGATTCCTATTGATTCATTGTCATATAATGATGGATTTATGTTTTATGAAAAGAGATTGTGTGTTACAATTCCATTCCGATCTTTTGTTTTGAATGAGATTCATTGTTCCCCATATCAAGGTCATAGAGGTATCATATCTACTTTACGTACATTAACTGAAGATTTTTATTGGCCGCATATGGACACTGATGTATCTAACTTTGTTTCTGAATGTCTGATTTGTCAAAGAGTTAAGAGACATCATGGTAAATAGTATGGATTACTTATGCCTTTGTCTATTCCATCTAAACCTTGGGAACAAATTTCTATGGATTTTATTACTGGTTTACCTAATACTAAATCTAACCATGATATGATTTGGACAGTAGTAGATAGATTTAGTAAACAAGCATATTTCATTCCATGTAAGAAAACTTTAACAGCATCACAAGTAGCACAATTGTTTTTGAAAACTGTTTTTAATAACCATGGATTGCCAAAAGTTATTATTTTAGATCGTGATTCTAGATTTTGTAACAACTTTTGGATTACTCTGTTTGCTAACCTAGGCACAAAGATTGATTTCTCATCTGCATTTCATCCAAAAACTAATGGACAAACAGAAGCCACTAATAGCACTATTCTAGATCTCTTACGTGCATATACTATTTCTAAACCTCAGACATGGGACATACATTTGCATTTATTACAGTTTGCATATAACAATACACCACACACATCTACAAAGAAAGCACCGTTTGAAGTGATTTATGGATATAGATTATCTACACCTGTTGCATCTTTGTCAAATAGAATTCAGAGTGCTGATGATATTGCTATTATGCATAATACTATTTTTTATGAGGTTAAAGATATGATTGCCAAAGCCCAGCAATCATATACCAAACAAGCGAATAAGAAAAGATAAGCAATGTTTTCAAAGTTGATGACTATGTTTTGTTGAGAATAGAAAAACGTAGACTACAAAGTGTAGATAGACACCCAGTTGTTAAATTAGCCCCTAGATTCTATGGACCATTTAGGATCATTCATAAAATAAATGACAATGCATTCAAGTTAGAATTACCACCTCATTGGAAAATTCATAACACATTTCACATTAGTTTATTAAGACCTTTTAGAGGCCAATTACCTGTACACCCTGTTTATGAAAACCCACCTTTGTTAGAGGAAGAGACTGAAATACTTGAACCAGAAGCTATCATAGATATTGATTTTATGACCACTAGAACTGACCGAAGATATTCTAGATATCTAGTTAAATTTAAGAACCATCCTGTAGAGGAAGCACAATGGATGCACGCTAGAGACTTAAATGCTTTCCCCACTCTGTTAGCTCCACATTGAGCTAATAGCAATTGAGGTCAATTGCTATCCCACCCCGGGGGTATGATGCCAGGAGGCATATTTCACGGTGGATTCCGTGAGGTTTTACGGTGGATTCCGTAAACTTTGATGACCGGGGCTCATACACAAAGTGGATTCTTTGTGCAAGAAGTTGATGGGGACGCGTGTCCTTTTCGGGCGTTTCATTAATTTAGTGTGTACATGGGTGATTCCATAGCGGGTGATTTCGCAAAATGCATATTAAATTAATAAACATTTATGAGTTTAGAATGCGCACTCATAATAAATTAAGGTTAGGATTTATTTCTAACCAGTTGATTTATTTATGTAGCTGAAGACTGCTAGGTATTCACTTTTGTCGGTTTAATTGTATTATTTTACTAACGATTGTGAATGCTTCAGTTGATGTGTAGAGATAGCAGCGGTGGCGGAGGAAAGCATTGAAGGATAGCGAGTATTCGATTTATGGATTATATTTTGATGGGTGCATACCTTAGGCATGGCGCCTATATTTTGTCACGCCTATTTATTAAGGCGTCGGATATTTATTATTATTTTGTATACGCATGGGCGCACGATTATGTTATTTCTACTTGGACATTGTATTGGGCGTGCCAGACTCTTTGGGCACCGTCCATTAGCTTTATTCCTATTTTGTGTTAAAGCAAACTCAAAAGCTAAAAGCTTGCTATTTTGTAATTTGGGCTATTATTTGAGCTTAAAGATGAATAATACATAAAATACATGCTTTGTGGAGCGCTCACACAAGGCATGGGGGGAGATTGCACCCAATTGGTCTCTTGCTCTTGTCGTTCATGCTTTTTACCTTGTAATTTGTGCAAAAAGTAGAGTTTTATTGTTCTTGGGGACCTTCCGGCATTCACTACGTGAGCATACAGCATCCGATCTACGCACCAAAATCTTCTTCCTTGAGTTTTGGGGCACCTAATATCCCAAATGGCAAAAAACAAAAAGGCAAGTGGGATTTTCAATTTTACCAAAATCGAACTCATTTGGAGTTAGATTTATATTGTCTTCAAAATTCCTAATTTCACTCAAGAAACTTGGTACATTTGAAGCTTACGTCCAAACCTAAGCATACAATCTTAATCTGCCTACAACTTCATAGATTTGTAAGAGATTTGGAAGGCCATAATGTGGAAGCCAACTTTTTCATTTGTGCATTTTTTGCACTTCATGGTTGTGTTCCAAATTGTCTTTGAGAGACATGTTTTAATGCTTTTGATACTTTTTCTGCTAAATTATGAAAGTAAAGAGCCAAATGTGTAATGTGAAAGCAAATATAGTGGTAGTGATAAGTGTAGACATAGAAACATCGATGATAGGTCCATAGAATAAGAAAAATGCACTATTTTGGTACTTGATTTTGTGTCGAAAAGGAAACCATATAGTTTGATCAAGAACTCATTCATTTTTATGGCAAAAATAGTCTTGTAGTGTGGAGAATTTTGTATAGTGTGCATAGTGGGACTAACCTAGCAAATATGTTGTTTTTGGTCAAATTCAACACTACTTTTGAAATATCCTCATGCCCATACGACCAAGAGTTGTGAGTGTTTCTTATTTTTCCCTTATGAAGAGTGGTGTTAGCTTTAAGCTCAAGAAAGGAATCCTAAAAATCCATGCATTTGATAGGAGTATTGGATTTTTTCCAAAACCTTGAAAGGACACTTTTATGTCCTGTTAGGTTACCAACCTAATGTTAAAGCATCCAATTGTACCTGTCCCATGCTCCTTAGCTTTTGATGCATGGGCTGAGCTCTTTTGATGGAAATGTGTATATCCTCTCCCTTCAAGCCCCTAATATTCTCATAAGAAGCGATAAACAAATGAGGGAATTGCTCTAGCATATGTAGATATTCACCTCTTTCATGATTCATCAAGTTAGAATATATCATTTTGTGAAGTAGCTCCTTCTTTACATTAGGTTGAACCTTAGGTTACATCAACTCTTCGATTTGCTCATAAGGACCAAAGGTAGACAAGCTTGTGATCAACATACTCTTCCTCTTCAAGAAACAAGGAGGAGACATCTATGTGACTATCATAGCTTGAATCAAAGTCACTATTTTCATCTCCCACATCTTCTTATTCACTTGTGTCACCTTCTTCATCTTCTTTCTCATCAAATTTAGCATCCAAAGGTTGCCTACTCACCATATCAAACTTCTTGTTATCACCCCTTCTTATAAAGTGATCGTACCACATCCCTAATCCTATATGGCTCTCGTTGCTTTCAACCATGGTCTTCCAAGGATGAGAGGAAAAACACCAATACCCACAAGCATGACATGGTGCACCTACGTTTTGACATTAAAAAACTCCACTTCCAAGCTCATTAAAATGCCCAAACACTTCACTCTTGATTGGTTGGAAAGCTTGATGTGAAAACCTGATTTCTTCTCAATGTTGAGGCCTAGCTTCTCTACACACAATTGAGTGATAACACCTACTTGGGCACTTCCATCGATGTAAGTATATTCAATGCTTTGTCTCTTATGCCATGCATCCACAACATGACATATGTCATGTAATTCATTGAGAGATAAGACTCTCATTGATCCCCTAGTATGCTCTTTCTTCATAGGGTTGAACACATGCTTCCATTGCCTCTTCAACTTAGGAAAAATGTTTGTTTTAGGCTGGCAGCATCCCCACACCCGATATGTGAATAAACACAACCCTAGACAAACAAAAAAATGTCAATCCAAGGACATAAGCATCTCGCTAGGTGCACGGAGACAACCTCATGAGCTTGTCAGGCTGAAACCATCCTTTACATACTCACTTAATGTAGATCATCCACTCAATACCGAAACTTTTCTCAACTACACTACTTTCCTACGAGCACTCGTACGCTTTGAAACACCTCTAAACAAGTCAGAATTCCTTGAAACTTGGAGAAAACTATCTCCTCACTAAGATTCACCTATTCCCAAGCGTCTACATCTGAAACCCTAACCCTATTGTAATGAACACGATAGAAGATCGAGCAAAATTTCAAAATGTTAGAATCTGATGTTTTTGAGTACTATTGCGTAGCTTAGGTCACTGCAAATCTATATATTACTTGAATGCTGAAAATGGACATCGTATGATGCACTTACAACCCAAAATAGCTCGTAAGGTCATCAGCTCACGTCGTGCAAATAGAGTTGTGTTCTTTATATGATTGCGTAGCTCTCGTTGCCACTACCGCATTGGTGCTATTAGCTCATCAATGTGCTAAGGGAGCAAGGCAGAGCATCAAGAGATAACACACAAACACTCTCTCTCCCTCTCTCGCTATTTTCAAATTACTTTTGATTAATAATAATCCTCCCGTTTACAAAACCTAGGTGTCTTATATACTAAGTTCACCTTAGTATACATAAAAAATGAGATACACTATACAAGGACTAAGAATCCTACTCAGAATATTTACAATTTGGAAACGCAATTGCGTCCTGGCCTCAACTATCAAAAAAGGTATTTACAAGTGGTGAATTCCATTGGCCTGCAGCCATAAAATAGAGGTTTTACATCAGTTGAGCTAATACTTACAACACTCTCCCCCTCTTAACTCATGTCTACCACGACATGAATAGGTCTTCAAAATCTTTTTCTTCTTTTGTATCGCTCCATTCGCTGTCACTCAAAAATGTTGGATTTGTACATGAAATAACCTGTATAAAAGGCTTCTTCAAAAGTTTGGAGATGATGGCTGGGAAAAAAGATGACTCGCCAAAAGTAGACGTGTAGTACTACTTCGGATGGTAGTTTACTCAAATCGAAAGATAATTCTTCTTCTGTAGTATGTACATTGATGTACTCATATGTTTAGCTGGCTTCTGGTGAAAAAGTGGTACAGCAAATTAGAAATGTTTTATAGATCTTAGCAAGCATACAACAAGACAGATCTGGAGAGCCGCAAAAGGTGTCTATGGTGCCCATTAGGGTTTTCACCATATACTCTTCCGCTATTCTCTCCCCGTGTTTTGGTCCTGGAAAAACTGGATAATTGAGCCATGTGGGATATTGCATTTGTATGGTTACTTGCTGCTGATAGCTTTTGATTCGTGGCATGGATAGAAGGTCGGATCTTCCCTGATTTCCTTTGGCGCTGTGACTAGATATACAAGATATTCAGGATGAAGCGCTATTGCTATCTCCATTTACTATCACTGATTCGTCTTCTTTCAAAGGTGTTTGAGAGATCACCTTCGACGAGTGACACATTTTCTTCCTGCTCCAGCTGATGTCAAATATCTAAAGTTTCATATTTGAGCAAGTAAAATGGTAGCACCGGTGCTATCCACTCTTCTTGCATGCCCTTTACATATTTCTTTGATTTCACTAGTGGCTGTAACAATTCCTTCTCATGCTCCAAGGCCTTCTTTCAGCATATTTCAATTTCAATCTCCATGGCCTCTTGGAGTCATCTCTCTTTCTCTGTGATTAGACTTTGGCCTTCTTCTCTCTAGCTTGTTCCTGGTTGATCAGCTGGCGGTGCCTCTGGAATAGGCTCTCCCTGGGTGTCTGCTATTTCAGAGAAGTCTTCTTGCTCATCCATATTTGCATAAGCATACGCCAGGTCAACCAGTCCCGAAGGCAATGTTGTTACGTGTTTCTTCTTGCATAACCTCTTATTCTTGTTCTGGTTGCATTGCTTGATCTCTAAGTGCTCCCAACTGCCTTATGAGGCTGGTGTTCTCTTCTTGCAGTCTTTTGAGCTCTGCAGATTCTTCCTCTCCTTTGGTGTGTGCTTCTTCAAGTGTTTGTAGTTTCTCTTTCAAATCACTGTTTTCTTCCATGATACGGAAGATCTCTTCATCCTCTACATTAGTCTCCACCATAGCTGGAATTGTATTTGCTCTTGAAGCTCTGCTATTTTGTGTCTCAGCTCTTTTTCTAGGCAGATAGAACTCTCCGTGATCATCAACCATCGCATTCTTTCTAGCTGAATTTCTCTTTGAAGGTCCTGTAAGCTCGTAGTAGGCTAATCTGCAGGGGTTACTACACTCAGTCTTTGCCTCTTCAGCCGCTTTATCGCTCTTGCACGAATCCTGTCTTGAGATCTCAGATCTTTCACTTCTTTTAAAAGGATCATATTCTTTTGTAATTCTTGTGTTTGCTCTTCAGCTAGCTTTTTCTCAGTTAGTGGTTCATCTAGCTCCTTCTGTAATTTTTGAGCATCTTCATCAAACATCTCCACCACTTCCTGGTAAATCTCTATGTCAGCGTGTGCTTCCTTCAACTCTTCTTTGACTCCATATAGAGATGCAATTAAGCTGGCCACTGTCACATCTTGCTGGCTCACAACTGATGCATCAAGTTGTCTTAATTCTCTTCTTGGAGGGATTTAATCTATGTATTTGCATCTTCAAGACTTTGCTATCCTTGGGGATTCATTGCCCCTCATTGGCTGCTCCTTTATTTGATTCTTTCAATAAGTTGATGGACTATTTTGATGTCCATTGCATTCAGCCCTTCTAACTCTCTATGTTGTGAGCTGGTTGCCTCTTGGTTTTCCACTTCTTGCTCTTCATTCTGGTTCTCTAGCGGTTCATTAACTTGTTCAGCTGTATGGGGAGACTGATGAGAAGGAGGCAAGCTCCTCTTGTTCTCTTTGTTGATTGTCTTTTCTTCTTTGTCTCTTGACCCAAAGCTCTGTTCATGATCTTGGCTTTGAGAAGGAGGTTCATTTGCTGGTGGTTCTTCATTTTCAACTGGCCTTAGCTGATCCCTTAACATCAGTAGATCTTCAGGTAAGAGAGGGATCTCAAGTTGATCTTCTACATTTCTGTGGTTGATGTATTGCTTTAACCACTTCTCTTCAAATGATTGAATGTTTGGGTTCTTCGTTCAAAAACTGAAGGCTGTGCTATAAGGTTTCCATCTGGTGCCTACATCACTTCATAAGGATATTTTAAGGACGAACCCTTCCAGCATCCTTTCCATTTTAGCTTGTTTCTATGCTTCCCTAGTTCTCTCCTCTTCTTGCAATTTCCTTTTATCTCTTGTGATTTCTTCCAACTTTTCTGCTTCTTCTTCTTTCTTTTGTTCTCCAGCTATCTTGTTGGTAGAGAGCGTCATTCTTTCCAATTTCCTTCCTCCTATTGTTGTTTTGGAGGGTGAGGCTCTTCTTTCAGGCTCATCTTCCTCTTCTTCTCCGCCAGCTTTAGCCATGCATTTTGCGAGGGTGCAGGCTTCCATTGATCTCTAGCCCCGATTGCCTCATGGATGACTCTTGTTAGCATCTCTGCTCCACTGATGTACTTTAAATTCTTAACCTTTAGCTTTGTGATACCTTGTTGTAGGTAGGTAGTATGATAAATCATAGCTCTGTGAGGTTCCTTGAGTGCCCATGTAAATGTTATAGCTACTACAGAAAGGGGATTTGTGAAGCGGGTTGGTCTCTTACTATGGCAATATACACACCGATTGTAGATCTTGCAGAGAATGACGACATTATCATCTAAAATGTCTTCAAATGTTGGCAAATATGTCTTTTGGAAATCACCTTCAAGGTAGCATGCCTTTCTCTCATGCTAATTTTATTCTATGACAACTGCAAGGCTGTGGCTACAATCTCTGGAGTGATCTTAACATCCATCATTTCACCATCCATTGATGTAATCTTGCATGTGCCATTTTCTTGAATAGTCTCGACCAACTCTTTAGTCCTTTGAATGTGTGCAACAATCTTTGGCAGTGATAAATAATTCCATACTCCCACCTTTTGAAAGAGAGCTATGACTTTTGAACTCTTCAAGTACTTCTCTATTTCCCTTGGCAACATTACCAAGTCGACATGATTTGAATTTACATCCCTGTAGGTTCCTTGATATATCTGGATGCCTTGAGTCTCCAGCATTTCCTTAGGAATCGAGGTAGAAGTCAGCCTTAGCATTTCTTCTGGAATCACAAATGGTTCTGCGTCATCTATAATCTGCTTTTGTGACTTGTGTTTCCTTGCCGTTGACTTCATAGCTCCTGCATCACAGTAGTCGGAGTTTGTTGTTATTATTCCAGTATGACTTGAATAGATCATCTTATACTACTTCTACTTGATACATGAGTTAACTAGAGCCTGCTAATGCCTTCTCTCATCTTTAGAATCAGATCTCTCCATTAATTAGCAATATCAGTCTTCTATCACGATAGAAGACCTAAGATGTACCCAAGTATGATATTGAAAATCTGACTTGATGATTGTGTTTCCCATATCCCGTACATGCTCTGATATGAATATGAGCTCAATTGAATTGACAAAGCTTCACTGATAAGAGGTATAGCATTATTTCAGAACTCTTGTGTTATATGGCTTATGACTGTAAAGAGTGATGTGAATGCTGTCAAATCTTGTATATGGGCTTTATTAGACATGAGGGATGATATCATCCCATCCAAACTACAAAATTTCTTCTCTGGCTGTGTACATGTCTTCTATCGCGATAGAAGACTGTATGGTCTTAATCACTGTGATTTTCTATTGATGATGAGGCACATGGGTTTAATAGGTGTCATTGGCTTAGTTTAAGCTATCATATTGAAGAATGTGTACACTTGACGAGATTTGGCTTCATATCACTGAATGAGGACTCTATAGTATAATGAATGTGTTCTCGTGGTAATCGAGTGTCCCTCATACTTGATGAATCAGCTCTATATGTCAGTACAATCCACACATATCCTCCAAAGAATGATGAGGATCCATTTCTGCCATAATAGACTTCTATCACAAGAGAAGACTGCATCTCTCAAAACTTGATGTTTTTTCATGAATATTGGTTCATATGGCTTCATGGCATGTAAGAGATGTATGATATGGCCCCACATGCATAAAAACTCACTCTGACAATTTTCTATGGCTTTTTGTGAACATATGTAGCTAATGAGAATTTTATAAAGAGCTTAAGTGGCCCTAATATGTTGAAATGACTTCATAGTTGACTATATAGTCACTTGGTGCATGAATGAACACCCCTTGAATCGTGAATAAACAACCTCTTCGCTCTTGAACCTATCAGACTTCTATCATGATAGAAGTCCCAATTGCCTCAAATGTCCACTCCTAGAAGTGTTAGCTTTAGGTTAGGCTTTCATAAGGTTACCCAACACTTAGTAGCAAAGGAAATCCAGCTTTGTTTGAGAACATGAGTTCTGTGATCACTTTCTAGGGATTTGGCACACATAATAATACGCAAGCTTCTCCAGATTCCCAAATGATGTGAGATTCTCTTGGGATATTATATTTGATGTAAATATCACATTTTTGGAGTAAAAAATGCATTGTCCTCTCTGAATAGTGTGGTCAAACATATATCGCGATAGATGTCTGGCTGTATGACCAGGCAATTATCTTCACATTATATTCCTCAAGGTTCCCATGGCATATTGGTATCACCCAAACTCAGGGCCAACAAATAATCATTATCAACAAAGAATTAGGGTATAATAGACTTTTTTGAGCTTAGGACTAGGAGTGCATCAGAAGTGAATTTTTGTGGCAATGAGATGTGAAAAAGAGATGATGATTGAAAAACAAGTTGTATTTATCATAGAAAAACCCTCCATGTGGTTAAAAGCTAGTTTTCCCATGCTCATCACCCTTTTAGACATCATAAAAGACCAATTCTATCATGTTGCCCTTTTCTGGTTAGTCCCATGAGTTCCTATGCTAGTCACGCCCTAGTAAAACATGGACATGCAAGAAGATTTATAGTATAATGATCTACTCCCTGTTTATGGCTTGAAAGCCATCAAAACTCCCTTGTTGAAGTCTTTGTACTTGGTGTGATGCTTATGACTTCACTTTATCATTTCAGAAGCTTCCTATCTTCCAAGACTCTCTTGAACTTATCGGTTCATCATTATGAGCTCTGGTTTACCTGTATGACCATTTGTAGCCATTTTTGGCCTGATAGTATTGTTGGAGATATTTCAACATTTTTTCTCCACATCCGACACATAGCCTTGTTGATAAGGCCATTGACATGTGCCCTGTCAATTTCCATCCTTTTTGGAGTCCTGGTTAGACTCTGGCATCAATGTGACGCTTTACCTGTGTCTGGTGGAAAATGGTTCTTTGGTCCAATTTTGGTGTGATGTTTTCCGATCTAGCCTTGGCACTATGTCACACACTGTAAGAGCTCTCTAATGCTGAATTTTTAGCTCATTCCGATGACTTTTGTCTGTGGCCTTCTACAGAGCCCCTTGTAGATTAGGGTTTCCTAACCTGCATCCTTGACACTATATGGAGCTTTCATTTTGGTCTCTAGGCCTAGGTTAAGCCTCCCTTCAAGGTTGGCTCAATTTGGAGTACCCTAGCTACCTCTACGGATACTTCTACCTCTTGGTTCTCTGATCCATTCTAGTGCAGTGGATGCATACAGCAAGTATAGATGAACTCACCTCTCATATCTAGTGGCAATCTGGTACTCATACTGGTCATATGGGCGTCCAAAAGCTCTGCTCTCCAAGCTTTGTGCTCTCTCTTCTCTATAGCTCACATAAGAAATTGACTGCTATGGGGTGAGGCTTTTAGTTTATAGGGGGTCTCCTAATGAAAATTTTTCAAATTTGACATCAGCCCCTATCATGAGGTGCTATACACAAATGACTCAAAAATTTTGTCAATCGGACCCCATTTGCTCCGTTTTTTTTTTACGCTTTTACAATTTCTACCAAAACTGACCAAATTCATAGTTCCGTCAACTTTTCCATTATTACACCGAAGTTGTACCATGTGTAGTACTCTTGATGCTAATCATACTTAGAATTTTTTTTCCTCATTGCGGCGGTGGATCGCGTGTGTTTTTAATTTTTCTTGGCTTTCTTGAGAAATAAACAAAAGATAACAAAAATTACCAAATAAATGCAAAAAGTACCAAAAAATCAAAATAAGTCCAAATAAGCATAAAGTTCCAATATATACACTCATATTGCTAATTTTGTTTTACCAATTTTCTAGCTTAAGAAGATTATTTTTGGCATATTTACATACACCTAGGGGCTCAAATTTTGGCATTGTCCCCATCCATAGATGTAACTCCAATATATAAGGTCATTTGAAAAAACAAAATTGAGATAATGTCGAACTCAAACACAAATCCTCAAAATTCAATGCATATAATGCCCTTTTTACCCTGATTTGAAATAAGTTCTGGGTCCACATTTAGAATGCCTCCCCCCCTCCTAGTTGGAGTCTACCATGATGATTGCCACCTAATGTGAGTGCTATGCACGGGATTTAAAGTGTGTCTATGCAAGGCTGTAGGATGCAGCCCTATATGCTCTCACAATCAATGCATGAAAAAATTAAGTTGTGCAAGGAAGAGGGTATAAGCAAGGTTCTTATTTGCTTTCGTTGTCAAAGTCTCTTCTTTTGGACCAATCAAATAGAGAACTTGGACCATATAATAAGAGTCCAAGTGAATGCGCCTACTCTTTTATCTATTAAGCTGGTGTCGATTGTTTTCGCACCCATATTTGCTTCACTTTGGTTTTTTCCATTGATTGTTGCCTTGCATGCAAACTGTTAGGTGTGGATACTTTAGGACTGGCAACCTCAGATATCTTGATGACATCTTTCAGTATCCATACTTGTGTTGGCTTTGTTTTCCTTAGTGCTTACAGTCTTTCTAAAGGTTTGGTATTGGCTTTTATTGGCTTGGTGGGTTTTGGAATCCAAACCTATTTTAACCATGTTTGATGCCAATGGTACACATGTGTTGCTATTAGCTGAGAAGAATGTCCCTCCCTCTCCACTTATATGTATTGCCAAGCTTTCAAATCTCTCTTCCAATAATGAAACAGATCATTTTTTTCTGTGTTACTCATTGTGTCATGTTTTGTCCAGCATAAATGGTACTATCTCCCTTATATATCTCCCTCTACCATGCATGCTTCTATCTCTCATATCTCTTCTATGGCTGCTAAAATACAAGAATCACATACTATGCATATTGATGTTAGTAATGTTTTAAATCAAATGAATTCTATTGATAAAAAAGAATCATTTTTGAAACATTTACTAGAACACACTTTAAATGTTAAGAACATTTCTAACGTTAAAAACTCTTCAGTTGATATGCCTCAACCTAAGATGCTGCACTTATACCTTAAGCAGTTGTTACAAGAGTACAAAGATGTATTTCCTAATGTGCTTCCATCTAGTTTACCTCTTGCATTGTCAAGAAGTAGGTGGCTTAGCTGGGAAAGCGCGAGGCTTATGGTTGTGGGAGTCCAACAAAGGAGAAGTGGACGTGAATGAATTCGCGACCAAAAGATCCCAAATTCACACACACCAAAACTATCTAATTGATGAATGAATTCATGACCAAGAGATCAAAAACTCACACACCAAATCCCACCCAATGGTTTTGATGAATGAGTTCATGATTATCATCAAGAACATCAAAAACCCACACATCTATTTCTTCCTATTCTATTGATGAATGCGTTCATAATCCCAAAATCACCAACTCACACATCAAGAGCACTTAAAAATGAACTTAAGAACATGAAAAGTTCAGCCATGAAATTTTTGGATCAATAGAAGCACAAGATTCAAAAAAAACTCCAATCTGTCACATGGAAATGTGAAGCCACACCTCTAATTGCACACACATAACTTGAATTTGATCAAACGGAATCATGAGCTTCCACCTTCAAAAGACCCATTTACTGATTTTTCAGAGATTCATAGACTCCAAATTCATCCACGCACACTTAATTGAAGTAGGCAATGTAATGGAGTTGGATTATTAACTTTGAGTGTAGCGGAATTATTATGAAAATAATGAGCTTTTCTTTAAGGAGATTCCTAGGGAGGATGGAGAAAGAGTGCTTGGTTGGAGATAGCAACTTAAACTACACAACTAATTAGCATGGCATGCACAATAACTTGAAAAGAGAGAGAGAGGAATAGAGAATGAAAATGGTTGAGGACCGGGTTTGGTCCCCCCTCCAAAAGGTTTTTGTATTATAGATTCTCCCATGAAGAGAGACTTGTTTACAATACAAACTTTGTGTTCCTTAAGACCATTTGGGTGCCATGAAGATGGAAAGCTTCATGCACCACTATCATGCTTCATTCAACCAAATAGCTTGTCCCAAGCCTCAATCCCAAGACCTCAAACACCTTCAAAGGTGAAGAGAGCTAGCAAGGAATGAGGGAAGATAGAGAAGAAGAAGATGTATCATACAAGAAAGAAGATAATTTGTCAAATAGAACTTCTACCCTTGGCATAGGGAATCTAATTTTGACAATAATTCTATTTAGTGCTCTATAGTTGACACACATACAATATGTGCCATCTTTCTTATGCACTAAAAGAACTGGTGAACAGAATTGAGATGAGCTTGGCCTTACCATACCTTTTTCTACTAACTCATTCACTTGCCTCATAATCTCCTCTTGTTGGGCTTGTGAGACCCTATAAGGAGGTTTATTAGGCAGGGAACTCGTTGGAAAGAGTTCTATAGAGTCATCATCATTCCCTCTTTTGGTGGCAATTAACTAGGGATATCTTCAATGAACACATCTTGATATTGTGTGAGGAATTGAGATAACTCTAATTCCTCATTAGATTTCTCACTCTCATTGAAAGAGTTAGACTTGTTACACTCAAGATCTTTGACAAAAATCATGTAAACGGAAATAGAACTCTTCATTGAATTGTCAAAAGCTTGAGTATTTACAATGGGTATAGTGTGACCCCCTTCATTGGCTTGGATGCTTACATCCTTTTCCTCATACCTAAAAGTGATTTTCCTTTCCGGATGATGCATACTAGCACCCATACGGTCAAACCATGGTAAGCCTAGGATTACATCTTCATGTTTGAGTGGGGAGATATAAAAATCTTCTTTGTCCACATACCCTTGGACATGAAGACTTAGCTTTCTAATGAGGGGTGTCACTAGAGCTACTTTACATTTGAAAGGCTCATCCGTTTCAATGGTATCCTCCATCTCATGTGAATGTACTCCTAGCTTTTTAGCCAACTCCATAGAGATGAAGTTGTGAGTGGATCCATTATCAAAAAGTATGAGAGCATCATGTTCTCTTATCTTTCACCAAGTGTAGGAAAGTGGTGATCCTTTGCAATGAACAACCTCTTTTGGAGCTTCAACCATAGAAGCTCTAGGTTGTTCATTGCGAGGATTTCTCTGAGGGCAACTTCGATAGGAATGCCCTTGTTCCCCACATTTGAAACACTTGTTATCTTTAGGATAACATTCCAACTCTTCGAGAGAGAGTCGATTTTTACCTTTGTAGACTCCTTTCTCCTTAGCTTTGTTGTTGGGTTCGTTGGAGTTACCTTTGGAAGAACTTTGTACATTATTCTTCCCTTTGAACTCACTTCTTTCTTTAATTTCCATGGGCTTAGAATTCCTCTTTGCCCCTTGTTGGAAATTAATTCGTGAAGCAACCAAAGTATGGTGTATCAGAGCAGAGATAGTTTTGGGCTCTTGAGAGTTGACATACTCAGTCATATCTTTAGTTAGCCCGGCACAAAAGTGTTGCTTTTGTTCTCCAAAATCTATCTTTCTATAGATAGTGGCTTTGAGATGTAATTCCCAGAACTTGTCCACATACTTATGGATAGATTCATAGGGAGACATCTTCAAGATTCATCATGCAATGAGAACCTTGTCTTCGGCATCACCAGGAAGAAATTGCTTCATTATAAAGACTCTCAAAATCTTCCATGTTTTTAGAGCTTCTCCATTGGCTCGTAGGCTTGCCCACCATTGCCTGGCGGACTTCTAGAAATGCATGGATACATTTCCAAGCTTGGAGGACTCCGTGAAGTCCTCATCTCCAAAGGCCGCATCAAATTGTTGGATGAAGGCCAAGACTTTGTCTAGGGCACCATACGTGCCGTCATAGGTGAGAAAAGAGATGTTCTTTCCTCCCTCTTTCAATTTCCTTAGCTTCTTGGACCTTTTGCAAGCAGCATAAGATTTCCGATGTCCTCTCCTCTTAGGCGGTGGAGAGCCGCTATCTTGTCCAGAAGAGGAAGATGAAGGTGAGGAAGAAGGAGAAGATGGAGATCTTTTCTTTGTCTTTGCCTTCCTTTGATCCTTCCTTTCTCTCTTTTTGTCTTGGCGAGGAGGAGGAGATCTCTTTCTTTTTGGTGGAGTTGGCGACCGATGTGGTCTCCTTTGTCGAGGAGCTATATCCTCGTCTTCAGAAGGACTAGAGGTATCACCCCCATCCTCCATTGGATCTTTGCCATCTTGCACATTCCCTTGGTTTTCTTAGGGCAATTCTTCGCCTCTTTGCTCACGGGATGCGAGATGGCCTTGCTCTTCTTTGCTCCCACAAGAATTTCTCTTTTGGAGGTCTCACAAGGAGCCCTCACAGAAATTCTTTCGTGTTGGGGAAAAGTGAGCACATTGAGAGCTTGAAGTTGAGTTTGCACTTCAACTTGTAGAGCAGGGTTGCCCATAGCTTGTTGTAGCCTAGTGACAAGAAGATTCACAAGCATAGAGGCATCATTAGTAGCACCTTCATGTGCAAAATCAAAGTCATCAATATTAACTCTACTCTCTTTATTATTGTCAACCATGTTAATAGATTTGTGTGGGTAGATTAACTTGTTCTAGGCACTTTAGAGCCTTCATTGCTACTCCTCTTTACTCTTGAAAAGTATCGCTCAAGCATCCATATGCATGGTTTAGTATTTTGTTAATTGCAAAGAGTAGTGGAGAGGGTTTAACATTGCTAAGGTAACACAGGTTCCTGTTGCGCTTAGCTAATAGCTCAATAATGGTTAAGCCATAGGCAAGTCTCGAAGGACTCCATTATTAAGACCATAGTTCCCAACGGTGTACCATGTATCCTGTTTTCCATAGGCATGCCAACCAAAGATAATAAATCCCTATCCCACTTACCCTACTACAATGAACAAATCCAACTTTTGTGGTCTACTCAAAGACCTCTCTTCTTAAGCAAGAAAAGAGAAACCTATGCTCTAATACCAATGTAATGGAGTAGGATTATTAACTTTGAGTGTAACAGAATTATGATGAAAATAATGAGCTTTTCTTTAAGGAGATTCCTAGAGAGGATGGAAAAAGAGTGCTTGGTTGGAGATAGTAACTTAAACTACACAACCGATTAACATGGCATGCACAATAACTTGAAAAGAGAGAGAGACAAATAGAGAATGACAATGGTTGAGGACCAAATTTACTTGATGCCGATCCCCCCTCCAAAAGGCTTTTGTATTATAGATTCTCCCACGAAGAGAGACTTGTATTCAATACAAACTTTGTGTTTCTTAAGATCATTTGGGTGCCATGAAGATGGAAAGGTTCATGCACCACTATCATGCTTCATTCAACCAAATAGCTTGCCCCAAGCCTCAGTCCCAAGACCTCAAACACCTTCAAAGGTGAAGAGAGCTAGCAGGGAATGAGGGAAGATAGAGAAGAAGAAGATGTATCATACGAGAAAGAATTATTCTTCTCTACTTAGATTACTCTTAGAGCTTAGCATATCATAGTAATGAAGTTGGACAAGAAGATGAGCTTGCTTAGAGCTTGCCTCTTGCTTGGATTTGCATTCCATAGACGAGTTGTTGGTGTAGGCTCTCTACTTCTCATGCCTTGGAGAAGGAGATCATTCTTGCATTGTACAAGAGTGTGTGTGTGTGTGTGTTGTGTGCTTCCCTCATGAGAGAAAAGAGAATTCGAGTTCCCTCTTTACTCATGCTTGAAGCTGATTGGCTCAAGCCTGGGGCTTGCCAATGAGAGATCTTCTACCAATCCAGCAATAGGTGTAGCATTGAGACAAGTGTCCTTCCTTTCCCCTTTGAGAAAAAATCTTAATTCATTATTTACTTGAAGCTAAATTCTCATTGGTTCTCTAAGTCAACTGGCCAATAGGAATTAAGCTTGCACATAGGTTGCTTGATTCTCATTGGACCCCTTGGTAGACTATCCAATAGCATTGAGGGGAGTCTTAATTCCCATTGGTCCTTTTTGTAGACTTTTCTAAATTGTTTAAGCTTAATTCTAATAGCATGTGATTCATGATTCCCATCCAATAGGATTCAGGCTCCATTGGAGCCATCCTAGCTAAGGGCCTGACATGTGTCCTTTATGCCTCTTAGGGAAGGGAGTCTCTTGGTGTGTGAGCGCATGTGAGAGCTTAGTCATCAGCATCCTACAGGGGGGGACCACCTTTGTAGTGGAGGTTGTTTACTTTTGAAGCAAGCCTAGCCCAAGGTTCAAAAATGCTTGAAACTGAAAAATAAATTTACCCGATGGTCTTAAGCCTGGGGACTTTTGACACTAACCTTTGGAGGATTTAATGAGGCTTACCCTAAGGTCTTTTAAACTCCATTAATTGCTCATTTCTCTTTGATAGACGACCTCTCCTTTTGTACCCTTTTAGAGATACAACTATCTCTCCTCTTGGTCCCCTTCTACTGAGGTTAGTCTAACAGCACATTTTAATATTCTAACTCTTGTTCCCTTTATCTTCCCATATTAAATGATCAGTCGAATATGAGAAAATCATTTGGGAAAGTTAGATATTAGATTTTATGACAGGGAAACCCTAATTCACACCCTCACAACCCCAGATACAAGATTCAAGAGAGGTGGGACTACATTGGCGCGATCTATTGGAAGTATTAGGCACCCATATGAAAAAAAGGGTAAATTGCAGGTTTTTACAGTAATCGGCTAGCCTCCCACGAATTCCCTTGCTGATGTGGAAAAATTTGGGCATTTTCCCCAAAAATAAGCTATTTTTGATGATTTTGACCATTTTCAAGCCATTTTTGACCATTTTTTAACATAAAAAGCCACACATGCTGGGAAAAATCCCTAAATTTGTGGTCTTAATTTAGCTCAAATTTCATGCGAAATTATTATTTTTCCACTTGTCATAACCATTTAACACATCTATCATGGTTGCAGACGCAGTTACTATTTTTGGTAGTTTTCACCCCTACACTGACCTTCTAGGCAAGGTAAGCACAATGCCATGATGCAAATCAAATATTTACAATCCAAAACCATCATATGCATGTTCTATAACCATTAGGCATCATTGGCCTTGTATCTAGGGCTTCAACTCCCCGAAAAGGTATATTCACGTGACAGCAACCATTAACAAGCACATGTGCATTATGTACACTATGACGCTGGCTCCCATGCATCCAAAACCATGAGATTTGACTTATATACAATATTTTTACATTGTATGCATGCCCGGGCACAACATCCACCCCCTCTAAACCTGCACATCCTTCGGCATGTGCCACAAGTGCCCTTTTGCAAGATCATTCTTCATTGAGGTCCACATACAATGGAACTTCAATGTCATCATCACTTGCATTTTCTCGTAATGCATCCTCATTGTATTCTTCCTCATCAAGTACATTCTCATTAATGTCCTCTTGATTTTCTTGTGCATCAAATCAATCACTGTTATCTCTTTCCTTTAACAGTTTGATTCTTTTCCCTGCAATGGGTATCTTGATTTCTGCCCCGTCAAGCTCACATAAGCTATAGGTAGCATTTCCATTCACATGGTTCAAAATGTAAGTTCCAAACCACCTCTTTGCAAACTTTCTAATTGCAGCGTGTTGGTTTTCAAGGCTACTATCATACATAAGTACCTAGTCACCTTCTTCAATAGGCTTTGGTCTAAGCCTGTGTCTTTTGCCAAACAAGTCCTTATTTTTCAATCTTACATCTTTCAATCGTGCTTTTGTAATCTCAATGTCTTTAAGACTTCTTTCTAGTTGCCAGATACGCAATGCAAGAAGTTCTTCTCTACTGATTCCATCTTCCTAGGGCAATACATTCCATGTGGGGATTGCATCCTCAATGGGCATTACAAGTTTCTGACCATACATCAATTCAGTAGGCATATAACCGATAACTAAGCTATGTGTGGTATGATCAACCCATAATGCATAAGGTAAGAGCCTTGGCCATTCACGGATTTTGCCTTTGCAAGCCTTGACCAAAGCCTTAATGATAGGAGGATTTCCACATTCGCTTTTTCCATTACCTTCTAGATTATATGCTATCGTCAAGGCTAACTTGATTCCAATCTGAGAGAAGATTTCCCTTACTTCTTCAGCATCTAGCTCTCCTCTATCAGCAATTATCTTTCCAACACAACGATAATGGCAAATCACGTCTTCCAAGAGAAACTTACATACGACTTCAATGCTCTTTGTTCGAAATGCACGACCTTCCACTTGGTTAGTCAAGTCTTCTCTTGCAAAGTACTATGTAATGCATTTGCCATAGCCCTAGAGGCATAGTGACCAAATCCAATACCATGTGTAATGCATGGATAATGGGTAAGTAGGGTGTAACCCATCACAATGACATACGTTGGAATACATTTGGCAGGTTACAAATGTTTCCAAAAACTTAGATACATCCTTAGACATACCTTTCCACCAATACCTTTCTTTCAATTTGGAGAAGGTTGCCCATATGCCCCAATGTCCAACCCATAGACTCTCATGAAACTCTTGCATGAGCCTCTCTTGAGTCTCTTTGTCACAAACAACCCTTTGTGGTGTAGCACCCCTTTGTTTTGGATGCTTCCATAGATAACCATCTTTCAAGAAGTATCCATATTCCTTCCTCTGTATCCTCTTGAATTCTTGCTCAAACCAATCATCTTGCTTTGTCAAAGTATTCAAATAGCGTCCAATTAGTATCCGGTCACCCTTCATATGAGAATTAATATAGAACTTTGTGCCCACATCATTTTTCTCCTTAATCATATCTTCTTCATCCTCATACCTTGCCCTTGAAAGCATATCTGCCAACCACTGGATTATCTTTGCCTACAATATGCTTGAACTCTGGATTCAAGGACTTTATGTATGCTATCCATCACAACATAGCAATGTCAGGAGTTGAGCAACTAGTAATCATCCCAAGAAGTGGCAAGCAATCCGTCTCCACAAGTACAAATGCCCCAATCAAATACTCTTTGTCACACTTCAATGTTGTAACCACTCCCCACAACTCTCTCTTTACCTATGGATAATTTCTTTGTCGAGTACTTAGAAGTTTAGCTCCAAATCTCACCACATACCTTTGACCTTCTTCACTATCTTGCCCTATTGCCCATCCAATCCCTGTAGGACTTGTGTCCACAATCACAATCACATGCCTTCCACATGTATAGTTCACTTTTCGGAAAGTCAGTGATGATTGTAACAACTCTTTTAGCTTCTTCATAGCTTGGACATGTGCATGACTCCATTGAAATTTTTGATTCTTCCTCGGCAACTGATAAAGAGCTTCTTCATAGCTTTGACATGTGCATGACTCCATTGAAAATTTTGATTCTTCCTCAACAACTAATAAAGAGGATCGACTATATGCACATAATGTGGAATTCAAATGACATAAAAGACACATGCACCCAAAAATCTTCGAAGCTCAATGATACTAGTACACATGTCTCCTTCATCCTTTGAATTGCATCCACCTTTGTTGGACAAGGTCTTCTTCCAGAAGGTCCGCACATATGTCCCCATGATCAACACTTCTTTGACTCCAAAGATAGACTTTTGTCCAGACAATGTAAGGTTCACTTCCTCCAACCTGGATAAGATCCTGTCACAATCATCCATGTGGTTTGCCATAAACTTGGGGCACCCCCTCAAATCCAAAGCTTCGTCTTTTTCTTCTTTATCACATCCTTTGATGGGGACATGATCAACGAAAGGCATGGTCATTTGTGGAATAAAGTCGCATAAGACGTTATTCATCCCGTTCATCATATGTGAATCTGAATTGGTTGCTCCCTGTGGTAAGGTATACGTCCTTACCCAAAGGTGTATTCATGGTAGTCAAGTTCTTGTTTTCAATTTCTAGTTGGAACTGGTCATACCCTGAGTAGAGATCCCCCATAGAATAGATAGCCTTTCCTGCAAATGCCTCTGCAAACTCATCCACAATTGGCCCTCTACCCACATTTCTAATTGTGACCTTGTTCATAGGTTGCATATCCTGGATAAACCGTAAAGATCCATTCTTCTTCAGAACTGTGAACCACCTGTTTGAGTATGGAGCACAAGAAGGCTCCAGAATACCCATCCTGATCTTCTCATTTAATAACTCTATTAGCTTTGGCAAGTGAGCCTTTGGTACTAAAATAGGCCATAGATTCCAAGGTATATGAGGTATCGTAAAAATTACCATAGGAGCAACAACACTTGGATCCACACACCCTATCTCGTGCGGTTCAAAAGCAAAAGCAAAAGCTCTACCATGTTTGGATAGCATGTCTTCAAAGCATTTCTTCTCAACCTGTGTTAAGAAATCCTCACATCCAACCTTCAATTCCTTCAAAGATTCGTGTGTAAACTTGTGTCCTACCTTGCTTAGATCCCGAACACTAGGCTGTAAAGAAGCTTGTTCCATTTTCTCCTTGCAATTATTAGGCAAAGGTAAGGCCACTGGTTTCACCTTCTTTGCCACATATTTATATTTGGTATTCACACGTACCTTGAGCTCATTTGTAGCATTGAGGTTGTCATCAAGTGCAAAAGCCTCAATCACATCATACATCTCTAAAGAGCACACACTAACAACCTAGCTTTCAATATGTTCACTTGAGCCCATTATGGAATTGAGCTCACCTATGGTATCTATATAAGAAAACTCCTCAAACACACCTATAATACATTCACTATCCTCTAGAAAACCACTATGTCGTAAACATTTTTGTACAGTATGTACATGTTGACGCTCTCCCCGCTTCAAGTCCTCATATTTCATAAATGAAACTGATCCATAGTCTATCAACCCCAAAAGACCTATACAAAAAGTCTCATTTACATTTGGATCATGCAAGAACTCTTCTCTTCTTGTATCACTGCAATCCCGCTCTACAATGGTACATGGCCAAAACCCCTCATTTCCTTAGGATCCTTGAAGTCTTTGCTTACTCTTTCCAGGGGATGCTCTCATAGGCTATCATGATTCCTCTCATGATTCACACAAATAGTAAGAAACTGAACATCACGCTTCCCATCTCTACTTCTTATTCTGACATAAGCTGAACCATCATCCATAACCTTTGTCTCCATTCGCATAGCAGTGATATATGGCTGCCCAAGGATAAGAAGATAGGTAGACATCTCCTGCACAAAGAAATTTTGCTTATCTTTGACATCCCCTATAACCACCTCCACATTCGGGAAAGCTCCATATAGGTCTCCTGATGAATTGCTAACTGCTTTAACCATCCATCCGTGGTTTGTGTCTATGGGCCACCTTCCTTTGTTTTAAAGACTATTCGACATGAAGTTAATCTCCGAGCCATGATCAATAAGTGTAATGCATGGCTCCTCTATATCACCCATTTTGACCAAAGTCTCTATAGTAGCCCTTGACCAATGGTCTCTAGAGTAGTGGCTTCGATGTATGGCCTCATCCTCATCATCTTCTTCCACAAATCAAACTTGTTTTGATCTTCTAGAAGATTGCTAACAACTTACCACACTTTCATCACCCTCTTTGTCATAACTTTGTAACCCTTGTGACTTCAAAGCATCGCCATCACCCTGTGCTTGAATTGACTCAACAAGAGTTTTCCTCTTTCTCTTTATGATATCAATAATCTCCTCATGAAATTCACGTTTAGCAATGTCAAGGACTTCACCTAAGGTAAACTCAACCTTATTGTTAAGGATCCTTTCTTCCAAAACCTTCTTCAAGTGTGTAGCGGCTTCAATATCTGACTGTAACTTGTAAGAAGGTCCCTTTGCCCTAGCTTTGGTTTGCTCTCGCTTCTTCCCTGTAGATGTATCCTCCATAGGCACCTTTGGTGGAGGAGCTTCTTGTGGTGATGACTCTCAAGGAGCCACTGTATCCTTCCTTCCTCCACTTCTGGTAGATGTTTTTGATGGTCCTTCATCTCCATTCTCACGTCTTTGCTTCTCCTCCACAATTGCTTCATTATTTTGACATTTGGAAATGTATGCATGCACTGATAAGGAATCCAGAGGGTCTTCTAATGTGTTTCAAGGCATATGCAATCACCAGCTTCATATAATAATTCTTTAGTGACTTTTCCATTCATAGCTAATTCCATAGCATTTGGCCATAGCTCACCAACTTCATCATTCACCTCTTCATCACCCTTTGACACACCCTTCCTAGAGCGTTCGATCTTCAATACCATAAGTAGCTGCTTCCACTAGTGAGATAGCATGGTTGGTTGCCATATCCTCTATTAGCTTTCGCATCCCTACTCTTCCAAAGTTTGTTCCCAAGGGCATACATGTCTCCCTTAAGTGAATCTTTCCATCCTTGAAGAAAACAAGATCCCTCCTCAAAGCATCATTAAAACTATTGCAATCCCTTCTTACATGATCTGTGCTATCACACCATATACATCTGTGCACAAATCCTTCCTTTTAAGGTCTTTGTCCTGAAGCCTGCCCTGATGATTGCCCCTTCTCTTCAAGCCTAGACATCTTTAGCTTTAACTCTTGCATGCCCTTAACAAGCTTATCAAGCAATGATTCATCACCCTTTGGAATTACAATAGCAGCAGGCTTCACTAGACTCTTAGGCATGGTAGAGATAGGAGTAGCACCATTCACCACCATCTTGTCTTTGCATCATTGCCTCTTAGTAAGCAATGAGATTGCACCCTTGACATCCTTCCATTCTGTCTTTAAACCTTGCTCAGTGTCCATATCTTTTAATAACAATTCTAATTTCTCTTGAAGTTTAGGACCTTCAGCTTGCAGAAATAGCTCTATCTTTTCTGCATCCAAAGTAGCTCTCTCACTCCCCGATAGTTGAGCATATTGTCGCTCAAACTCCCTGAGTAGCTCTGTAGGAGAGAGTCCCTCTTTTGGCTTTGTGACCCACTCTAAGAAGGTCCTCTTTGTAACTCTTTCTGAGTCCTACATGAATTACTCCTCCTTAAATGCCTCCCAATTTGCACCACGCTCATTTCTGATTCCCCTTACATGTGCTCGCATCTCAGGGACCACAACAAGTTCAAAACTTTCTACGATCTGAGCTTCGGGCACTCGATTCAACTCCATCTCTTTGACATACTCCTGAAGATACTTAGAGACATTCTTCTTTTCAAATTGATCCATTTACTCACCACTGAGTGAAGCGCCTTTGTAATAGACACCTCCCTTCTTTCTGTAGCTTGTTGCTACTGCATATACATAGCAAATGCTTGAAAATTTTGCATTGTGCCAGAATCGAATTCCCTGTTGATTTTGTTGTTTCTCCATAGCTTCAACCTATTTGTGATGACTTCAAAAACTCCCACCCCAACTACATCATGTCCGGTTCACCAAAAAGATGTCAAGAAGTAGGCGTCTTAGCTGGGAAAGCGCGAGGCTTATTGTTGTGGGAGTCCAACGAAGGAGAAGTGGACAATGTGAATGAATTCATGACCAAAAGATCCCAAATTCACACACACCAAACCTATCTAATTGATGAATGAATTCATGACCAAGAGATCAAAAATTCACAAACCAAATCCCACCCAATTGTTTTGATGAATGAGTTCATGATGATCATCAAGAACATCAAAAACCCACACACCTGTTTCTTCCTATTCTATTGATGAATGGCTTCATGATCCCAAAATCACCAACTCACACATCAAGAGCACTTAAAAATGAACTTAAGAACATAAAAAGTTCAGCCATGAAAGGTTTCGATCAATAGAAGCACAAGACTCAAACAAAACTCCAACCTATCACATGAAAATGTGAAGCCACACCTCTAATTGCACACATATAACTTCAATTTGATCAAACAGAATCACAAGCTTCCACCTTCAAAAGACCCATTTTCTAATTTTTTAGAGATTCATAGAGTCCCAAATTCATCCACACACACTTAATTGAAGTAGGGAAACCCTAATTCACACCCTCACAACCCCAAATACAAGATTCAAGAGAGGTGGGACTGCACTACCGCAATCTATTGGAAGTATAAAGCACCCATATGAAAAAAATGGGAAATTGCAGGTGTTTACAGTAATCAGCTAGCCCCCCATGACTTCCCTTGCTGATGTGGCCATTTTTGACCATTTTTAGCATAAAAACGCCAAACATGCTGGGAAAAATCCCTAAATTTGTGAAGTCTCAATTTATCTCAAATTTCATGCCAAAACCTTATTTGTCCACTTGTCATAACTATTTGACACAGCTATCATGGTTGCACATGCAGTTACTAATTTTGGTAGTTTTCACCCCCACACTGACCTTCTAGGCAAGGTAAGCACATTGTCATGATGAAAACCACATATTTACAATCCACAACCATCATATTCACATTCTAGAACCATAAAGCATCATCGGCGCCATATCCAGGGCTTCGACTCCCCAAAAAGGTATGTTCACGTGATGCCAACCACTAACAAGCACATGTGCATTATGTACACTATGACATTGGCTCCCATGCATCCAAAAAACATGCAATTTGACTTATATACAATGTTTTTACATTGTATGCATGCCATGGAACGATAGCGTGCTCTCAAAGTAAATCAAATACGAATGGAAGATGCTGCAAATACTTCTTCTTTAGTAGTACTATAAATGAAGATAAAAGTGGGTAAAATCTAACTAGAACTAAAGTGGGCTATTTACATCTCCCAAGAGCCGACTTTTGCTCTAGTATATCTTTTAATGATCACAAATACTCTTGTGGCCTCGGAAAAGAGTCCTGCAGTTTCAAGAAAGTCAAAAATTACGACGCCAGCTCCAGGCGCAAAACTTATGTACAAATCCAAATTGGATGTTTATGTTGGGGGGGGCCTTCTGCAGCTTTGGATTGGCTTCTATTGCATCGGTGCCATACTTTCCCGTCAACACAATAGTTCAATAGGCTCACGAATGCCCACGCAAGCATCACCATCTAGCACTATGAGCCCACACATAGACCAGCCCATGCACGCAAGCAAGAACCTGCACATGCTCACCCGCCATAGCCAGGGGGCTTGGGAGCTCCTCAAGAGAGCTCACTCTCTTATGAGATATTAGGAATGAGCTCACTGTTTTGTATTTATACCCTTACATTTCCCATCACAAAACCCCTATGTGGGATTATTTCCTTGCACCACATTGCTCCCCTCCCCTCTCCACACTTTGTTTCTCATTCTGCCTTGGAGTGATTGTAATGCATTCCAAGAAAAGACATCCCGGCTTAAAAAAACTTGAGAATATTAATACGTTTTTCCCGCATGCCCAAACTATAGCACGACAACGGCACCACATCCACTCCCTCTAAAACTGCACATCCTCCGGTAGATGCCACAAAAATCTCTTTGCAATGTCAATCTTCATTGAGGTCAACATACAATGCAACTTCATTTTCATCATCACTTAGATTTTGACATTGCATCCTCACTTTCTTCATCCTCTTTTACCACATTGTCTAGAGGATTTTCTTCATGTTGTTGTGCATCAAATGGGTCATTGTTACCTCTTCTTTTGAACAACTTAATGCTTTTTCCTGCAATTGGTATTTTCAACTCTGTAGCATCAAGCTCACACAATGTGTAAGTAGCATTCCCATTCACATGCTTGACAATATATGGGCCAAACCATCTTTTTGGAAACTTTCTCATAGTAGTTGGTTATCAAGGCTATTGTCAAAAACCAACACCATGTCACCTTTCTACATAGCTTTTGGTCTAAGCCTATGCCTCTGGTCAAACTTGTCTTTGTTCTTTAGTCTTGCTTCTTTCAAATGCTCTACTACAATCTCAATATCTTTGGGCCTTCCTTCAAATTGTTGTATGCGTAATGCGAGAAGGTTCTCCCTACTCATTCCATCCTCCCAAGGCAATATATTCCATGTAGAGATCACATCCTCAATTGACATTACTGGCATCTGATCATACATTCACTCAATAGGCATATAACTAGTCACTGAGCTATGTGTTGTACAATCATCCCACAAAGCATATGGAAATAACTTTGGCCACTCACCAAATCTACCTTGGCAAGTCTTAACCAAAACTTTTATGATGGGAGGATGTCCTCTCTCACTCTTTCCATTCCCTTCTCAGGATTGTTAGCAGTAGTAAGAGCAAGTTTTATATCCAATCTAGAGAATTTTCAACAACAAAAGCACTCCAATCTGTTGTGAAGAAGCTTGATCAATTTGATAGCAAAGACATCACAAAGTTCCTTCGTGGGGTTATGTCAAGATGATGGAGTTGAATCAAGTTCCTGAAATAGAAACGATAGACACTTTTGAGCCTGTTGTGATCCCTAAGATTAGAGAACATGCTAACCAATTCGACAAGAGTATGGCAGAAATTGGGAAGACTTCAAATTGGCTTTGAAGAAAGATTACTTTATGGAAGGCTCTAAAAGGGTGAAAAAGAGGACTCTCTTAGAGTGGGTTGCAAAGCCTAAAGAAGGATTCTCTACCACAAAGTTACTAAGAGAGTTTGAGAGATGCTATGTTGAATTGTCACATACCGAGCGGGATACTTTGCATAGGGAAAATATAGAACTCTTCTTGCAAGCTGTCGGCAAAGCCCTTCAAGAGAACCTAGAGCTACTCTTAGAAGATAAAGATATAGAACAGGGTTTGAAGACCGAGCAGAATGAGGTTGAAGATCCAGTCTCATTGTTGGTAAAGAGGAAAGGTTGGCAAGACAAAATGGTGGTGAATAGTGCTACTCTAGCCTCTACCACTCGTGAAGGTGTGACAAAGCTTGTAATTGTAGCTTTGAAGGATGATGGATCAATGTTAGAAGAGCTTATGAAAGTGATGCGTGAGTTGAAGTTAAAATGTGCGAGATTAGAAGAGAGGGGTCAACCATCAAGGCAACCATCAAGTCAAAGACCTCATATAAGGAAGGGTTTGTTCATAGGTGTATATGGTGTGATAGTACAAACCATGTGCGAAAGGGATTATAATAGATTCAAAGATGCTTTGACCAAAGAGGTTGTGTTCTTCCAAGAAGGCAGAACTCACTTGACTGAAATAGGTTTACCCTTGGTACCAATTCTAGGAAAGGTGGGATGAAGAAGCTAGTTGAGAACATGGTTGCTAGTCATGCAATCTCTATGATTTAGGCAGCTATTTTCAGACTGAAGGCTAGTCAAGTCGTGTAGAAAGGATGAAAAGTTATTGAAGATGTGAGGATCAAAAGTCTACAATGGAGTTGGCTATGAAAGGAAAGGTAACAAAAGAGTCCTTATATGAAGCTGAAGATTGCATTCAACTTGAAACAGGATGGAATGATCTTGTAGACTCCTTTGTCAGTGCATGCATATATTGCCAAATGCCAGAATAATGAAGTAGTTGTTGAAGAAAAGCAAAGCAAAGAAAATGGGGATGAAGGTCCCACAAAGAGGGTTACTAGAGGTGGTGGAAGAGAAGGTCCAAGATCTTCTAAAGAGGGGTCATCACAAGAACAACCTATACATGAAGAACCAATGGAGGAAGCGGCAACAAGAACAAAGCCAGACAAAGAAAAGGGTAAGGGAAGAAAACCATCTTATAAGATGCAATTAGATATTGAAGCTACAACGGACTTAAAGAAGGTACTGGAGGACAAGATCCGAAATAGCAAGGTGGAGTTCACTTTGGACAAAATTATTGGAATAGCAAGGAGAGAGTCCCACAAACAAATCATTGATATTATAAGAAGGAAGAGGCAAACTTTAATTGAGTCTATTCGACCACAGGGTGAAGGTAGTACCTCAAAATCTCAAGGGATACATGTACAACACAAAGAAGAAGATGAGCATGTGGTAGACTACTACCAACATTCAAGAAAGGCAAAACAAGTTCAGTTTTTTTGAAAATGATGAGGATGTTGAAGTATTCCTAGAAGCCATTGCTCAAAGAGTCACTGGGCAAGAGGCATCATAGAGACTTTGGTCAAAGTAGGAGATCTTGAAGAGCCATTTGTTGCTCTTATTGACCATAAATCAGAAATAAATATCATGTCAAGGAGTCTGTGCAATAAGAACAAATGGCCAATAGACATGAATCATAGGTGGATGGTTAAGGTTGCAGAAAACTCATTGGTTGATTTATATGGGAGCTTGTCTAATTGTGAAGGTGGTGATAGGTTATGTGAAAGATAGGTGAACTCCTTTGTACAGGATGCATGTTCATATCCTCTTACCCTAGGTCAACCCTATATTGTAGGAGTTCGAATGGAAACTAAGGTAAGGGATGATGGATTTGGATATGCCAAGATAAGTAGCAGGGATGGAATGCATGCTATCCAGTTTCTTACTGTGTGTGTGGACCATGAAAGGAACCGCAATAGCCTATGAGAGAATCCTCTACCAAAGGTGGACAAAGAATTCAAGAGTCCAAGGGAGATAAGGGGTTTTGGTCATGTACCATTGTAAGGTGAGATTGGAGTGGTGCAAAAAAATATATATATATCGCATGATCTAGTTGAAAGGTGAGATTGCAGTGGTACAAAAATAAGAAATTTCTCGCATGATCTAACTGAAAAAGATGTCTTCTCTATAGAATCTTTAGGGTTGAAAGATTATGGGTTAGTATCTTTCATGAAATGTGAGGACTAAAAGCAAGAGGAACGTCGACATGTACATAATATTTAGGAAGGTTTGAAACACTCCGGATTGCTAAAAGATGATAAATCTATTACACATTTGTTTGACAAAGTTTCTTTTGTAGATACCATGGATGATCTTAATGCTATCGGGAATTCTAAAGTGCACGTTGGTACTAAGGTTATAAATGTATGGAAATGTACGAGGTGCTAAAAGCCTTTGAAGAGCAAGTGGACTTTGATGTTGATAGTGAGCACCAAGTACAAGTGGAAACAAAGTATAAGCCAAAGAAAGTGAAGCTAGTAGCAATGCCTTTACCCTTAGATTATAGGAAAAAGATGGAAAAAAGAATCTAAGCAACCAAATCTTAGGGACCCAGAAAGGATTGGACATAAGTTCATGCAAGAATCCTTGAAAGAGTTGAAGGTTGGCTCTGAGGGATTTTTGACACAGCTGTTAGGTTTAGGGTTGCAGGAAAGAACACAAAGCTTGGAGAAGAAGAAGCTCAAAGAGCACACAACAAGAAGATTTATTGATAGTGTGCAAATGCAAAGATAGCATGCCCTAGAGTGCTGGGCGTATATACAATGCACGGGGGAAAAAACCTCATGGTGAGGGCCAAAGTGCCCCGGCAGTCCTAAGTGTGTTCACACACATCACTACCTATAATATCAACAAATCCCCCCTGGGAGTGATGCGGTGAACGAGAGCTGGCACTCAATGTAGAGGGAAGTGCCAAGCCCTATGGGTGGGATCAATCCACAAAGGGAAGCAAGCCCAAAGCTTTGCGGAAAGCTTCGAACTTCTCACGAGGCAAGGCCTTTGTGAATAGATCTGCAAGGTTGTCCTGTGTTGGCACATATACCAAGCTGATAATGCACCTCAATCATAGTGATAATCAGACAACCGTAATAATCCATCGTAATGGCTGTCTATCGTGTTCAGACCTTGTTGCTCGTCCACAACCGTGTTCAGATCCGTTGCTCGTCGCCGGCTCTCTTGCTCAAACCTTGCCATGACACCACATTCCATTGTGGAGCGCATTTTGTCAATACGCTCCACGTGAAAATGCTGTCCGCGCGACCACGCTGCACTATATATTTTGTACTGTACATTGAAACACTCAAATTAGATGTCGCATATAAAATTTAGATACGACATATTCTAAACCCCTCATTACCTTTGGACTACATCCCCTCGAGAACTCCCACTCCTCCATTGAGACCTCTGTCTCGTTGGATGCTGCGATCAAGGCTCCATGCAACCATCGTGTTGACATAAACCGCGACATCTCCTCCATGCCTTCGGGATATCGAATCGGTCGATGACTCGTACTGCGTCGGAATTCAGCTCGCGCTTCCTCTCGATCTTGCCTTGCAATCTGGTACTTGGCGAGCCACGTCTCCATGGAGGCATGGTGCAACATACAAAAGCGATTCACCTTCTCTTCCATTGAGGCATCCATTCTTTTTTCTACCCCATTTCCAACCACCACATCTCCAGTCAGTCTATCATCGTCCTTCAGCGTCCATAGCATTTCATTGTCTGGTTCCACCGTTGGTAGCCATTGTGAGATATGCACTAACGCCTCTGACACCAACCAACCTTCCGCCATGCTACCTTCTGGCCGAGCTCGTTGTCGCACAAAGCCTTTCAGGGTTTTCATGAAGCGCTCCAGGAAGAACATCCATCGCATATGGACAGGTCCAGCAATCTCCACTTCATCCACAACACAAGAAGGTGGACTTGTATCGTAAGCATGCTGGTGGGCAGGTATTTCTCAAAGAGACAGACCGTCTCCACTGCTCCCCGCCTCGCGGATTCAATAGAGGACGTCTTAATCTCTTTCTGTGAGATCCATTGCACCAAAGTTGACAACTTGTAAATGGCCCCGCGAATTTCTAGAGTAAGGCGTCCTGCGATCGCGATCGGTAGGACAAACTGCCACAAATGAGAAAGCATTATGAATAATGGCCACTTTTAAAACTGTAAAATGCCCACGCTAATTACAATCCATTCTGTTCACAAACCTGACATATCTTATGCCAATCATGGGATTTTTAGCCCCGACAATTGGTCATCTTTAGAAAATGCAGACCTGAGAGAACGCATCATACCCATCGGACTGCGGATAGACTTGATTACTTGCTTCATAATGCGCTCTTCTTTGGTGGACAAAACCCAAGGAGTGCGAGGAAGCTGCACTCCCCCTTCAGCACTCAATTGTGGCCAAAGTGCCTCCTTCTTACCTACCTCCTTCAAATCCATTCGTGACCCTATAGTGTCTCTCTTTCCTGTGATGGGGTCCCATAGTAAGCTGCCCATATTCTTGAAAATATGCATGGGATCTAACAAGTGGTTGACCTGTAAGTGGGTCCAATATGGCAACTCGTAGAAAACTGAGAACCGTCGCATTCAATTTGGATGTGATTTCGGGTTTACCATTTTCAGCTCGTACCAGCTTGCGGCATTCATACGTGTTGGAGGTCGTCCAAGAAAACCTTCCCTGAGTTCATGATCCTCCAGCAAGAAAGCGGCGTGTCCTTGATATACCATCTTCTTCATGGTTCGTGACCTTCGGGAGTCTAACTGTGGCCCATACAATGGACATGCATGATAACTGAGGTAACCAGACCTGTAAGGCTAGCCACGACTTAGTGAATACTTGATTGAATGAGATGAAATATAGATATTACCAGCGAGAACGGAGGTTTGCTCACCTGAGCACTCTCCCAATTCCGGAAAGTCATGCATCATCCACACGAGAATGGCTCGAATGTTGGCTGACTGCCAACCATCGCACTTGCTCATATCTTGCACAGTGACCCCCTCCTCCCACAAAATCTTAAGCTTATCGACTAATGGACGAAGATACATGTCCATATTTTTTACTTTGTAGCGGCCAGGACGAGCAAGCTAAGGATGAGATGTCCTTTCTTCGTAGAAAGCCATGGAGGGATGTTGTAGTTGACAAGCACTATAGGCCACACACTGTAAGAAGTCGAGTGCAGACCAAATGGGTTCACACCATCCATGGCGAGACCGAGCCGAATATTCCTTGGCTCTCGCGCAAAGCCTGGGAAGGTAGAGTCAATGTGGTTCCATGCGCGCGAATCCACTGATATTCATTGAACTCCATCCGTGGACCTATTCTACACATGCCACGTTGTCAAGCTTGCCATGCGGGACGTGCGAAACATGTGGTTTATGCGGGGGATGAGCGGAAAGTGTCTGAGAGCTTTTTGAGGGATGGTTTGCCCTTGTAAGTCCTGTCGATACCTGTGAGCACCACACTTTGGACATGTCTCCATAGTCTCGTATTCATCTCGAAACAGTATGCAATCGTTGATACATGCATGGATGTTATTGTAGTCCATGCCAAGCTTCCGTAAAACATGTCATGCATCATCACGAGACTCATGCATGGTATTTGCAGGTGGTAATATACGATATTTCAATAACTTGAAAAAAAATCATAAAACACCTTGAAAAAGCACAAATGTTTGCAATAATACTGTAAAAAAAAATATCAATGAAGCCTATGTGCAAGGTACCTGAATAACTCGGTCACACTCGTATCACTCCAACGGTATTTTGCTTGCATACTTAAGAGTACAAGCAATGTCTTCAATCGAGATACTCCGCACCCATCATATAATGGTATGGATGCTTCCTCTCTAAGCGGGTCAGATGTCTCAACATCCATGGGAATCAATGCATCGATCATTGCCTCCATCTCAGGCTCCAAGATTGTAGGTAGGTCGGGAAGGTTGTCTGTCTCCTCTGGCATTGACGGTATAGATGGGCCTTGCGAGTGGTGCATTGGCTCCTGCAATCCATCCATCGCACGTCCACGAACTCTTCTAATTGGCCGCAAAGGGTGCACTCCCCCTTGGGTCGAGACATCACTCCCCTGGATAGAAAATTTGCCAACAAGACCCAATCTTATTGTGTATGGTTTTCAATTAGTTTGCGAGTACAATGCATGATTAATATTAACTTCAAATTACCGTTTGCTGAAAATCCGCAATCGCCTGATCAATGATCTCAGATTGAAA